>NC_142082.1:73617192-73943138 GCF_054644295.1 Miniopterus natalensis | reverse complement strand
CTGGGCCCTGTGCCATGTGTAGAAGCCCCTGACTGAGAAAATGAAGCAAACCTCTTTCTAGTCTCAGGATGGGCAAGACTGACAGGCAAGCCTGGGCAGGTCTACGGATTAGAATTATAGAATCTTAAAAAAATTTTAAAAAAATATTTTTATTGATTTGAGAGAGAGAGCGAGCAACATTGATGGGCTGCCTCCTGCACACCCCTACTGGGGATCAAGCCGGCAACCTGGGCATGTGCCCTCACTGGGAATCGAACTGGCGACCTCTTGGGTCAACACTCAACCAACTGAGCCGGGACAAATTACAGAATCTTAGAACCAGAAGGATATTAAAGATCATCTTCACCAGCCTCTCAGCAAGTACTGATACTCTTTCCTGCTGAACAGCCCCTCTCCAGCCACTTCCCCTAAACCACAAATTTCTCCATCCCAGATTACTGGTGATAGAAGCTGACTAAAAAATCTGGCAAACGTAAATACATATTCAACATGATGGAGAATGGGAACCCCAGTTCTAACTTCCTGGCTTCTTCACTTGTCTTTTTTAGTATATGTGATGCTCTAGCCTTGATCAACATACTCCAGTTTTTCCATGATGAAATCAACCAATCAGACCCAACTGAAAAGTGCTTTAAAAAAAAGTACTTAAAATAATCCTGTTTTTCTCTTCTGGCCTTTCCCAGTTGATTATTTGGTATTCATTTGCCACTGTATGCTATGTGAGACTCCACACGCAGTGGTGTTTTCATTTCAATATACTAAGTTTGCAGGCTGAGGTCTATGGACTTTCAGATGAATCTCTGTGTAGGTGGTAACAAAATGTGATTTCAGAGCTGACTGTTTGACATTTTTAAGGTTTCACCTGCCAATGCTGTCTGAAGGTGATTAAGGGTTTTATTTTCTAAGAGGATATAAAGCTTGGTGAGTAATAAGGACTCACTACCTCCAGAAGCTGCAGTTGAACAGGCCCATCTGCCTGCGTTCACTGCAAGGCTGGCCCAGTTGCTCTCTCAGATCCTGGGCTCCATGTCAAGATAAGGCAGGAGACCTGAGAGAGTGAATGCCGTTGGGTAGCAAAGCTAGCAAACGCTTCGTCTCAGGCTGACTTGAGTTCTAGCTTTAGTTCTCTGCAGTTCCACTGTGACAGGGTGAAGAACTTACCTTGATTTTTTCTGCTTTGAAAACAGCAGATCTCTTACTTCTCTACTACTGTAGGAAATAATTATTCAAAATTGCTTTTTCAAACATTTAGCAAATCAAAGAAGTGATATTCGTTTCCCCAATTTATTGTGGCAGTATGACTCACTCCATTTTTGGCTTTGTGGACCCTCTCCCAGTGGCTGTAATTCAAGGCCTCCATCTCTATACACATCAGGCACTTTCTTCCCTTTTGGAGATGGAATGTACCTGTTAATCCTAGAATTTCTCAAGGCAACAGAACAGGCTTCTAACACTGTGAACAGGCCCTGACTGGTATCTCACCTTGTTCCCTGACAAGCAATCTGCAGACACCTAGGCAGTGTGGTGCAGGAGGAGGACCGAGTCTCACCCGGCACCCCTGGCTTCCTCACCCAGCACCTAGGGTGGCGCCTAGGATGCAGCAGGGTGAAATTCAATAAAGGTCTGATGGAGTGCAGTCTATCCTCTTAGCTTACATTTTCTCTAGGGAAAGGTTCTTTCTTAATGGCAGGACGTTAGGTATTCCCTAACCCTCACGCCCAATGGGGTAGACATGGAGCAATAAGTGTCATTGGAAATGAAGAAGCATGTTGCCAGTAGGGGAATAATAGAATTATGTGCATCATTTTGAACTTGAGTATACAACTGAAGGAGGTTAACCCTGCCTATTAGCTCCTCATCTATTCCACCTGGGCCCATGGTAAAATTACCTGACCTCCAAGTTGTTCCATTAGACTGTGCGTCTAGCCACACTCCTTTACTACCGAGCTCTATCTGTAAATATACCGAAAGTGTGTGTGGACTCTCACTCCAACTACCGTGTGAAGTAAGGCTGCTCCCTAATGCCCTTGCACTTGTTCTTTCTGTAATTCTTGCCTCTTAGTGAAATTTTTAGGTCCTTTCAAACCCCACTTCAGATACCAACTCCTCTAAGAAGGCTTTCCTGATTCCCCAAAGATGGAATTAAGCATTTCATTCTCTGTGCTAGTTCCATATTTTACAGTTTGTATATGTTAAAGCTAATACTGATAAAGTAGTTTCGATGTGTCATGGTGTTCTAAGAGCATTACATATATTGACTTATTTAATTTTCACCACAATTCTATGAGACACATACTCTTAATATTCCCATTTTGCAGATGAGGAAACTAAGGCACAGATGGTAAACAACCTGCTCTAAATCACAGGCTTTCAATTCAGGTAGATCTTAAAACATTTGGCCATCATGTATTTCTACTGCTGCACTGAACACACTATGCTGCCATTTATCTGTTTCAAAGTCCTCTTCAATACTGTGAGTTTTATTTGTTCAGCTCTATGTTCCCACACTTGGCAGTCCCAAGCTAATGGACTTCCTGTGTGCTCACTAAGCCATAGCAGATACCCTCAACTATGACCAGCCAAGTCAGTAACTTTCTCATGAGCCTGGGATTAAATATTCACTGGCTGGTCTAGGATGTAAGTAAATCAAGTACATTGGCCATCTGCAATCATTTCTGGGAAACAGCTCATCTGAAATCTAGAGCAAAAAAAAAGAACATCATTCCACAAGTGAGAAACTCCAGAACCGGAACAAGAATTAGAAACCAAATCTCTAAAGTCAAAACAACACAGGTAGAATCCAGAATCAATTCTTTTTGATTCAAGAATGGTAACTCTTGAGATTCTGCTATCCATTAGTTAGTGAGGAGAAGTCAAATGTGAGAGAGATATGTAAATTATATCTCAATAATAATAACAACTAAAACAACAACAACAAACCCAAACATGAGAGACTCTGGGCAGGTAAATTACAGCTGTGGAAAATCAGCAGCTAGCGCCCATGACCTACAGACACATAGGTAACAAGTGCCAGCACTCCAAAGTGCTGTTCTGGGATCTGAATCTTGCTCTGACCCTGACTACTATATGACCTTGGTTTTTTAACCTCTTAGCACCTGAACCTCTATAAAACAAGGGTAAAAAGAGAACCTATGTCGTAGGGTTGCTGTGAGGATTAAATGAATTATATGAGTCAAATCCTTAGCATAGTGCCTGGCACACAGCAAGGGTCCAATAAACACAAGCTATTATTCTTCCTGATTACTAATAAAGTAGGCAAAGAGCTGGTATCATGTAAGGTACATTACCAGAAACACCCATAACCTTTATCCTTGCTGCCTGGCACACAGTGGACATTTCAGTGGATGAATTAATGGCCAAAGTGTTTTTGTTCAAGGGAGAAACTAGAATGGCAATCAGAAGTAAGGCTTAAATGTCACGAAGACTAGCCCAGCAAACTCAAAATTTAGCATTCTATTAATGATATCAATGTATTATAGACAGCCACTATATGTACTCATAATAGTAATTCTTAGGCATTATATAAATCCTTTTGTGTCTTATAAATTATCAATAGTCAAATTATATTCAAGGAAGTTTTAAAATTAAGTATATATTACTGCATTCAAACACTTTAAAAACTGGAAATCTATGTAGAGTCTAAATGGCAACAATGAATTAACTGGGATATTTTGATTGATTGCAACACTAAGTTCACACTTAATTACTCATATGGTATTGATACCCATCTGTATTTCCCACTAGACTGTGAACGCCTCTTATGCCTCCTGCTTTAGTATGCACTGTGCCTGGAACATATTCATGGTCAACAAATACCTGCGAAATAAACAGCCATAGTGTCCCATGACCATACCACACCAAAGTTTTTAGTCCAGCAACATATTCTTTTGGTGTACTTACATTTCCACAAAATGATAAAAAATTTGTATCTTCCTAAGGCCTTATAAATACAAATTTCAACATTTAAAAATATGGTATGCTTTACATGGAACAGACTGATAAATCTCAGCTCAGCGGGAAGGCAGGATGCAGGAGTGGTTGGGGAGAGATTAATCAAAGAATTTATACGCTTATATGCATAACTCATGGACACAGTCAATACTGTGGTGAAGGCGGGGAGGGGGAGTATCAATGGGGAAAAAAAGGGAGGAAAATTGTAATACTTTCAACAATTAAGATAAATTTAAAAAAAAAGGGCCTGGCTAGGTGTGGCTCAGGGGTTGAGCATCGACCTAGGATCCAGGAGATCTTGGTTTGATCCCCAGTGAGGGGCGTGCAGGAGGCAGCCAATCAATGACTCTCTCATTGTTGACGTTTCTATCTCTCTCTCCTCTCTCCTCTCTCTCTCCCTTCCTCTCTCTGAAATCAATAAAGATATATTAAAAAATAAAAATTAAAATAAAAAAATTTAAAAAATGGTATGCTTTAAGAAAATCATTCTTTAAAACCCTAAAATTTAAGACTAAGTGACTTTACAAAATCTTCTTTAAACTGTAAGCTAAAACATCTAAAAAGTCCTTAATTTAGATGATTTCTAACAAAATCAGATAAAAGCTGTTAATTTTTTTAAAAGAATAGTTTATTAGTTTTTAGAGAAAGAGGAGGGTATAGGGATAGAGAAACATCGATGTGAGATGTAACATTGATCAGCTGCTTCCTACACGCCCCCTACTGGGAATCAAACCGGTAACCTCTCGGCACATAGGACAAACGCCCAACTAACTGAGCCACACCAGCCAGGGCAAAGCTGTTAATTTTTTAATAATAAACCACTAAAGGCTTATACTGCTCATCTATCAGATGTTACATCATATTATTGTTGGGGATGGTGGTACCTGCTCAAAGGAAAAGTAGTAGGAAGAAGAACGAATTGGAGTATGTGAAGAAAAACCAGGTTCAAAAGCAATCTCTGACACTTTCTCTTACACATTATGAAAATGGTATTAGGCTCAGGAACCAGCTCTGGACACATCAGAATGAAAGCTCAATCAAAAAGAGAAGCAGCTTATCATTTCCTGGACTCTTACACAAATGACAGGGAAGATGGCCAGTGTACTGAGATGAAAGGAGTGTCTGCAGTAAGTGAAGTCTAAACATAAGGCAGCTTCCCTTCAGCTCAGTGCCCCACCCCGCTGTCACATTCCACTGGGCTCCTTAAGTCCTATGGGAGTCTAAAAGAGTCCACTCTAAAGTCACACACCCTACCCAGGTACCTGAAGTATAAAAGGAATTCAAATTTTAGCAAAAGGATCTTGACTTTAAAGGGGGGAGGTTAGTCTTCATCTGGTGGGATGTCTAGATGTCTGAATTCAAGTAGGGATGCCAAAGACAAACTCCCTCTCTTACATAACTCTGTCTGGGGTCTGCACCATTTTCCTGGTTTGGAAGTGAGACTGGGGGTGCCAGAGGAGGGCAGATTCTGGGAAAGTACACTCTGGTGCTCACTTTGCTCCAAGGGTAGAATCCTCGAAAGGGGGATCATTACTTATGAAGGTATGTATGTTGGGTAGGGAATGGTTGTATAAAATGGATATCATCTCTCAGCACTATTTCTGAGGATTCAATGAGATATTTAACACACTGTCAGGCACACAGGACCTGAAAAGTGTTTACTCTTATTTCACTGATATGTACCAACGACAATATGCTTTAAAAAAAAAATTTGTTCGCATACCATTAAGAACTTCAACTCTGCTGAAATCCAAAAGAGCTGCTTATGATACAACAGAACAAACCCTGTTTTCTTTTTTAAGATATATCACTTTAGAAGTTACTGTGGTAACATGTAATTTCAAATCTTTCCAATGCCCAGCAACCATAATCTTACTACATTTTGACAGTTAAAACATCCCATGTGCTGGTTGAGTTGAACAATCTCATCTATTAAATATGGCCTTCCTGTCCTCTTATGATGTGTCATCTTACCAAATGTATATCAGCCTTCCTCTTAATCCCACAGAGGTTTACAGGGTTTAGGATTTCTAATTCCTGATTTTTGGCCGTCAAAAGCACGTTTATCAGAGCAAGAGAGTCCTGAATTAAAAGAATGTGGAAACCCAGGTGGAACGGAGTCTCTTCCATGACCAACAGCCATATTTTAGTACTAAGAAAGCTGTTCCAAAAAATTAATCAGGAATGACACCAGTCTACCACATAGATTAGCTATCCTATTGAAAAGGTAACAGGTGTTTAAGAGATTCAGACTAAGTGTTTAAGACGCAAGCAGATACTGTCAGGTGTGATGAGGAAAAGGTGAAAAAACCCCCAGGTTTGTAGAAATACCAAAGCATAGCTTTAAATGACATATAGCTCTGCCCTGGAAATGCTCCATCTGGCAGGCACTGTCACCACAAAAACAAAAGGCAGGGGTAGAAGACACAGGTGTGTTTCAGGGATGTCCATACATAAAAAGACAAGATATATGCTACAAATCAAGCATGAGGGGCATCCAGAATTCCCAGTTCTATACAGATTTACCACACCATTATCCATCTGCTTCTTGACACCGAGTCTCAAATAATTAGGAACTGGAAGGAAATGGGAAAACAGATTTTGTTCCTGTACCAGAATAATGTAGGATAAGACAACTAGAGGCAGGGCTGCGAATGGGATCACCTTTCTTAATCAGCATGTTACTTTATAACAGGAATGCAAGGGTAAAAATTTTCCTAGTGCAGTGGTACTCAACCTCAGCATTCTGGTGTTCTGTTAAAAAAATCAAATAATACAGAAAAATATTTATCTCAATGAAGTTTTTTCCTTGATTTGCTTTAATTACAGAATCTCTTAATTCCCAACTCCTAATCCCATCATGAATAATCTGGTTTAATACAAGTCTATAAATAAATTTGTTATTTCTTCTCAAAAAAACACTTAAGTAACTTTTTAAGAATTATTGTTTAAAAAATCTACCTAGAGAAATTAAAGTATCAGTCATTTTACCCCTATAACAGATGGTGCTCAAGTTCAAGTATCAATGCTGTATGCTTAACACATCACCCTTAGTTGTTCTGTTAGCAAGCTGGCTTAGTCTTCTTAATCACTCTTTTCTTCTCCTTGATAATGTCTGTACTCTGGCTTCAGCTCCCATGTGTTTTTGTGGATCCCTTTTACATTTTGAATACCAATTTCTTTTAAGATTTCCTTCAGGTACACCTAAACAAACAAACAAAACCCAAAACAAAAATTTTAATCAACATAAAACATAATTTTAATCAAGATGAAATTATGAAGGCAGAAAACAAAATTTAACATAATACACCAAACTACATTTATGAGTAAGAAAAATTATGATCCTGAAAGTGTGACATTTCTCTATAAAGAGGTCCAATAAACTGCCTTTTAATTCTACACATGCAATATAATGATAACTGTATTCAATATATGATCATCTGCATTAAAGGGGTTGGAGGTCCTAAATGCCACCAACCTGAGAGCTAAAAAAGTCTAGATGAAACTACACTAGAAAATTACTGGTGCCCAATGTTTATTAAGATGACACTGAACACCAAGTGTAATCTGCCCCTGAATTCAGTGGCCTCACTCAAGCACTTATTTCAGTCAGAAAGGGTTATCCTTAAACCAGTCATTTCAGAAGCATATATAAAAAGTGACAAATATTTTTGGAATAATAATATTCTATGAGGCAAACATATGATAGGTATCCAGAATTCTGTTTTGAGGTGAGTTTTCAAACTTGCTATCAGGACACTTATTTTTCCTGTGTAATAAGAAAAGTCATTATTTGTGTTTACTACTATATCTTGGCCAAGCTTGTCAAGATAGGGTAAGGGACAAGAAGTGTAACAGTGTGGTGATTGCCCAGGGTGGGTTGGGGGGGCTGGAAGGGGGTTCCAGGAAGAATGGAGGGAGTTGGAGGAGGGTATAGGAGGGATAAATGAAGATGGACAGAGGCTTGATTGGGGATGGTGAACACACAATAATAGTATAGAGATGATGTGTTGTAGAGTTGTGCACCTGAAACTTGTATAATTTTGTTAAGCAGAATCATCCCAATAAATTCAATAAAAAGGAGAAAAAAAAAGTGATAATAAGACATGTTAAAAACCATGAGGGCTGCAGCTTTCCTGTGCTTGGCTCCTCTGAAGGAAAGAGGTAAGTGATAATGTAGGGCAGAACTCTCAATAAACTCAATAGATATTAATCAAATGATTACTATATTCATGGAAATGATGGCTATGATAAATGTAATACTAAAGCCTACCTCTGCTTGCCAATGCCCAAGACCAAAAAGTACCAATTATAAACCGACCAGTATAAATTATAGTACTGTACCTCTTTCTTGGAGAAGTTAATTATTTAAAAGTGATTTTTTTTCTGCTACAGAACCAATCCAACAATTTTTGTGTGTATACTTCAAAGAACCAGTTACAGTATTATAGTGACTCATCCCATTGATGAAAGATGTCATACTTTTTTATTGAAATGAGGCACTAATTAGAAAAATGGCTGACAAGCTCTTACCTAGATAATGTTTAAGGCAGTGCCCTTCTGGAGTGTGGTGCTATAGTACCTGCATCAGGACCTCACGGGAAGCCTGTTAAATAAACCTAATTTTAGGCCTAGTGAATCAAAATCTCTGTGCCCAGGCCTGGGAATCTGCATTTTCAAAAGCCCCTAAGAGACTGATTTAACCTAAGTTCCACAGGACCTGCTTCAAGGATTCTCTCAGCTCTAATACTCTAGGATATTTGAGTCCCTAAAGTGTTCTCCGGAGCCTCACCACTGCTGGAGACTGTGTTAACCAACATAATCTAACAACACCCTACACTGGTATAATACTCTATAGTTTATAAAGTCCTTTCATTTAGGGATAGGATGTTACCTAGAACCAATAGCTGATTAGCACTGGAACCACACACGGGTTCCTTATCAGGCCCTGGACAGGCTTAGTTCTCTACGGCTTGAGCAACCTTCCCATTCCAGTGGCCAGGCCCCAGCAGGTGGCAGCAATGAACCAAATGAGGCCCGGGTTTCTGGGGAGGAGGCCTGCTTGCCTCCCACACCTGCAGTTGGCTTTACCAAAGGACCCGTGTGCATGAGTAAGCAAAAAGGCTTGGGACATCCAGGTCATGTGCAGGTCTGCCATCTGCCACTTCAAATTACATTTAAAAAATGGGACACTTCATAAACTACTTTCTAATTAAACAGGATTCATAAATGAAAAATAATGGGTGGGCACAAATGATTTTCAGTTTAGATGTCAAGGATGACATCTTTGTAAAATTCCAAAGAACTGTTTATTGTGAGACTGGCTAAGACCCTGTGCACAATCATATAACTGTGGATGCTTTGCAATAGGCCAAAAGTAAAAAAAGCAATCACCAGGAGCATTGTGGTTGCCTGATAGAAGTTCTTTTTAAAAAAAAAAAAAAAAAAAGTTTTTATATATATTTTAGAGAGAGAGGAAGGGGGGGGAGAGAGAGAGAGAGAGAGAGAGAAACATTGCTGTGAGAGTGAAACATCTATCAGTTGCCTCCAGCACACATCCTGACCAGGGACTGAACACACAATCTGGGCACGTGCCCTGACTGGGAATCTTACCAGCGACCTTTTGGTGCACAGGGCAACTGAGTCACACTGGCCAGGGGTGACAGAAGCTCTCTTGACTTCAAGTCTAGTGCACCCATTTATAATCTAGATATAGAACCCTGAAAAGCCTAAAAAGGGTTACACACAAAATATTAAGTAAAAATTCAGTTGTTTTCATGTGTAGTCCACCTTCATTTTGCTAAACTAGTATATTAAAAGGTTATGGAGTATTTTGTTTTTTATGAAAATGTCACTCTTCCTTTTTTACAGTAAGAAAGGAATGAGATATTCAGTCTGTCAATTTGTTAGGTAACAAGACAGGATTAGGGTCACATTATCTAGCCATGGTACAGAATTCTTTTTTTGGGGGGTAGGGGGAACAAAAAACTCTGGAGTTTTAGAATGTTCCCAAATGCAACCTAAGACCATTTAACTCTAACTAAATGAATTAACTTGCACAAAACATTGGCAGAAAAGTAGTAGTAAAGTCAGGAAAAACAAGGACAGAAAATCCCTGAAGGGAAGACACAAAGGAGAACAGTGAGATCGTATCATTCCTCTGTTTAAAAACTTTCTGTAATATTTTAAACAAAAATACAACTAAAAAACAAAAAATAAAAATAAAAAACAAAAACAAAACATGTGTTCTAAACAAGAAAAAAAAAAAATTTCAATGACTTCCCTCTTGGCCTACAGGCTAAACTCCAAACTTTTTAGAGGAACCTAGTCAGCTCTGCCTTTTACCTTTGGCCTCATCTTCTAATCCTTCCCTTTATACATACTTGCCATTTCTGTGTCTGCAGGCTTCTAGTTTCTACCATATGCTGTTCCCTTTTCCTGTAATGCTTATCCCCTTCCCTCAAATCTAAACTCATCTTTCAAGTTCGGCAGAAAGGTCACTTTCTCCGAGAAACTTTCCCTAACAGTCCCAGCTCGCAACAACATAGCCCTCATAATATATTATAATCCATTATTTACATGTCTCTCTTTCCCATCAAACCATGTTCCTGTTATAGTACCTGCCTGCACATTACAGAGGCTCGGCCACTTATGCTGAATGGACAGGGTGTGCTAAGAGCAAACAAGGGAGCTAAGAGAACTGGAGAAGGAGGTGGTTGAGGGGACATCACTTAGAAGGTATAGGAATAAACTAAGCTAGCTCCAGTTCTGTTTTCATTTTTAGAATTCAGGCTCTAATTAACTTATAAAGCAATGACCCAGTTTGAGAAAAGGTGACTGATTAAATTGTATCACCTGAATTTGAATGACATTTATTACTAAAATTTGTATTATAGTGCTAAAATATTGTTTGAGACAAAGCTAACTGAGGAGGAAATTTTAAAGGTTCTAACAGGATTGAAGATTAACTTTCCTTTTTAAAAATTCACATATTCACACAAATACTTATTTTAGCACTTACTATATGCCAGGTAGAGAAGTACAGTCAGTTTTTATCCTCACAGAGTTCACAGTTTAAGATAAGGATATATGGGGCGGGAGACTGAGGCATATAAACAGGCAATCAAATAAAACAGGTGCACAGTAATAAGGACGTGCACATGGGACATTATGGGAGCACTGAGAAGGGGCACCTAACCGAGTCAAGATGGTAGGTTCTTTGAGAGTGTATATTTGACCATTTGAATTGAAAGGCAATTCTGTGCAGGGATCAGGAGAAACTGTTCTCCTCTCACTTACTCTAAACATTGACTTTTCAATTTAATCTTTTGACTGACTACTTCTATCTTAAACAAAGAATTCCAGAACTGAGTAGATCACCACTACATCACATAGGGTCGGAGAGATTTCACACTGCTGGCTCCACAATGCTGCAGAACAAGATTTGAATAAACTGGCTGAGGTCCAGCAGTTCTTCATCAAAGGGATGTGTGGGAGAGTATTTACAGTAAGTCCGCATGCAGAGAAAAAGGGATAGAATATTACCGCTTTCTTGGAAGGAAAAGGCAAAGGACATGCTGAACCAAAGAAGTCAAGTGACAGGATGTGGTTTGCATTTGTGAGTCAAGATACAATTGTGGCGGCGAAAAAGGCAGAAATACACAGATCAAATCCCTAATTCCCCCCCCCACCCAAGATCAAGACAAACCTATGCAGAGTCACAAGGCATAGGAGCCTATTTCGGTGTCTCTTTCTCCTTCCTTCCCTTCCTCCACCCTGGCCACTTCTTGTATCATGTTTTCCTCTACTGCTCTGCCAACCAAATGGAGGATTTATCTGAATTTCATTTTGTGAGGAATTTCAGAGTTAATTTAAGCATTACATAAATAGTAATAAATGTACTATATCTAAATTCTTAGAAGTTGATAAAAAAGATATAACTTTGATAGGAAGCTGATCACCAAGTAATACTGCTTTAGGTAGTAAGCCAATAACATGACCTTACTAGACTTCTAGTCACAAAATGTTCCCAAGAAGGTTGGACTGAATATGCGATAGGCAAATCTACACCAAAGACAGCACATGTTAATACAGTCACAAAGGGCCTGGCCGGGCGTGGTTCAGCGGGTGAGCGTTGACCTAGGATCCAGGCCATCGGGGTTCGATTCCCGGTCACGGCACATGCCCGGGTTGCGGGCTTGATCCCCAGGAGGCAGCTGATCAATGACTCTCTCATCATTGATGTTTCTATCTCTCTCTCCCTCTCTTTTCCTCTCTCTGTAATCAATAAAGATATATTAAAAAAAAAAAATACAGTCACAAAGGGAAACCACCATACACTTCTTATAAAGTGACCCAAGGGCACAAAGGGCGTTGCCAGCTAGTTCTGTGATAATGTCAAAGTATCAGTTCATGCTTATATGATTTTTGTGTGACTGACTATGACCCTTTTAAGCAAGGTCAACAGAACAGAGAACTTACTGATGAAGGTGTTAGTGGCTCCATGGCACAAAATTCTTTCATTAAAAAATAAACTACACTTTAGGCATAAGCTGTGAAGAAAGACAACATAGGTTTTCACTCCTGTAAATATAGAAAATTGTGAAGAGGAGAGGGAAGGTGATACTGGGGACATCTCTGGAATATGAGTCACCTTAGCATTTTTCTCCTCTTTTACTTCTTTTGGCTTCACCTCTGCTTTCTTACTAGATCCCGCTCCCTGTCTTCCTCTCAGGGTCCCACTGGCTGCATTCCTTTCTTTGTAACACTCTTAAGAAACAGACAGATGATGGGTAATAAAATGGTCAAGGTACAAACCCTATCAACTCCTGCCATACTTTATGGCTTAATCCAAGTTCTGAGAAAACAATGATTTCATTAGTATTTGTGTGCTGGTAAATCATCTTTCTTTTGTTGTTGTTAATCCTCACATGAAGATATTTTCCCATTGATTTTTTAGAGAGTAGAAGGGAGAGGGAGAGGCAGAGAGAGAGAAACACTGATGTGAGACACATCGACTGGTTGCTTCCCACACTCACCCTGATGGGCTGGGGATTGAGCCTGCAACCAAGGTACATGCCCTTGACCGGAATCAAACTTGAGACCCTTCAGTCCTCAGGCCGATGCTCCAACCACTGAGCCAAATTGGCTAGGGCAATCTTACTTTTAGTAACACTTCATCTATCTGGAATCGGCAAAGTTGTTTGCATATTTCAAATACATAAAGTTTACTTCCTTTGGGCCAAAACTTTTAATTTTAACTATATTGCTTAATGACATGCTTTCTAAATTATATTAGTTTATTTATATGCTGAACATAATATAACCTTAGAATAATGTAAGGTATTCCAAAGCTGGGATATGATGGCTTCTGAGAAAAAAAATAGTTAATATTGAAACAGTTAACAGGGAAAATACAAAAAGAGATATCCAAAACTTAATAGATGAAGAAAAAAAAATATAAAAAGCTCCTTTTGGAATTTAAAGATGATTTCTTGCATTTAGAACCATGGCAACTATCTATTATTACATTTGGTGTGATGTATAGTTTTAAATGTACAAAATATCTTTTCGTAGTTATTACTATCTATTTGAAATGTTGATAGAAACTAAATGGTAAGCAAGAGATTCTGTAGGTATAGATTTTATCAAGAGAGAATTTTCAGTAAATTACCTAGCACTCCCAATGATGAAGCATTATTCACCTTAAAATATTTGGAATAGGGAGTAAAGATTTATTTTAGGGCAATAGAAGATAAAAGTTTTTGCTGGCTAAGGATTAAAGAAGGACTGATGACCATCTGGCAGTCCCTCAGGTTAAAAAGAGTTACCAAAATGATCCAGCAATTCTACTCCCAAGAGAAATAAAAACATGTTCACACAAAAACTTGTATATGAATTGTCAGAGGAGCTTATCATAATAGTGAAAAAGTGAAAACAGGTCAAATGTCCAGCCATGGGTGAATGGATAAATAAAATGTTACATATCCATATAATGGTATATACTAATTGGTAATAAAAAAGAATGAAATACTGGCACATGCCACAACATGGGTAAAACTTGAAACATTATGTCTAAATGAGAGAAGCCAGTCATAAGAGAGCACATATTATATAGTTCCATTTACATGAAACGTCCAGAATAGGCAAATCTATAGGGACAGAAAGTAGACTAGTGGTTGCCTAGTTGACTAGTAGAATAAGAGGAAAAGGGGAGTGATTGCTAATTGGTACGGGGTTTCTTTCTGGAGTGAAGAAAATGCTTGTGGTTGATAGTTATACAACTCTGTGAATATAATAAATCCACTGAAATACAACTTTAAGAAAGTATAACTAGCCTTGGCCAGTTAAGCTCAGTGGTGAGAGTGTCGGCCCATAGACCGAAGGGTCGGGGGTTTGATTCCTGGTCAAGGGCACGTACCTGGATTGCAGGTTCAATCCCCGGGCCCAGTCAGGGTGTGGGCAGAAGGCAACCAATCAATGTGTCTCTCTCACATCGATGCTTCTCTCCCCCCCACACCCCGAAAAGCAATGGGAAAAATATCCTTGGGTGAGGATTAAAAATAATAATAATGATAGTTTAGTTTCTAGACCAGTGGTTCACAAGCTCTTTGAGAGTCCTAGGCCCTCTATGAGAACCTGATATAAACTATGGATCTGTTCCCCAGAAAAACCCATACCTTTTTGCATATATTCAAGAGATTACTACAACCCATAAATTAAAGAAAGCTCTATTATAAGAGATTCAGTGAGTAACACCACATAAAAATGATCTGAAGAACCAAAATTGAGAGCATTACTAGTTATTCCTTTTCTTTGATGCAAGATGAATAATAAACTTTAAAAACATGCCATTGCATGTCAAGGCAAAGGAATTCTTTCACTAGTCCTTTCTGAATGTCCCTCTACCGATGTCTATTTTCATATATATATATATATGTATATATATATTTCATATATAAATATCATATATGTACATATATATGCATGTGTGTTATTCATGAGAATATATTGTTTGCACTCAGAGTTTCTGGATTGACTTTTTCATATTTACATAAAACACAAGGATAAACTTCATTAAAATCAGAAGAAACACAGCTTAGCTAATAAATTATTCTATTTCAATTTTTTTTTCTAGCTTGGAATGCCGTTTCTGAGGCTTTGATGCTAAAGGGAGTGAAGTCATTAAGATGAGTTGATAATACTGCAGCATGAGCACTTTCCTGCTGTTTATTAAAAGAAACTGTATCTTTTGGAATTTAAATTAATTCCTTAATGAAAGAGTAAAAGGTTGAAGTACATGAGTAGAGAAATCTCTGCAGAAATGGGAAACTGCACAATCAATACTGAAGTTTCATAAATCATTTGCTATAGCTTTGAATAAATTGGAAAAAAATGTACCAACCCTTTGATAAGTCATGATTTGGTTATGTTAAAAAGTTTTTGCCTGGCTGGTGCAGCTCAGCCGTTGAGCATCGACTTATGATCCAGGAGATTTCGGTTTGATTCCTAGTCAAGGCACATGCCCGGGTTTTGGGCTCAATTCCCAGCAGGGGGCGTGCAGGAGGCAGCTGATCAATGACTCATCATTGATGTTTCAATCTCTCTCCCCCTCTCCCTTCCTCTCTCTGAAAAAAAAATATTTTTAAAAAAGTTTTAAAAAATGATTATTTATAAAACAAACAAGATTTTGAAAACATCAATTTATTAAATTTTCCCTTAAAAAAATGGAGAACAGGCAAACCTACCTACAGTCTCAACAAGCATCACGAGGCAGTACTGCCAGTTTAAAAGGACCTAATGCTAGTGCTAGGTAGATTCTGATTTTTAAAAATCCACTGGAGAATAGCCCGCAAGGTGGAAATAAACTCTCTCACTGTGACAAACCAGTATGATTAAAAGAATATGATTCTTCTGAGACACATTTGTTTTTCCAATTAAAAAAAGGAATTGAGCTTTTCTGGAGGCAGCTAGGAGAACAAAAGAAAGACTAGAAATGATATAAACAAAGACTTCAGGCTTAATGTTAAGAATCAGTCAAAAGGATGGTAAATCCACCTTTTCTTTATATGAAACTATTGATATTAGATACTTAAAATTCAAAACAATAAAACTCATGTTCTAAACAAGAGAAGCTGCATCAAGACATCTTTTCAGCCATTAGCATAGGTGCATAGGAACTCACAGATGACATACCTCTCTTCAGTGATGCTTTGTTAATGAAGCAGGACACATTTAAAGGATCAATGTGAGCATATACATACCACAGGCTGTTTTGTGATGTCCACCAAGTCCTTAAGATTATAATACTGATGTTTCTCAAAAGCCGAAAATAGCATGTCTAAAACATATTGTTTATCAGCTCGAGCTCGTTTTCCATCTTCTTTCTTTTTCCTTTCATATTCAATCTATGTGCAAAAAGCAAAAGAAATAAAAGCATCAATTCAACATGCTCACTCTGAAACACAGGCATTTTCTTTTTAGCCATCAAAATAACTGTTAGATTTTAAACTGCAAGGTAGCAGGTTTAAGAGCAGTGGTTCAGAACCTAGGGTCCTCATTGCTCCCAGGGCGCCTCAGGTCTTTAAGGCTCTAAGAAGTCTTAGATCAGTATTAATGCTGACCTATAAACCATTTTCACTATTTACTATATTTAGCTTTATGTAATGTGTCCATTTCTCCCCAAAAAGGCTTTCTTTGCCAAAATTCTATCAATTCAGTGTGGCTACTGGTTAGCTCATATCGATCAGAAAGTCTAACTTGAAGTTGTTCTGTTTTTGATTACCCAAAATACATGAAGTATATCCAACAAATGCAGTTTAGTAGGTGACATCTTTCAAAACTGAGGGTCTTAGGGGCAGGAAGAGGGTTAAGAGGCTGGCAGATCATAGAACAGGTTCTCTAGGAAGTGACAAGTTTGGGAAGCACTGGTAAAAAACCAAGAGCGTGGGCAGTGACAGGAGGCCATTTCTCACCCCAACTGTGTGACCTCCCTGAACTTGTTTCTTCTATAAAATGAAGTAAACAATGGCACTAAGGGAATGTATGGACTTACTTCTAGTGTTACCATCCAGGGACTTGTTCATTTGTAAAAATTATTCTTTTATTGAAAACATGCAGACTTTCAGTTGATTAAGCTTTAGTTTTCTTAGAAACACTTCATTTTGATAAGGCACCAGGAACTTGTCAGAAGAACTATATATAAACTACAGCAGCCCACCTGGTAAATAAAGCATTGGCAGGTGACAGCTGCGAGAGAGCAATCTGCTGTGCATCCACTGGAATAACTATAATCTAGGTGCTAGCTTCCAAAGTCATGAAATGCAGTTCAAAACTTATAATAAATTACTGCATAAATTCCAGCCTCATACAATTAGGCTTACTCTCTCTATTTTAGCAATAGGGATTTGTTATCAAAATGATAAAATTTAGTTCCTACTGATGTTAAGACTAAAAATTTATCTTATAATCAGAAATTTTCAAATTAGTGGCAAGAGATAAGCATGACAACAAAGAATATCTGTCTTTCAATTAAATAAAGTTAGAAACTAGACAAAGAAAAAGGTCTAACAATTGTCTTAATTTTTTTAATATGTAGACCTTGAGGGCAAAAAAAATCTATTCATCTCAGGAGGTAGGGAGATAAGACTGAGGGTTTTTAAATATACAAACTTGCAACAAGTAGTAAATAAGCTACAGAGATCTAGTGCACAGTGTAATGAATATACACAATATTGTACTATAATTATGTAATATGATAAATATCACTAGGCCAATCACATTACAATATATAAATTTATCAAAGTAACACACTGTATATCTTAAATTAAAAAGAAATACATCTCTTTAAAGTATTAAGCATGGACCGTGTATGGGCTTTGCGCTGCACTAAGATACAGAACAAATAAGATAGCCTCTTATAAAATTATCCCTTTCTTGGGGATCATATATTAAAATGTATATAGAGGACCTTGAGCATTTTAAATGTAGTAATAGGTCACAGAGCTACCTATGACAAGATCATGATGCTGAAAAAAAAATGCACATGCATGACACAGACTGTATGGCTGGAGAGGAATGAAATCAAGCCAGTCTCTACATTTTCTGGGTGGAAAGAGCATAAAAGAAAACAACTCTGGGCAGCTAAAAAGGATTTATTAGAGAAGAACAGAGGAACGAGAAAAGCTAGAAGCAAGACTAGAGAGAAGAGATCACATAAACCTATGACCAGAAAGAAAATCCAGTCTTCCCAGTGTGGGAAAGATGAAGAAATAGATGAAAAAAAAATGCATTTAAGGGCAAAGGCAGAAGTACAGAGTCTGCCCCAATTCAGCAAGAAAGGAAGCTGCAAGGGGGCCAGAAGGGATAGACCTAAGGTCCATTCAAGAAAGAATTATCTTTCTCTAGGATCAAAAGAAGGATAGAACTAAGAGAATGGCTGTATGATGGAGAAAGAAAGCGTGATAGACAGGACAAAACCCGTAAGTCCAAGCACGAGGGTCTTTGGATATCATGGAATGCTTAAGGGATTAATATTTTAAGCCTGGTTTTACAGACCAATGACTAAAATATATCTATTTTCCCTGGTTACAATTGTACTTAGTTTACACCCTGAAATCCCCTTCCACTGTTGCACTGCACTTGAATGGGTTTACGTTTTATATTGTGATGGACAGTCTAGAAAGGGAGCCTGCTAAAAAAGCAGGAACAAGTCTGGACCAGGGGATGAAGCTGTTATAACCCTTTATTCTGGTCAAGTGTGGGAGAAGGAAAACTTAACTTGGGATCAAGAAAACAGAGGGTGAGAGAATCAGACTAAAGAGGGCAAGCCTATTCCTTTCTCACAGGCTTGAGTGGGACGTGGAATTTCACTTAGCCAAAGGCCATTAGTTCTCAGGAAAAACAGAAAGGAAGAGGGGACCTAGCAAAAGACCAGTGTTAGGCTTTTGTATTCTCTGTTTGGAAGCACAGTTGCGTGATATTGTCTGCCCTCCCTTCCCAGCTTTAATTTATGCTGAAAGAAGAAAGAGTTAAATTCAGGAAACATGAAAGAGAAGTGATGATATATTCAGCTTCCACCCTAAGAAGTCTCTGTCTTATGTAAAATGACTGGGGAAGCTAGGAAGATTAATAGAAAAAAAATGTTTTCAAATGAAGAAACCTGCTAATAAAGCAAGAGGGCCCACTTCAGAGAGGGCTGACATGCTACTTGGCAGCAGAGAGAAACACTTTTAAGTGTTTGTTATTAAGTTGTCTCAAACCTAGAGCCACATGTCAGACCCAAGAAGGCCTGAATCAAAGGTAAGAATTTAAAATAAGTTAGAAAGAAACATTAAAATCAGCCCGGCTGGGCAAGGCTCAGCGGTTGAGCATCGACCTGGGATCCAGGCGATTGGGGTTCGATTCCCGGTCAAGGGCACATGCCCGGGTTGCGGGCTCGGTCAATGACTCTCTCATCATTGATGTTTCTATCTCTCTCCCTCTCCTTTCCTCTCTTGGAAATCAATAAAGATATATATATATAAAAACAACAACAACAACAAATAAATTGGTCTCAAACCTATAAAAAAAAAAAATCAAAGCTGAAAAGATAAGATTAAGGGTCAGGTTAAGCTGTGATTAGCAAGGTTAATAAGTAGTGAGAAAAGTACCAAATTCTACCCAGATCTTTATTCTTTTAATCTTGGTTTACATGCTTCAATCTCAAAAATACTGCATTAATGTTGGTGTTTTCCTACTTTAAATTAGGGAAAAACAGGTCAATACCTAAGGGCAGTGCAGCCTAACTTTACTTTGACTAGTGAAATTAAAACACTTAAAAGTATAATCTGAAAACCCAGACATATTAAATAATAACAGCAATGACAAAATGGAAATTTTCCTCATTAGAGAAATGTAAGTACTAGAAATTTAACCTTATGTTTATTTGAAAACAAAAGTGAAGTAGAACATCTCTTTAATGCTTTCAGGGCCTACACTATGCAATAACCTAGAAAAGATTGTTTTACAACAAACTTTTTGTACTACAGCATTAGCTAAATCTTTTTTGATAATTTCCAAGACAGGCTCATAATCCAAATTCTGCTCTGTGGTATCAGGTAGTTCCAATGTATATGTAATTATAAAAGGGACTTAAATGACTTCCATAATCATTAAATTACTAAGTTTATACTCGGGACAAAACTAATGTTCCTGAGGTAACTTTTCTTTTAAAATCTAAACACAGTAGAAATGATAATATTTTTTAAAAAATTTTTTATTTACTGATTTGAGAGAGGAAGTGTGTGTGTGTGTGGGGGGGGGACTTGGTGTATAGGGATGGCATTCTAATCAACTGAGCTACCTAGCCGGGACAGAAATAATAATCTTAATATTGTACTTACAACTTTGTACTACAAATAAAATTGATTCTATAAATAAACTACAAATGATATGAACTATTTAGAAGGCTACAGTTTGAGAATGTTATTTCTTCTCTTTAGCTCTTTTCCCTTTGGGCATTCTGTTTTGTACTGGTGCACTGGGACACTGGCATTGTAAGAAAATAGTACTCAAAGCAGTCAGATATCTAACTTGTTAGCAGCCACCACAAAATATTAGGACAGTTATTAGATTAGAAAAAACTTTTATGTGACTTTCATCACCAAGATTTTATCTGCCCTTAATGACGACAGATCACTGTATAACCAGCTGTATAGAAATGTCAATTAAGAAAGAAATTTAAATGTCTCCAGTTACAAATTTTTATAATCCAAAAACCCATCATACACAATTTTACTTTCACAAGAGAAAACAAATTATTCAAGACTAAAATGCAACTAAATGTTTAAAATCCATTGTGGATGTGGTATACAGATGTTCAATAGTCATTACTGAAACCTCAATCACTAAAATTATAAATGCCACTCACTGCCAATTACAATATTATAATACAAATGTCTGTAAATTCTAGATTGTTGTTTGCAGAAATACTTTGATTGCTTTGTCAAGACAGTCTTTGTGCAGGCTTTTAACTTTTGAAGCAAACATGACAGCCTTAATTATCATGATTTGCATTTTAAATCCTTATGAAAGATCCCTACCCCCAATGCTTCTATTTCTACCTAGTGTGTGAAAATTAATTCTTTTTAAGAGTCGGTCAATCCTTGGTGTACAAATTCAAATGGACAAAAGCATGTAGTTTACTTATACTATAGTACAAAAGGCAAATACTGCTGAAAGGCCTTTATGATATAGTCCTCCAGGCATCTATTTTAATCAGCAAAACTCCATATTAATACATATAACTAAAAGTAAATAAATAATAAATCTCCCAAGCCCTCCAATAACCTTAATTCTGAAGACTAAGTTGGTTGCCACATTAAAGGAACTAGAGTATACATAAAAATGAATTTTCTCTCTAGTTTCCGGGTACTTGCCTCAAGATTTTATGTAATAATTCTATTCCTTCCAACAATAATTTTCTAGTTAATATTTTCTAGGAGAGATATATCTTTGTTTCAAGCTAAGGCAGGGGTGGCATGAAGGGCACGATAAAGACAAGAAAATATTCTTTTTTTTCTTCTTTTTTAAAATATATCTTTATTGATTTCAGAGAGAAGAAAGGAGAGGGAGAGAGAGAGAGAAACATCAATGATGAGAGAGTCATTGATCGGCTGCAGCCCGCAACCCGGGCATGTGCCCTGACCGGGAGTCGAACCCTGATCGCCTGGATCCTAGGTCGACGCTCAACCGCTGAGCCACGCCCGGCCGGGCAAGACAAGAAAATATTCTTTTTAAAAGCCTCAGGTTTGGAGGAAAGAAACTTCCTGGTATCCCCCTAGGTATCATTTTTGCTCCCACCCCCAACAGGAGATGGCATACAGAACTATAAAAAGTCCCTGTCTCACCCTGGCCCGTGTGGCAAGCTTCCTAACAACAAGAGCTAATATAATTAAGGTAACACACACACACACACACACACACACACACACACACACACACACACACACACACACACACACGCGCGCACACACACGCACACACACGCGCCAAGGGTCTCTATGTCAGTTATTTTCGACAAGTCTTCAGCTCCAGGCCTTGGGGGATGGTGGCAGTGGGGAACTGCAGGCTACACTTCCAAGACTCCCTTGCCAGCTGGTTTCCAGCTGGGGTTCTGCCAATGGGAGAAGGAAGGCAGGAAGCAGAGAGATTTTTTTTTCTTTCTTTGTGCTTGCGGGAGCACCTCCAGTAGCAATAGCTTCCTGATCTCTAGTAACCAACCCTTTTTCAACTCCACCCTTTCGATTCTGTACTGATTGGCATACCATTTATAACTGATCCCCTACATTAAATCCTTTTCTCCTTGAAATATTTAGTTGTTTTTGTTTCTATGATAGACGCTAACTGAATCATCACTGAAGACAGAAATGACAAGCCAAATTTAAAATGGTATTGATATCTTCCTTTTGGAAGGGCCAAGTTCTTGTCAGACTGGATTACATCATAAAGTGACTGACAAAGAGATCATTTTAGAAGTAAAAGAATGTCAGTTTTTCTACTTTCTTGTTTACATATATGTGCTTTATAAGTATTGTCTTTAATCTATAGTTTCTTTGCAGAAATCTTTTAAAACCATTTGTTCGTTTTTTAGGTTGAGTTTAGCTAATAAAAGATATTACAATCTGTAAATTCCTGAATTTAGCGTCAAAATAAAAAGTTGAAAGCAAATGTAAATGTGAGCTGCTGAAAGCACCACTATGTGGTACAATTTCTACCCTTCTGCTGAAAACTGACTAGCACAGGGACTGCATATGGGTGCCAGGGTCACTTCACATAGTAAATATTTCTAAAACTCAACTTCTTTCCTTTATTAGGTGAAAAACAAGATAAATACAAGTTTAAATATTTCCCACTCCAGCACTCAATGGGTCCTCTTGTAAATCCTACTTAGACAATGTATTATTTCCCAAAGTTTGTTTTCATTACTTCAAATAATGGGGGGGGAGGGATTTAATATTAAAATGTTTGCCAAGTGCAGGATTAAACAAATACGTAAAGGTTCCAAACATTAATATATTAAATGCAATGTCAATTTTGAAAAGGGGCAGGGGAATGTATAACCAGAATCTACAAATTCCTTTAACAAAAAATCCTTTTCACACAACTTTTTCCCTTTAAAGAGATTCAAATAAAATTAATGTTTCTTTTTGACCCAATAAATGTTTTCCAAATGGCAAGTATGTAGGTATTATATCCCACAGAGTTCATGAACTAAAGAGATGAATTTAAATGTAATGCTTAGAACAGCTCCATGTACAAATGGGTACATATATACCCATAGTGTCACAGGTGGGCGGAAAGTTTCTGGGGGTGAATGCAAGGTGGTTTCTTTCTGATCGAATGTAGAGATATAGCTTTACAAATACATATAACATTTTCCACCCCCCCTTTTATTTTTGGCACTCATTTTCCCTCTTATTTTTATCCTGAAAATGTATTCAAAGAACATCAACTGTTAAAATAAAACACTGGGATTCATGTTTACATAGAGTTTAAATTTTTTAATTGAATGTCTTAATTATACAACTTCTAAATCATTCTTGTTGAACTATGTTGATGTTTCACAATCTTTTAGAAAAATAAATATCCCTTTGTGTTAAGAATAACAAAAAGTTTTATACTCTTCCTACAGCTGGTATTATACTGTAATACTAAATATGCTTTTAAAAGCTATGCAGGTACCTCCATCCACTCTAATACACTCCCATGGAAAAAATTACTAAACATTCAAATAATGCAATGTGGCAGGGTACAGTCTTTGTTTTTGTGTAAACAAAATTTTAATAAAAATTACTATATGACCCATTACTATAATTACATTAGCATAATGACTCATGTACACTATGACAACCTTAACAAAGGTTGATGTCATGAACTGAAAAGTCACTTAATGTTTAAAAGTCTTTAAAGTGGATGTTTCAGCTTTATATCCTAACAAGGAGTTCAGAATATAATGCATTCATATTTTATTAAAGAAAAAAAAAGGAGAAAAGGAAAGTAAAAACATTCTCAAAATATGACATCTGGAACCTATCTTCTATGCCTGCCAGGTAAAGTTATAGTGCCAGTGTCACTAAGAATATAAACTAGGGAAAAGGTCAGAGACTTCATACTAGCAAGGTGCCAGCTTTGACTGACCTAAGAGATTTTTCTTTTGCTTCAGAAATTATGGTCTATAGCAGTATAACAAAAGTGATTCTTGTAGTGGAATTTAAAAGAAGAAGATTATAGCATAGAAATGTGGACTCACTACTTCAAAGGAAATAGAGACATACCCTACTGGGGTCTGAAGAGGCACTTAAAAAACATCTGTTGTTGAGAGAACACAAATCTTAGATAATTGTGGCAGGATACTGTCATGGCTAGGTACTAAAATGCTTCCACAGCTTTCTTCCCTTCCCCAATGTAATAGGCAGTTAGACAGACATGAGCAGAGCAAGGACGATGGACCAGGTACAGAAAGTCACCAGAGTGGAAAGAAAGCCTTGGCTGCCTAGCAACAGGCAGAAGTGAGAAAACACGGACCTCGCCCCCAAGCTGATCTTTCCTTCCCTAGCATATCCCTGGTCATGTGGTTTGGACCTTTCATATTGCTGGTCATGCAAATTAGACTTCCTGACGTTTCCTCCTTAAAGATAACATCTAGGCCTCAGTTGTATTTCAGCTCTAGGCCCAGAACAGCAGCAAAACCAGACAAGTGACCCTGTGGCAGCCTCAGGAACAACTGCACTGACTAATGACCCCCTGCCCTGGCAATGACCAATCACTGGAGACCAAGACCCTGAAAGAGCATACCTGGAAAGCTGATGAATATTCTATTGAGACTCTCCCCAGAGACCTCCCGAGGGGGAGGGGGAGGAGGAGGGGGAGGGGGAGGGGGAGGGGGAGGGAGAGGGAGAGGGAGAGGGAGAGGGAGAGGGAGAGGGAGAGGGAGAGGGAGAGGGAGAGGGAGAGGGAGAGGGAGAGGGAGAGGGAGAGGGAGAGGGAGAGGGAGAGGGAGGGAGAGGGAGAGGGAGAGGGAGAGGGAGAGGGAGAGGGAGAGGGAGAGGGAGAGGGAGAGGGAGAGGGAGAGGGAGAGGGAGAGGGAGAGGGAGGAATACTTTCACGCGAAGAACCCAGCGTACCCTCTGGAGAGCAAGCCTGTGACATTCTCTTCTCCTCTTTCCCTCTAAGGGACCCGACATGGCTGGCAACCAAGAGAGCAATGGGCAGGGGCAGCTCCTCCTGGGCTAACCCCCTGAACCTGTCTCCAAGGCCCCTTTTCTGACCCAGCCTAGGCTCTCCTTGTTGCTTCTTCTAAGCCCTTCCTTGTTTCACTGTCCTGAGTGTATTCTGCTGTGGTCAGTAAATTCTTGCTTGCTTTGCTACACTTTGTCTCTTGATTGAAATCTTTCCTTCAAGAAAACAAGAACCAAGGTCTTGTCATCTCACCAGTTACACCATCCAACAGAAAAGCTTTACTGCCCACTGTAACAATTCAAACAGTGTATATTCACTGTGTCAATTCAAAACATTTTATAAAGAAGAAAATTAGGATAAAAACGGTCTAGTCCTATCATGCAAAAATAATGACTGTTAAAGTATTTAACTAATCTTCATTTTTGAACATTTGTTTCCAACCTTTTCCTATCTTAAATAGAAATAAATACTTTTGCATATCCATCTTTGGGTACTTGTCTTTCTTACTAAACTTCTTTTCTGAAAGGTTCTCTCTCTTTATAGCTTATGGAAAGTAAGGTCTTTATTGTCCTCACTGTGATAAAAACATACAGGAGTGGAAACTGTATATAGAAGGTTGGCCCATAAATGGAAAAAAAAGCACAGTCAGGGGCCACAGGAGAAGCACACTAACAAAGAAAGGTAAAGACAATTAAGACCTATAATATTTTACACTTCTCTATGTTCACTTGGCTTCAGAAAATTGCATGTATTCACACTGAAGAGTAGAAAAGATGAGAGGACAAAAAAGTAGATTTTTATCTACTTGTCTCAATCAAGAGATAACAGAAAAATACATCTCTTGGATAATCTGACAGTTCTGTCTCCACTTATCTTTGCCTCTCCTTTTCTTTAGTTTACATCTCTCCTAAAGCATAACCAGAGGCTATAAAATTAAAGTTTGGCTGGACACAATTGAACTTTGATTTGCTTTATTTAATCTACACAGTGTAGCAATTTTTAAAATTTGAATGTGTTTAGAAGGGGCATGTACACTCCAGTTCATCACAGTCCCTAGGATTTTACCTTCTTAAATTTCAGCATTCTGCTCACTGAGGATGCTTACCTGGCCCTGCAGGCATTTGCCACCTCTCATATAAAATAACTGTAAGAAACTCAACTATCGCCCGGCCAGCATAGCTCAGTGGTTGAGTATTGACCTATGATCCAGGAGATCGTGATTCGACTCCCAGTCAGGGCACATGCCTGGGCTTCAGGCTCGACCCCCAGTGGGGGGCATAGAGGAGGCAGCCGATCAATGACTCTCTCATCATTGATGTTTCTATCTCTCTCCCCCTCTCCCTTCCTCTCTCTGAAATCAATAAAGATATATTTTAAAAAGAAAAAAAGAAAGAAATTCAACTATCATAAAGTAGTGGTTCAAAAACTAAATAAATAATAAAGAAAAATAAAAACAAAAGAAAAAAATAAAGTAGTGGTTCGGGCCACTCTTAAGAAGTTTATTATTTCCTAAACTTAGTATTAAGAAGATCTTAAGCAACACAGTAGGACACAAGATATCAACTGTTCATTGCTATTTGATTTAACTTAGGCTTCATTTTATTTTCAGAGAATCATAACATTTTTCCTTACATTACAGGTACTTCAAGACCCAAAACCCTTAGCTCTGTTAGCATTGCTAATAACCTGCAACACAGCATGCTGGTTAATTGAGAGTAAGGCTCCTATAACAGGCTAGGGTTCAACAGCTGGACTGATTAATTACCAGCTGTGTGTCCTCAAGTAAGCTAACCTCTGTGTGTCTCAGTAACTTCATCTATAAAATGATAATACCAGTAGTTACTTCACAGGGTAATGTGTCACTATTTATGAGACACTCAGAACAGTGCCTGGCACAAAGTATACATATGTATACAATATATGTGTGTACTGTACATTATAAAAAAAATACATATCGTATATATGATATGCTTCAATAAAAAAGGTTTAAAAAACATTAGGCAGTCCTCACTGTACATGGTAGTGTGAGACTGTAAAAATGCCTGTGAGCCCGGCTGGGCGTGGCTCAGTGGTTGAGCATCGACCTAGGATCCAGGAGATCAGGGTTCAATGCCAGGTCAGGGCACATGCCCAGGTTGCAGGCTTGATCTCCAGTGGGGTGCGTGCAGGAGGCAGGCAGGCAATGACTCTCTCATCATTGATGTTTCTATCTCTCCCTCTCCCTTCCTCTCTCTGAAATGAATAAAGGTATATTAAAAAAAAAAAAATGCCTGTAAAAGCTGAAACTATGCAAAGCAATCTTAATAATCAATGAGAAAAATTACCATTGCTTTGTGACCTTTAAATTTTTGGTCAAAATGTTAAAAACTCTGTTATAAAGGTACATAAAAATGAAAAAAAGTAAAACTATTATTTATTAAGGACACCATTATTTAAAACATTGGAAACATTGAAAAATAAAGTGTTTTATTTCTTTGAAAAACTTATCAAGAGGAGTTTAAACAGTATAACTGAGGATACAGAGTGAACATCATTTCTAAGCTTAACAAACTGTCATATGCCTTACTAAGTCTGGATAACTCAAGCACCTGATAGCAAGGTCTATGACATAGAAAAGAATAAAGATATAACATAATGAAGAAAGACAGACTTACATTGTATTGATGATTGGCAACAGGTTTGTAATTGGTTGTCACAACTTTGTCCAGTTGTTGTGATAGCCGTACAGGTTTAGAAGATTCTTCTATCTGCAATCTGAAAAACGGAAGGCACTATTAACAAATTCACTTGTTTATTACAGTGAAACCTGAAGAGTTATTCCTAGAATTCTTCTTACTCAAGAACTAACACTTTATAAAAAGTAATCTCAGAAGATCTACCAACCTTAATGTAGTACTTCAAAACACACTGAATATATGACTATAATGTAGAAACCAAACCGTAAGCTAAATATACAATCTCATATGCTTTTATAACTTTTTTCTAATCCTATACTGTATAGTCAAACCTTTACTAAAACAAAGAAGCTAATCACCTTTAAATTTCTGGGGGAAAATATCATGTAAAAATGAATTACCTTAAATGATATGGCCTAAAACTAATCAAGTTATTATTTCAAAACTTCTATTCACTCGGTAAGAGATAAAGAGATAATAAATACATTGCACCACTCAGGGTCTAGTGGCTGCTTTATTAGACAGTGCAGATATAGAACATTTCCGTCATCAAAGTAATTTCTATAGGACAGCACTGGTCTATTGTAGGAGTCCATCTAAATTAAAATATACCTCAAAATATCACTTTTGAAAACAAGCCAAAAATAAACATATGTCACTATACAGCATATTACAAAACTTAACACTTAACCACTATATATATTCAAGTAGCAATCTTAGGTGATTTTGTTTTGGAATTTCATGACTCCCACTTTACCATTTACTTCTTATTTTTAAAATTACATTAATTCATTTGGTGTATCAGCACAGTAAATCTAAAAAATGTTTTAAGGGGGAAAAGTACAGTTTTCCAAGGTGACTATGTTTAAAAAACAACAACAAAATGTATCATTGTACCTTTAGATTTCTCATCAGTAAGATATCAGAATACAAGAATATATATAAAGTAGTATAAGAAAAAAATTGTCAAACATATTTAGCTAAATTATAATTGAAGAGTAAGAATGAAATAAAAAGTATCTGTGGACAAAAAAGAAGTCTATCACTAATAGATCCTCACTGAGAGAATTACCCAAGGATTTCTTTTAGTAAGGAAAATGAACCCAAAAGAAATGAGTGGGATGCAATGGTCAGAGCAAAGAAATGGTGAATCATGTCAAAAATTGACTACTCAATAAATACCAAAAAAGTAGGTGTTTTTTTATTTGTTTGTTTGTTTTTATTAATCCTCACTTGAGGATATTTTTCCATGGATTTTAGAGAGTGGAAGGGAGGGAGGGGGAGAGAGAAAAACACTGATGTGAGAGACACATCAATTGGTTGCCTCCTGCACAAGCCTTAACCAGGCCAGCATAGAACCTGCAACCCAGGTACGTGTCCTTGACTCAAAATCGAACCCATGACCCTTCCGTGCTCGGCTGATGCTCTAACCACTCAGCAACGCCACCCAAGGCAGAAGGTGATTTTTTAAAAAAAAGAAAATGATACTAACATGAAAGTTGGGAAGGAAGAGATTAGAATAAATGCATTTTAAGATTTCTATATGTTTTCTAAATTTTCACCAATAAGCATCTATTACATTTATACTCAGAAAAGGAACTTTACTTTCTTAAAGAAAAAAAATCAGTTCTTGAAAGGTTAGCTTAAAACTATAAAAATGTTGGTCCCTTAAAAGCAATGCATGTTCAGTGTGGCTCAGCAGTTGAGTTGACCTAGGAACCAGGAGGTCAGAGCACATGCCTGGGTTTCGGGCTCAAACCCCAGTAGGGGGCATGCAGGAGGCAGCTGATCCATGTTTCTTTCTCACTGATGTTTCTATCTCTCTGTCCCTCTCCCTCCTTCTCTCTTCAAAAAATCAATAAAGACATATTCTTTAAACAAATAAAAATAAAAGCAATGAATGTCCCAAGATCCAAGATGGCAGAAGAGGAGAGGAAATTTGGACACTGACATGTACAGAGGAAAGACGATGTGAAGACACAGAGAGAATGACTATCCACAAGACAAGGAGACAGGCCTAGAACAGATTCTTTCCTCACGGCCCTCAAAAGGAATCAATCCTGCAGACACCCTAATCTTGGATCCAGAACTGTGAGAAAATAAATTTCTGTTGCTTAAGCCAAATAAATAAATAAATAAATAAATAAATAAATAAATAAATAAATAAATAAATAAATAAATAAAATACATGTTTAACATCATATATTATTTTAGTTGAGTGGGACTTTAATTTTTTTTTTTTTTTTAAATATATCTTTATTGATTTCAGAGAGAGGAAAGGAGAGGGAGAGAGAGATAGAAACATCAATGATGAGACAGTCATTGATCAGCTGCAGCCCGCAACCTGGGCATGTGCCCTGACCGGGAATCAAACCCCGATCGCCTGGATCCTAGGTCGATGCTCAACGGCTGAGCCACACCCGGCCGGGCAAGGGACTTTAAATTCTTTAGTTCAATAGAATAAGAACTGAAAATAATTTTCATTTAAAATTCCTTCAAAAGCACAACTTGCAGCTTTTATAAAATTCTTATTACTTAATTCCTTGGATGAAGGTTATTATTGATTTGCTTCTGCCTAGTCTTAGGTATATCAAATTACTCAGAAGATATTAGATATCTACCAATTGCTTTTTAAATTTGAAATCTACTATAGGTTTTGTTTTTACTACAAACCCAAATTCATATAGTCATTTCTGCATTGAAATATAAATATTTTAACTCTTCTATTTATAAATCCATACCTATCCTTTAAATACATAAAATGATTATTTTATAAAGTAGAAGTCTGCAAATGTTGATAAAAACTTACTGTATATATAACCATAGGTCAAATGTAACTTTGCTTTTCATGTGACAAATACACTTTCTATGATCCCAGAGGAAAGCCAGAGGTCTAGAAGGGAGATGTCCACTCTAAGATAGACTTGGACTTACAATCCTTCAATGGCCTCTTAATTGTTCTCAGATGAAACAAGCTTCTTCACATGACTTGATGTCCCTCTGGGATCTAGTCCCTGCTTATCTCCCACATCTGCATCTGTGGCATTACCAGATTTTAGAAGAAGCCTCCTGCTGGCAATGATCCAACAGGTGTTTCCTGGGTGCCTATCTCTGCCAGGTACTGGGTTAGAGGTTGGGAATGCTGAAGTGAAGAAAAGATTTGTTCTAGTGGAAGACGAACATTAAACAAATGCTTATCTATAACCAATTAATTGCAGTACTGAAGAGAGAGGGCAGTGGTATGATGACAGCTGATTGCATGCTGCCATGAGATAAAAATTGATGCTAAGGTGTGTGTGCACTTGAGGGTACGCTGCACCAGGACTACTCATGCTTATAAGATGTCAGGCAAGAAGACTGGGTGAAAATAACTCCTCTAAGCTGATAGGATGTCTCAAAGTGACTAAGAGAAACCTCTAGAGAGAAAAAAGTGGAAACATAAAGGAATGTTTAAGAAGTATTAGAACTAACATCTATAACTCCTTAAGAAAAAACATTTGAAAAACATATATAGCTAAGTGGCAGCCTTTTCCTGAACACCACTTTGTGTTCTAACCTTAGCCCTATCCCCTAATGCAATCAGTTCTCAGGTGTGGCCTCTCTAAATGGTAGTCTATCTGTTATGCTGCCACTAAATCATCTTCCCTGTTTCAATCATCTCACTCCACAATTTAATATTATGAGATATTTAAAGAGGGAAGCATATACTAACTAGCTCCTTCCTTCCACATTAAATGATTGTTCCCATTACTTCACAATTTGAAAATTCCTCAGGGTTTCTGTATGTTTAGGTGTGTCTTTATAAATGGCAGCTTATTCTTGTCATACTCTTACAGTTGAATTTACCTGCAGCCACTGCATCCTGACTTCAGGTTCATGTGGCATACTTTCAATTCTAATGCAACCGTTTTAAAAGCCAATGCCATCATCCAGAGTGTCATGCCATTTTTATCCTCAAAGTATTTATTAATCTTTAAAGTATATAAAGAAATACACTGAATTAACTTTTGAAAAATAAAGAGCTCATATAAAAATTTAACCTTTTTACTATACATTATACATTTGTTTTAATTAAAAGAGGATATCTTATGATTCAAAACTCAAAAGGTTAATCTATGGACTGAAAATATGACATATTTTTAAAGAATTAAACCTTAAAATACTTTAACTAACCTTGAATAGTTTAAAATAATTTAACAGGTTTCTTTACTTAACACTAAATAATTCATTTAACATTATTTCATGAAGTGTCAGAACAAGTTGCAACTCTATTTCACCACTGAACAATGCACTAAAGAAAACATCACTGACCTCAACAAGCCTTCAAAGTGAAAATAAGGTTTAGCTGGGCTTGTACAAAATAATATAATTTGGAAATATTTGGTTGAACAGCAAACTACATAGTGGGTTGTACAGGCTGGACTGGGAGCACGTGAAAAGTTTCACTGTTCTGGCCATTTAAAAAATGGGTCTTAACTTTTTCAGAAAAATTTGAAGTGTGGTGTTATTTTCAAGAAACAGTAATAGAGACCCTGGCCCAGTATCTCAGTTGGTTAGAGCATTGTCCCAATATGCCAAGCTTGTGGGTCAATCCCCAGTGAGGGCACATACAGAATACAGCAATGAATGCATAAGTAAGTGGAACAACAAATCGATGTTTCTCTCTCTCTTTCCCTCTTATCAACAAATAAAAAAAAAAAAGGAAAAAAAAAAGCAGTAATAGAAAAATAATATTCTGTGATTATTTAGGTGCAGCCAGGCCTGTTTTACCTTTGTTTTATAAACCACTTAAAAAAAAAAAATCACTTGTGCCCGGCCGGGTGTGGCTCAGAGGTTGAGCATCGACCTAGGATTCAGGAGATCATGGTTCAATTCCTGGTTGGGGCACATGCCCGGGTTGCAGGCTCGATCCCCAGTCAGGGGCGTGTAGGAGGCAGCCGATCAATGATTCTCATCATTGATGTTTCTGTCTCTGTCTCTCCCTCTCCCTTCCTCTCTCTGAAATCAATAAAGACATATTTAAAAAAAAAAAAAATCACTTGTAATTACCACTACCACTTCAGGACAATTTATAGTATTATAATATACTTCCACATTCTTAGAAGGTTAGGACTCATTGAATTAATAGTCTTTCTAGAATTATTATTTAAAGAGTCAGTTTATCTCTTCTTCTCAACAAAGAAAAAGCTCAAGGGCTACATAACTAAGAGCTTTCTGAAACACTAATAAAATGACAACTATTACAAATAACAACAGAGGTTTAAAGAGCACTTACTATGTGCTAGAAACTGTGTCAAAAGCTTTACCCACCATCTCAATTTTACCCTTTCCTCATATTAAGCAAAAACAGAACTGGAATTCAAATCTTTGTTTAACCTCAAGTTCAAGCAGTTAATCTAGACAGTCCCTAAAAGTATACAGCCCCTTCTATACAGTTTTAAAAGACCAAAGAACACAATAAAATCTCTACTTAAAATCTCATTGAGTTTAGTTCAAAATAAGTAATTGTCCTCAACACTCATCAGCCTGCCACAATTAGCCCAATTCTACACACACACACACACACACACACATACACATGAGCACATTCTCTTTTACAATACTGAAAAAAAGATTCCTATTCCGTCAGTGTCACTAGTCATCAGGCTTTAATCACGGTCCATAATACCTTTATCAAAATTACTTAAAGGTCTTCATTATACTTTAAAATTTATATACTATACTGGGAATTCAAATTATTTAGTATATTTTGGAAATATAAAATTCCTGTAAAAAAATAAAAAGTAAAATTCATGTTAAAAAAAAAAAAAAAGGAAGAGTATCACAGTATCCTCCAAATATTTTAAAGGATGAACACTGGTAAGATCTAACAAAATGGAAAAAAAGCCAAATTCTATTGCTCTAAGCTATTGGCAGACCGAGAAAGAGAAGTCTACGAATTTTAGCCAACAGATTTTTCATTTATCTCATTGGCACAGACAGTACCTCTCATGTAAAAGTAATTCAACAGATACTTGTTAAGCAAAACGACTGATACCTTTTTTTACTGGACAATTAGATTACAAGGGAAAAGGCCGATTCCCGATTTTATACAAGTAGACTATTTTCATGCCTAAGCAGAAAACCCTAAGTAATACTACCTTGCTAATCTGATTATCAACTATAGAATTAAACAACTATAAAAAACACCAAACAACAAATGTTTCCATGAGCAACTGCCAATGCAGGAGTTGCTCTGAATGTAAATATCATTATTTTAGCATTCATCTATCCTTTGTGCTATAGCTTTGATTGCAATATAAGCTATTCTTAAAATGACATGCTTCACAAAAGACTGTATTGTCTTAAGACTCTGATTTCATTTTTGAAAGGGAGAGAGTAAAGCAACTGAGGAGGTAAACAGTGCCTCCCAAGGGGGAGAAAGGAGCTGATATCTGAGGGTGAGAGAAAGAGAAAAGTTTCATGGCAAAGAGAAGCAGGAACACAGTAGAGCACTGGGGCTGTCTGTGAGAGAGAGCAAATACACGCGGCCCAAGATCAGATAACCAAAAAGAAAATTTCAGAAGACCCAGCTTGAGAGCAGGTGGAAAGAAAGCTTAGAGAAAGGCCAAGTGAGGTAATAACCAGGCGCACACTGAGCTGATTTACTAATATGAAAAGGTTCTGATGGTGCCTAGTTTAAAACAGTGAATTCAGCCCAGGCGGCGTGGCTCAGTGATTGAGCATCAACCTATGATCCAGGAGATTACGGTTCAATTCCAGGTCAGGGCACATGCCTAGGTTTCGGGCCTGACACCCAGTAGCTGCGGGCTTGCAGGAGGCAGCCAATCAATGACTCTCTCAGCACTGATGTTTCTATCTCTCTCCCTCTCTCTTCCTTTCTCTGAAATCAATAAAGACATATTTAAAAACAGACAAACAAAACAAACCCAATGAATTTATAGAAAGTTTCAAGATTTGGGGACTAGGACAAAGAGAGCTTCTCAGAGGAACTGTAACAGTATTTTAACCTATTAGAATGTGGATTTAAGTGGCAATAAAAAAATTTAGGGCTTGCAACTGATAAGTAATCGAATTATATCCTTATCTGGCAGAGCTACTGGAAGGATTACAGACAGTAAATATTAAGTTTCTTGGACAACAGTTTCTTACAAATATTTATTGTTTATAGGCTTCATGAAAACAGAGACCTTCCCTATATCCCCAGGGCATGTGATATAAAGTGTTGAATAAGGGGGGGGGGGAGGACCAGAAGAAAAGTTTTAGGCTGTATATAATAAGAGATGGTAATTTGGTTGTCAAATTTTATGATTTACAGTAATATATGTTAACATTTACATTTGACATTTAAAAAAAGAAAGTGTAAAATGTATTAAGGTTTAATTTTCACTTTGTAAGAAATACTCAATAAAGAAAAATACTCCATTATCTCCTTGCACTGTTCAATATGGTAGCCACTAGCAAAATGCAACTATTTAAATTAATAAAATTAATAAAATTAAAAACTCAGTTCCTCAGGCACACCAGCCACATTTTAAGTGCTCAAGAGCTACACGTGGCTAGCTGTTACCATATTGGACAACACAAATGAAGAACACTTGTGTCACCACACCAAGTCCTATTGGACAGTGCAAGAGAATCGCAAACTCAAATGTCTACAGAGACCTGTCAAGTAAAGCAGAATGTAACAGTGAGAGGTAAGGGCTGTGTTCAACTGGAAATGGAGTACATGCTCCATCCCAAGTCCTCAGCACCAACTAATAGTTATTCAGTCCTATTTTTAGGTGAAATAATTTATTAAATACTGCCAACTAATTCAATTTAAAAAACAGGCAACTCCCCCCTCCCCCCCCCCAACCAAATCCCCTCAAAACTAAAAACATACACCAGCTATACCAGGTCACTAGGTGGCGTCCCTCTGATCTGTATATCTACATCTCAGGAGTTTTGTTCGTTTTTTGTTTTAAGCAAAGCAGCAGCAAAGAATAAAGAATTATTACTAAAAGTAGGAAAGCCACGACACAATTGTGCTATACCCACTGGCACCGAAACTACAGTTTTGTTGAAGGACCAGCAATTCCCTCCACTTCCAATCTCATGCTCCCAATCCAGAGGAGAATCCATGCTCTGGCTGACAAACTCTCCTAGATCGCGCTCAGGCTAAGAATTGAAAAATATCTTCTATATAACACAGAAATGTGATCGTTTTTTACTTTTTATAGAACTAGCAATTTCATGTGATTCAACCTGATAACTCCCTCTTAATGAAAGACTTAATACTGAGTTGAATTCTTCTATATGAAAGTAATATAATTTAGATAGGTAATTAAGTTCCCTGTAATGGTGACTTACCCATGATCATACACTTTGTCAGGGACAGAGAGGGAAAAATATTCAAGATTCCTTGTCCACTGCTCTTCAGTGTAATTGCATCTTAAATATAATGAAGCAATTCAGACATCTTCTCAAGTTGGTAAATGTAAGTATCCCAATTTAAAATATTTATAGCTATTTAAGGAGACATTATGTCCAAAATATGTCCATTACAATAGCTGACAAGGTGTTCAGAAGGGGTTTACACCCAGGAAGGGAATGAATATTCACAATGGACTTGATTTTCTCCCAGATTTTTGTTAGAAAAATTTTGGTTAGTTTTTGTTAGCCCCCCACAAGTTTTTGGTATGTGTTGAGTAAGGTGAAGTAAATGACAGTGTAATGAAGACTTTTATGTGTTTTGTTTTTGTTTTTCTAATTACTGCCTAACTTCTGATTTTCATTGAAACAATGTAAGATTCAATCCTTTATCAAATTTTCTCTTCTTCGGGAAGAGTACATTGCCAGCATTCCAGAGAATTTACCCCCATCAGCTAAACAACAAAAACTCTACTCGACAGTCCAAATAAGTATCTGATTTCATAGCCAGAATACTTTTACTATCTTATGTAATTTCCTTTTCTTATATTCTTTCCTTATGTAATCTAATTATGATCTTGAACTCTTAGTGGGTATCTTTAACTGAAGCAGTAGCAGTACTTCTAAGTCACCAGCATTCTGGTTGCATGCAAGTACAATAGATGCCCAATTGGAGGAAGGAGACAAGGAAGGGCATACACAACAATTGGTTCTTGTGATCTGGGAAGCAGCAGGATATCTAAGGTTTGCACTACCTGAAGTTTTGGGTCAAATAATTATAAATTTTGGTCACCTGTAACTTATTCATTGCATATTTTTTTTCTTTAGTCCAGTCAGACATGATTTCTTGTATCATTTCATAAAAGCAAACTGTTTTTCACCTTGCAAAGTTTGGATTCCAATATAAGTGTGTGAGTGACAGGGAAGGGGAAGTATGAGGGGGGCAGGAAAGAGATGGAAGAAACCCTTTGCTGATTATGCTTTTTGTGTTAATAAAATACTCTAGTCACTATTTTAGTACAGGCATAAATAAATACATAAGGAAAAAATGTTTAGTTGATCAGGGACCAATTACTACTTCTCAATACATGACCAAGTAGCTAGCTATTCTTTATATGCTAGAACTGACATTACCCTAAACTCCAATGGATGATGAATGACAAAAAATACTTAAGTTTCCTTCTTTAAGAACCTTTCATTTTATTTCCATCCTCCAAACTCCAACAAAAGTAAAAAGCCTAAATAATATGGTTCCCAGGGATGAAAACAAAAGCATATCTATCAAAAGAGTCAGGAGCCCTGGCCAATGTGGCTCAGTTGGTTGGGTGTCGTCCTGTGCACTGAAAAGTTGCTGGTTTGATCCTGGGTGGGGGGCGTGCAGGGGACAGCCAATCGATCACACTGATGTTTCTCACCCTCCTTCTTTCTCTCCCTTCACCCTCCTTCTCTCTCTTCCTCTTCCTTCCCCTCTCTCTCAAAATCAATAAAAAAAATCTCTAAAAAAAAAAAAAAAGGACCAGTAATATTCATAACAAAAGAGGAACAAATAAATATCTTTTATATTCAGATTCATGCCGATAAATTTACATTTTAAAAAATCAGAGACAAAAGCAAACCTATGGCATACAGAATGACCTTGAATAATGCTTAGTCCATAAAGAATGTACCTATGGCAGGATCTGAAACCAGCCTCTGGTTTTAAGTTCCAGTTCTATCACTAGGTATGACCTTGGTCAAGTTAATCTACCTCTTTAACACCTTGGTGCCCTCAAGGGAAAAAATGAGGATTAGAACAACAGAAATAGGTGAGATAATCTTTATAAAACACTTAGTGAATGGCCTGTCCCATAATATGCATTCAGTACATTTTAGCTATCACTGTAGTTATTGTTATCACTCAAGTAGCCACACTGAACAGAAATGGATGGGAATTATTTAAATAAACATAACTTTTATTAAATATCTGATTTAATAATTAAATTTTAAAACCAAGATTTATAGAATCTGTGTTTTAAGATTCTGATGGGGGACATTTGGCTACAACAGATTAAAAGCACTTTCTTTGAGCCCTGGCCAGTGTGCCTCAATTGGCTGGGTGTCGTCCCATGCACTAAAAGGTTGCCAGTTCAATTCCTGGTCAGGGTCATGCCTGGATTGGGGGCTTGATCCCCAGTAGGGGGTGTGCAGGAGGCAGCCAATCAATGTTTCTCTCTCCCTTTCCCTTCCTCTCTAAAATCAATAAAAACATTTTGTTTTATTTTTATTTTTTAAAAAGCCCTTTGGATTTCTTCTGATGTTTTCAAGAATACAAAAATTTATTTCTAAATGCCATTCAGCTTCAGATAAGGCATATAATGCTCATGGAAGTGCTAATTAGAACTAATTAAATTAACTACAGCACCAAAAGACACAAAAACATTGTAGCTTACAGTTTTGGGTAAACTATATATATCTAATTTAAAAAATTTACTGAATTTGAGATGTAGGCAAAATATTTTTGGATTAATACTTAGGGCACTCAAATCAATGTCTCAAATATGACTTTCAACCAGTAGTGACTAGAACATGCACCTGAATTTAACAAAAGTAGAAAAATGCACTTGAGCAGAACATGTCCTTAAGTTATACAGATAACTCATAACCATTTTTAAGCAGTCTCAAAAATGACCTTTCCCTATCTTCCTCATCATATTAATATATGATTAAAGGAGGTTATATAATTTTCTTAGGATACAGGGTCACCTTCATACAAATTGCATGGTGGGTGCAATTGAATCAAGTAATTTTTATTCCTCTCCTTTCCTTTAACGTGAACATCTATTTTACTTTGTCTAGTGTCCCTATTTTTCACCTCCTGATCTTTTTAGTTGATTTTCTCTAGATTTTCTATAAAGCTCTGGATTATTTCATATGCATTATTTTTCCTCAATGGCCAAATAAACTAATGCCTCCAGGGAACATTAAACAAAACCACTTAGGCCCATTTCCACCCAAATCCCTAAAGATTAGTTTAGATTTTTACATCCTCTAAATAGTTTGCCCAACACTTGCCTACACCAACTCTCAAAAGCTTCTGTGTGTGTAGTGAGGTAGAAGGGTCAATGTTGACAGCATTTAGAGATCTTCTTGATACCACCATTTCACTTCATGTAACTCAGATTTCATCATCTATTTTTTCTCCCAGATTACTTTCATAAGTAGAAAATGAGTTTTACTTAAGTAATAATTCTAGGGTCTCCCACCCAGCTAAGTAACTGGCCTCCTCCTGCTTTCTAGCTGGTTCCCCATGTACAACAAAATCCCACAATGATGTGTGGCTCAGAGGAAAGACTGCATGAGAGAATTGCAAGCTAAGTAATAATCACTGTGGCAGTTCAGTGTGACATATGGGGACTGCCAAGCTCTTGAATATTCTCAAATCACATCATATATGTCTTGATCAAAAATATTTAAGAATTGGCTAATTTCTGTAAAAAGAGTTAAACAAAAATCTAGATAGTGTCATTAGATATAAGACTGTTCCTTTCAGTACCATTTTTCTATTTTTGTAATTTTTAGCTTTATAATTTTTATGGTAAACAGTAAGATAAATATTATAGCAAAGGCATGAGGCAGATAAAGAAATTAAAGTATATGAACATAATTTCATAAAATTCCCATTCAACTTGCTGATTTCACTAGCATTTAAAACTGCTAATAACACATTAGAAATAAAACCAGCCTGACTGGTGTGGCTCAGTTGGTTGAGCGTCGTCCCATACACCAGGTCACTGGTTTGATTCCCAGTCAGGGCACATGTCCAGGTTGCGGGCTCAATCCCCAGTGTGGGGTGCGCAGGAGGCAACAGACTGATGTTTCTATCTCTCTTTTCCTCTCCCTCCCTCTCTCTAAAATCAATTTAAACACAACATATATAAAAAATAAGAGAAATAAAGATAGGGACCCTTTTTCCCCCTCCTATGTCTGTCCTAAGAAACCAAGAAGGAAACTCAAGTTAGGCCTTTTACTATGCCAAAGTGATGAACTCTAGTGCAAGGCTTGTAAGATAAATAGAATGCAAAAATCTTTTCTTTACATTAAGAACTAAAATGCATTCATAATTTAAAGCTGAAATTTGGTTTTGAGAGTTAAAGTCTCACATAGATTTTACATTTATGGATAAAATTCTTTCAAATTAAAAAAAAAGTTCTAGAAATAACCATTAATATAATAAAATTAACAGTTTTGTAACAGCAATACTAATGCTTATAGGTTCATCATATTGATAAAATGCAGAGGATAATTATTACACTAAGATTTTATTGTTTTACAATTTTGTCAGTTCATGTTGCCAGTCCCCTCAATAACATTCAACTGTAACTACTTTTTTGTAAGCTCCCCAAAGTGCTTATCCACTGACTTATTGATGAACAGGCTTCTGGTGTGATATCATTTGTTGCAGCATTGTGCAACAGTGAATGAAGTTACCAGGCCAACATGCAAATTTTCTCTTATACAGAGCCTATGGATAGATTTATTAATAACTGAATATATCACTTTATCAATTTAATAATGTAATTTTCTTGCTATTAGTAGAGGGAAGAAGGCATTATAGAACTGTTTCAGTTTGATTTAAGTATATAAAATATTACCTGGTTCAATTTGAACCTAGGTTTTTTATACTGGTCTTAGTATAAAAACAATAAACTTAGCATGTAGAAAAAGGGTTTCTAAACAAGATCTTGGTATAAACAGCCCTGATGCTTTATAGATTTAGATTCTGTGTTACTTTATTTGCATTGCTAGCGCTACTTAAAAGCAGCTTTATCTTTTATTCACTTACTTAATAGCCTGTAACTCCTGTAAAATGTTGGGGATATCAGGCTATTCTTCATGTACCTCTGGTTAGTCACAGAATGACTTTTATTATGGGCAAAAGAAATATATAAAAATGTATTCTGCATCATCAACATGCATGAATGGTACAAACTGTTATATAGGCTACTTACAGCCATGATGCATATTCGAAGAGTGATGGACAAAATCTATTTTATTCTGCTAAGCTGTTGATATGATATGGATCATTTATCTTTGTGCATGCTGCTTCTGTAGACATCTTTGATGAGGCTGAATACCAGAAGGAAGATGAGATTGAATACCACTAAGAAAGCAGGAACTCCTATATTATTTTTTCAAAAGCTGTGGTAATGGTTTTACACCAAGCTCCTTCCCTCAGTTCCTGCTAGTATGCTAGCTGAAGGCAAAGGCAAAGTCTGTGCCTATGGAACAGTCCGAAGTAACATGCTCAAATGGCAACTGGCCGTACAACTTTTCTTCTAGCACAACCCATTCAACTACTTAGTTAGGCGGGAGCAAATGAGAAATTATGTATATGTACGTATATACACTTGAATAAACACGTACTATCTAAAACATGCCCGTTTTTCCTGGTTCAGTATTTAGAGCCGAGGAAGAAATGAGTAAGGATCAGAATGAAAATCTAGATGACTAACGGGAAGTGGGCTGTGGGTGTAATGTACAGGAAGGGGTTAAAAGCATGGAGTGTTTGATAAAAGCAATTTAGGTATAAAATAAACTTGGTGGTTTAAAGTGAGTCTTTACATGTTTAAAACAGATGGTACAGAAGTAAATAATCTTTACATCACTTAAGACTAGATCAGATTCTTGAAACCGAACTCTATCACCATAAAAAGACCATCTTCTCCAAATAATGCATATTAGAAGATGGTTATACTTACTATATATTATCTGAAGAAAACACATTTTAAAAAATGAAAAAAGATTCATGTAACTGTTAGTTTAAGTAGTGAATAAAGGAATTTAAAGTGAGTGTGTAGGAGGGGAAATGAATGCCATAATGTAGGTCAAGGAGGCTAACCTAGCAGAAATTAGGCAATAAAAGACTAGAAAAATTACCGTGATGAGAAGTACTTTGCAATTTTCATATTTATTATCTTATAAATCAAAGGCTTATAATCAGAATTATTTACAATGGTTTAAAGCTAAGCACCTAAGATTATTAAGTAGCCCCAACTGCTAACCTTCTCATTAATTTCTCTTACTCCTAGAAATATTTAGGTTAGTATTAGAAGGACATGAGCGGAGCAAGGAGGATGGCCAGGTACAAAAACCCACCAGGGCAGGAAGCCCCGGATGCCCAGCAAGGGGCAAAACTGGGAAAACAAGAACCTTGCCCCCAGGGGAACCTATCCTTCCCTAGCATATTACTGGTCATGCAGCTTAGACCCCCTGAGTGTTTCCTCCCTAAAGATAACATCTAGGCCTCAGCTATATTTTAGTTCCAGGCCCAGAAAAGCAGCAAAACCAGACAAGTGGTGCTGTGGCTGCCTCAGGACCAGCTATAGTGATTAATTAGGCCCCCTGGCACCAAACAGTCAGTGGACCCTGAAAGAGCACACCTGGAAAGCTGGTATATATTCTATTGAGACACTCCCCTGAGACCTCCCCTAAGATTTCCACCTGCAAGAACGAGATAAATACGCTCAGGACAAAGGGGAGTGGGCTGTGGGTTTAATGCACAGGAAGGGGTTAAAAGCATGGACAAAGGACCCACTGTGCACTTTCCACCAGGAGAACACACCAGCGTCATCTCCTTTCCCCTTCTTCCCTCCAAGAGGACCCCAGGAATCTTGCAACCAGGGGAGCAATGGGTAGTAGCAACTCATCCCAAGCTTACCCTCTGAACCTGTCTCCAAGGGCCCCTTCTCTCTCTGACTTCTCAGTGAGCCAGAACAGTCCAGCCTGGGCTCTCCTGTTACTTCTTTTATGTTCTTCCTTGTTTCACCGTCCTAAGTATATTTTTGCTGCCATCATGGACCTAATACCCTTTGACTCAGTGCTGTGTAGCTCTTCAATTTGGATATCCCAATCCCCCTTTCCTTAAATAGATTTAATTTCTCTTTATTTACCGTCTGAGATGGCTGCTTAGGCTGCCTGCTCACCACTGACCTAACCCTGTCAGCTAGAGATTAAATAAACTGTGTATGGTGATAGCAACAATGTTCCCCTAGTCACCACTGTGATATATACTGCAAGTATAAATCATTTTTCCAAATTAAAATTTCTTTCATCCTATGACTATGTGATGGGTGGGAACAAAATACAACAGTGGGATCAAACAACTTCTAGTCAACAAATTTAAAAATACCATTCTGCAAAATTCCAGTTGCCTCTGAGTAGAAATCAGAATTATTAGCTGCATATCATGTCCAACTATAGGAAGCTACTTAAAGGTACACTAACCAAAGACACTGTTGCTACGGTAACTAAGCAAATACAGCAAATGGCTACTTCATTAGTGACTCCATGAAACTATAAATGCTGAATAGATGGGAATAATCTGGCAGTACGTGGCCACCAATGTGCACTAAGATTCAGAGAGAATTTCTGAAAAGATAAGGTAAATTTTAATAAGTTGTTTTAGCAACCTTCAAAAATTAAGAAGAGAGGTTCTGGTGCTAACTAGAACCAAATCAAGCTGGAGGAAAAACTTAGAGGAGTGGTTAGGCTCAAGGGAGAGTGCCCTGCTTAGGAGCAGGTGCTGTGGTGCTGATATTGATATTAAAGATGGAAAGTCATTTAGATTGTCATTTAGAATGGTGAAGAGAGAAAGAAGGACTCCCTACTGATTCACTGCTTCAGACTTTCCACTGTAAATAGGCTTTCAGGCCATATGGTCTTGATTTTTCTCCATCAAGAGGGGTGAGAAAGATTTCTGCATGTTTCAAATTGGAAGAATTTAAACTTGATATTCAAAAATAAAAATAAAAGTTGGACATAAACTTCTCTGATAGAGACAAAAAAAATTAATGCTAGAATTAGAAGACGGAGGAGGAGGAGGAGAGGAAAGGAGAGAGAGGGGGGAAGGCAAAAAGGGGAGCGCAGGGGAGAGGGAGGAGAGGTGAAGAATAAGTGGTAAAAAGATTGTTACTCAGGCTATAAAAGCTCATGTATGCCAAACTAGGCTATCAGGGGTCAGCTGTTAAAACAGGAACTACAAGAAAGAGTTCACTTTAATATAAAGATTAAGTCAGCAGCAATAAGGAGACTGAACCAGGGTGGGGAGAGACTAGTGTCGGGGAACAATAAAAGTGGGGTGAAGAGAAGCTACGCAGCACAGCTGAAGGGCAGAATGGCGAGTTCTGTATGTAGGACAATGAACTCGAAAGGGCTCTGGACCTAATATAAGACAGACCTAGTGTCAGGTACTGTGGGAGAAACCAAAATGAAAAAGCTACAAGCTGGTGGAGGAGTGGGCAAGAAAAACAGCTTCTTGAACTTCTGAGGATTCCTCATCATTTCTGGAATTTGTCACTTTCCTTTCTAGCTCTCACCCCGCCTTCTTCTGCAAGGTTAACTCCTCCCTGGGCCATCACCTCCCCAGCAAAGCCATTCCTTACTCCCTAGGTGGTTGCTCCATTTCCCACCTGCCTCACTCATCTAGAGGACTACAGTATTCCCACAGCTACCTATAAAGTCAGTGCTGCAAGCACCATGTTAAAAACGAAATATGTTAATTACATTCCACCTAATACATTTTATTATCTGTCAAGGACTGTGTTAACAACTGATTTACACTCCTTTCAAAGTCCATTAGCAAACACTATAATGGAAATCTTCAATGAAAGCAAATGAAGGCAAGACTATTAGAGAGAAAACATAACTCAAGCAAAAGTTTTGTTACACTGTTTTCTTAAAGCAGTTTTATTGAGGTATAACTGAGGATACTTAAAGTGTACAATTTGGTAGGTTTTCATATATATCTGTGAAACTCTGTTATATTTGTTTTAGAAAAACAGCCCAGACTTACAATCTAGGTTCTTCTGCAGAATTTTGTTTTCCCTGTGGAGAAATCAATAAGCCCAAACTGAATATATATATTTTAAAGTTATTCTCGATCTTCAATAAATAATCTCAGGAATTTAAGGACACAGAAGTTTTATTTTACATTTTTCACAGAATGGTAACTATGAATATACATATATTTATATCAAACTGCTGCCAGTGGAAATCCTGTTCACGGGATCACAAGAAAAGCATTCCACAGACCCACACATGGGAGGTTATGGTGTGGCAAGATTTATTGTGATGTAAACAGAAGGCTGCCCCTGTGTGCCATCTCTGTCTGTCCCACCATGGAAAAAAATTCCATCTTGTCCTCATCAAGTCCAAAACAAAGGCCAGTGTCCAGAGTCTGTTTCACATTAAAGCTTAGTCCTTTGGAGCTTGCACGGTCTGCTGTGGGCCCCAGGTGGCCACTAGACCTACATGGTTGCACAAGTTACTGGGCGAGAAAGAGAAAGGTTTTGTTCCCTGGGATTGTATTATCTTGGGCTTAGGAAGGACCAGGTACTTTTTCAAAATAATCAATCAACTTCACAAGCTTTGGGGGGCTTCTAATGGGTCTATCCCCTAACAAATTCGTTCTTTCCCAGACTACACTGAGAGGCTTCTATGGTCACCACTTTGGCGCTCTTATTAAGCATGCCCCATAGAAACACCTCCCTCTTTATTATTCCATCTCTTGCCCCAGAGATCTGCGGGGATCAGACGGGTAGTTCCCTGGAGAGTGTGTAAAGCTGTAATTTCCTGGTGAAGAAAGCAGGCTCATGCTCCCTAGCTGATTATGCTTAATAATGTCTGATTCACTTTGCTTTCTTCCTTTACTACTATCTAGCTACCTACACTAATAAAACTCTTCTAAATTTCACAAGCTAATGAAGCATTTTATTTACTTATTTTTAAATATATCTTTATTGATTTCAGAGAGAGGAAAGGAGAGGGAGAGAAATAGAAACATCAATGATAAGAGTCATTGATCAGCTGCCTCCTGCACGCCCATGACTAGGGATCGATCCCGCAACCCAGGAATGTGCCCTGGCCGGGAATTGAAGCCCAATCACCTCAATCCTAGGGCGATGCTCAACCGCTGAGCCATGCTCAGCCGGGCTAAGGAAGCATTTTAAAAGTCAATATACATTTTCAAGCAACATAATAATATACTTAAAAAAAGAGAAACAACTGAATAATAAGACTAGAAAGTGCAAATACACAAAAATAGCTTTCCTATATTCTAGCGATATAATACTTTTTAAAGAAAAACTTTGCAATAGCAATAAAAATATAAACACATAAAGCAACCCTTACCAAAAATGTTCAACCCTATATGAAGAAAACTACACATTGTTAGTAAAAGATATAAAAGAAGACTTGAGTAAATGGAGATAACACTGCTTCTGAGTGAGAAGATTAAATATGCTAAGAAGCTAATTAATCCTTCCCAAATAATTTTATTGAAAATTTTTTACTGAAATATTTTTAATTAAAAAAATTTGTTCTAAAATTGACATGGAAGACTAAACAGGTAAGAAGAATTAAGAAAAAAAATTAAACAACAATAATAATGGGGATCATAATATTCTAGGCATTAAAATATGTTATTAAGCCACAGTAATTAAAACAGTACGTTTTAGAAACAAACCCTATAATGTGCAAGAATGAAATTTATAATGAAGTGGTATCACAAACCTCTGAACAAGGGAAGAGAGATTCAAATACTGTGCTTACAAGAGGACAAGTTCCACCATCTAGAATATGCTGATAGGGAAAGGTGCCAAAAAGTAAGGCAGGTTTAAGAGACATCTGAGCGAACAGTAACTAGTAGTATACTTTTAGAGCTATGGTTACAACATGACATACATTCACAAATTGACTTTTGATTAGGTAATGCAGTCACATGGTATAGAATTTGTAAGGTACAAAAGAATACATGATTAAAAATGTTTTCCCCAGACATCCAGATCCTCTCCTTGGAGGTAACCAGTGACATAATGTCTTGTGTACACTTCAAGATGCATTCGATGACATTTTATTTTTAAAAAGTCATTGGGTAAAAAAGTTTACCTTTACTCTAGCTCTCTAATAACTGCTGTCTTTGGGAGACAGTTGGTCATAGGCCAATGTTGTTCTTATGAAAAAGAATAACTGTTGGTGGGGATAGGTATTTGAGAGTTAAGAAATTACCATACTTAGATTTAATCATCGTTTGCAGGCATTTTATCTTCACATAAAGGTAATAAGTGGAAACATAAGCCAATGATTTAAAAAAAAGACTTTTGAGATAGTTTTGATGACAGATGAAATAGCAATCAGGTTAAATATAGCATTATATTATTCTTGTCCATAAATTATTTGAAAACTGCACTTCCTTATTAAAAATTCTTTATCAGCCAGATTAGGATTTCTCAAAATGTGCACTGATTGGGTTGCCTGTTAGCTGCATATTTCTAGTCCAAACTCAAGACCTACTGAGTCAAAAAAACTGGGTCCTGGCCTTGGAATCAACATTTTTAATAAAGTTCCGAGATGATTTGTATACATATATAAAAGTTTGAGAATGAAGGGGTACTATATAAGCCCCATAAACATAAAAACCCTGTGTTTTCTTATTCATTGTAGGCACAGTTCCTAGCACAATGCTTGACGAAGAACGTATTCCATAATATATGTTGAAGATTTAATGAATGTACACTGAGACTGACTGAATAATATCTTGATATGTTGTCAACATTCAACTGATTTTGAAACTACAGGCTTCACCCATGATAGAAATCTGAATAAAGAGCAGAGAAACAAGTTTGGCAATCAACAGTTTAACAGAGTTCATTTCGTTGTATGACTCAGTTTCACAGCAAAGCACTTGGAAAGATGTCAGGGAATTTAATTAGTAATACTTGATTATGTACCTAAGTTTCAGAGAGATGATAGAAGTGTATCATTTTAACAAGGACGATGTGACGCAAGGAAAGGTTCCAAAATGAGATATTCTACATATTTTCTATTTTGTGACACACTTACATCTGCCCTAACCAGAACCAGGAAATTAGCAAAAAAGAGCATCTCAGCAACCAAAACAGATGCCACAAGGCCAAGCACGACAGCTGTGGGCACTTGACTCATGGGCGAGCCCATCAGACCTTCACTCAGTCTGTTTAGTCTTCTTCTACGCACGTTATTCATTCTAATAGAATTCTGAAACTGGTTTTCTAGTTCACAGGAAATTAAAAACACTAAATCAGAACAGAGAGAGCTGCAAAAGACAGTAACACAATCAACGTGACAAAATGACAGCTGCTAAGAGGGGAGTGAAGAACCATATAAAACAATCAAAAGAACTCACATAGGACAATAATCCGTGGATATCTTGTGAAAGGGTAAATAACCCTACCCTTCTTGATAGTATCTGAAGGCATCTACCACATAATTTAAAAACAGGCGTACACAAGAAAAACCAAGTTATAGAAAAGGCTAAATCATGTTCCCAATAAATTTTGTACATGAGGTATGTATATAGGCACAATACGTAATCCATTTCAGAAAGACTTTCATTCATTAAAGCCAATTACAATTTTTTAAATTTATAAACTTTTAGAAAGAATTTAGTAGCAGCTCTTTGGAAGACTATTAGAAACAACTCATTCCTCTAGAGTTCCAGGAAGGAAAAAGAGACTAATGTACCAAACCAGTAGAGGTAATTTTCAAAACAAAATGTACTTGGAAAAAAATAATTTCAGCTATTTCTTCGTTGACATGGTTGGCAACAGTTATTCTTATTTTCTATATTTGAAGGACTATATAGCATATATACTATCATGTAGTCACCATTTAATCTGCACGTGGATTATTTCCGGAAAAGTCAGGGTGCTGTATTCCATGAATTATTTCCATCTTAAAGGATAATTTTTTATGAAAAATATCTAAAGTTTCTATAACAGAAAATAGTGCTACTGAAATGTACTAAGAACAACAAAAATATAAGTATAAACACTTAGTAACTTAATGAGCTGCAATAAAATGCCATATGGCATTCAATGCAATTATGTAATAAGTACTGAAAATTCTGTGAATAGCAGCATTTGGCCATCACAATCCCACCCCCTCGAAAATTGGTGTGTGTACCAGACAGTACTGGTAAACAACAGATTTGTAATTTAATTTTAAATATTTCACACTCATGGTAATCTCATAAAGTGTATGCATGTGTGTCTCTCCTATACAAATGCATCATTTTGGACTATGTAGTAAAGGCTTAAAAGCTAAAAGATCAAGTGTAGTTCATGAAGCAGATTTAGTATTTTTGTTCTTGAAACTACACAGAATGTTGCCTATCAAAGAACAAATTATAAACAATGAGCAACTCAAGGAAAGGAAAATGTCCCCTTTTTGTTCTTGAGTGTCCGGTACATAATAGGTGTTCAATGTTTACCGAATGAATGGGTTTTTATAAATTTGTGAAGCTTGGGCTGTGAAATCTTTGGTATTATGGTGTAAAATATTGATTCTGAGGGGAAAACTCTGCTAACCCTACACGGTAATAGCATATTTAATTCCTTGTCCAACCTATAATACATGTAGTGTATGTCATGCTAAAATGGCATTATCTTTTTATGATTTCTCTGAGATTTTAAAATTAAGTTCCGAATATTTACAAATTAAATATAAGTTAATTCAATTTTATGAGAATTCAACAAATAAAAAATGACTAGAATTTAAAAAAGGAAAAAACCCTGTTAGTCTTCAGATAAATCTCCAAAATATAAGAGGCTAAAAAGATTATAAAAAACATTCACTCAAGCAACAAATATTATTAAGCATTATCATGTAGCAGCTGCTATGCTAGGTGACAGGGATACTGTCACTATGCCATAATTAATAATTAATTAGTAATATGTGCTAATACAATAAAACCATATAATGGCTTAGCAAGTAGCTAGATGGTGGTGGTGAGGCTATACTACTTCAGCCAGGAGTGGTCAGGAAGAGCCTATCTGAGGAGGTGACATATGGCTTGAGAACTGCATAATGAACAGCAGGATGAAACTTTTACATCTTGTGCTAAGGTTAAAGGAAGAACCCTGAGATGCATCTGTTCTTGTTCTATCTGAGGGGCAAAACAGTGGCCATTCTGGCTGCTACCTAGTGAATGAGAGAGGAGTGTGTGGAAGGAGAGGAAGAAGCTTCTGGGTTAAATCATATAAAGTTTGGAGGCCAGATCATGCAGGATCTTGGAAATTCTAAGCAGGGAGTGGTATGATCTGATCTACACCTAATGACTGACTGCTATGTGAAGAATGGTCTATTGTAGAGGTAGGACCAGCTTCACAGAGGCACCCTGGGCAGTCACATTGCACCTGCACTTGGAAGGGCCTTGCACCTGATTTAGTGCAATGCTATTACCATTTTGAAATTCTTAATAATTCATGAATAAGGGCTCTGTATTTTTGCTTTTCAATAGGCCCAGCAAATTACACAGTTGGTCCTAAATATAGGTGAATGAAGAATGCAGCTTAGACTAGTGTCATAGCAGAGAGAGGTCAAAGTAGGCCAGAGTGTGTAGGAGTACAGCTGACAGAACTTGAAGATAGATTGGATGTGTCTCAAGAAAAGAGGAATTATGGATAACTCCAAGGTTTTTACCTGAGTGAGTGGAAATGGGGGAAACCAGGGGAAGAACTGCATTAGGGCTGGGAGAGGGTGGGTAACAATCAAGAACTCAATTTCAGGCATGTGAGGTTAGGATGTTGTGAGACATCCCAGTGGAGCTATCAAGGGGAATGTCATGTATAATTTATGTGTGTATGTGTATATACGTATGTGTGTGTAGTGTACATACATATATATATATATATATATATATATATATATAAAGTATGAAGGTCAGGACAGAGGTCTGAGCTGCAAATACTAATTCTAGAGTTACTATATATATATATTTTAAAAGTAAATGGGATCACTTAGTAAGACAATACATGGGGAAAGAGTTCAAGAGATAAGCAGGAGCTACAAAGAATACCAAGGCAAGATGAAAATTAAAGAGGGTCACAGTAACTAAAAGAGGAGAGTGTATCAAGAACAGAGCCCTGAAGAAGACCTTAGGAACCTCCTCCAAGTGAAATATGCTCAATCAATAGCGAAATGGATCATCTGTCTTTTTGGTCTAACACTGAAATACGTATAATCAGCCCTCTTTTTACTCACTTACTAGGCTGATCTACATTTCTAAAATACTCCTAGCGTGCCCAGATGGTGTGGCTCAGTGGTTGAGCATGGACCTATGATCCAGGAGATTGGATTTGATTCCCGGTCAGGGCACACGCCCAGGCTGAGGGCTTGGTCCCCAATGGGGGGCGTGCAGGAGGCAGCTGATCAACGTCTCTCTCTTCATTGATGTTTCTCTCTCTCTCTCTCTCTCTCTCTCTTCCTCCCTCTGAAATCAATAAAGACAAATTTAAAAAAATAAAATAGAATACTCCTAGTGCCCCAGCCGGTTTTACTCAGTGGTTAGAGCATCGGCCCGCTGACTGAAGGGTCCTGAGTTCGATTCCAGCCAAGGGCACATACCTCAGTTGCAGGCTCGGCGCATGTGTGGGAGGCAATCAATTGATGTGTCTTTCTCACATTGTTGTTTCTCTTTCTCCATGCCCCCCACCCCCTTCCACTCTCTCTGAAAAGCAATGAAAAAATATCCTCAGGTGATATTTAAAAAAATAAAATACTCCTAGTTATTTATCTCAGATTATGCTGTGCCATTCCTCCCAGAATTCCTTCCTTCCCTCTTTATCTATTGAAAGTCTTTGACTCCTTTCTCTGATTTCACCAAATAAGCATTTTCGGAAACCAGGTATTTACTGCATTTACCAACCTCTCATATTGCATATAACAATATAATATCCTAAATTATTATTTAATACCACGTATGATCCATTTCTCAAAACAGATAAGCTTTAGCTACTTTTTAATGTTGCACTGCCTAGAATATAATAGATACTCAAAAAAATATCTGTTGAACAAATGAGTAATAAATGATACTTTGAAGCTATGAAATATAGGGAAGTAACAGAAGTAGATAAATCAACTTGGCAAGCAACAGTTTAAAAAAAAAAAAAAAAGACTCATTGTGATCAAAGTCCTGAGTATCCTGTAAGACAAAAAGCAATACTTCTCATTCCTTCCTTTCTTCACTCAACTTCTCATTCCTTCCTTTCTTCACTCAACATACTTCTCATTCCTTCCTGTCTCATACTTCTCATTCCTTCCTTTCTTCACTCAACAAATATTTATTGTATACCTACTAGATGCCAAGCCTTCTTCCAGTCATTAGAGAAACACCGGTGAATAAAGTAGACAAGAAGTCTGGCCTTCGGGGAGCTGCCTTTGGGAATACCATTTATTAGCATACTTTGTTTTGCATAAACTCACTAAGCCCACACCTTTTCTCTCCTATTTTTCCCAATGTCTACTATTTTTCAGTCTGAAAATTCTGTTTTAACATCATCATCATTATTATTATTATTGTTAATTCCATCCTTTCAGTTTTCCTCAAATATATAACATTACAAGAGAAGGGTTTTAGACGTTCTGGGGCCTTAAAAGTCACACAAGAAAAAACTCAGTACAGTATGTGACAACTATAATATACTAGGGTCTATTAAGGAGAAGCAGATCTTCAAAATGGTTCAAGTACTAGTTCATCAAAACTACCCAAAGCATTACAGATTTCACATAAATACAAAAATAAAACAATATACTCCATAAGCATGTAAAATCACTTTATATTCTACCTTTCTCCTGTAGATATATGGAGCTTTGAAATTTAATTAAGTTACTATATCCAAGTTCATTTTTAAGTTGTAGGATCTGAAATGTGATACAAAATCCTAAACTGAAACAATGAAGCAGTTATATATCTTACATAAATTCTGTGTTATCCTGTTTATTTTGTAATGTAACAGAATCACGGTATTATTAGGTGATACTAGTTTAAGTTGTGGGGTGTTAGGGTATGGATTATGCAATACAGGAGAGAGGAGGAAGAGAATAAGTTCCTTTCCCTTTTCCTACAGATAAGCCAGGCAACCTTTAAAACTATTAAGGCCTGAAGAAGCAGCCCGCTGTCCATCTAACACACTGGAATCAATCAGGGCTAGGTCCAAATTCTAGCTTTGCCATTTACAAATTGTGAGCTTGGGCAAAGCATTAACTTCTCTATGACTCAATTTTCTCATGTGAAAATGGAAATACAATTTTTTGAAAAGAAAGTAACTAAAATGAACATCTAATTAATATAATATGAAGCCATTTGCCTAAGCGTCTATAAAAATTTTTAAACATCTTTCACTACTTATAAACTGAAGGATTATTTTTTACAACTCAATTTCTTTATAATACATCCCATGGTAATTGTATTAGTCTCAAGCAAGGGGGACAGTATATAAGACATCTATGAGTCAGGACTTCTTGTTCTTCTTGTACTTTTGACTAAATTAGTTCCTCCTAGTAATAAGTTAGAGATTTGATGATCATCATTCCTACTGATTCAATATACTAAATGGGACCCTTGTTCCCCAATAAAGGAGCATGTGGTATCTTCCCTTATTCTTCAAGTGCTTTAGGGAATCATAGACCAAAGGTTGAAAAATTCCAGAGCCTGCAAGGAGCAGGCAAGCAAGTTATATTTTAAGCTAATTGGTAAGAAAATAGGACATGTAGGCCTGCAGCAAACTGGAGAATGCATCAACTTCTCAATTTTGCCCATTTTGCAGTGCACAATCGTGCCATACTGAAGGGGCACATCATATCAGAGACAGTACAGATCTGTATAATTACTGTGACAGTTTTCTGAAAGATAGTAGTAGTAGTATCTTAACAAAATCTGTAAATTACCATGATTTTCTGAAAGATAAAAATAACAATACTTGAGGAAGGGTCACTTTTAAAAAATTTGTACAACCACCAGACAGACTAGTAGTGATGGTCCTGATACTGCCTAAGGGAATTTGGCCATTTCTGTGGGTCACATTCAGTAGCAAGTTTTAATCCTCCCAACAGATCTCCAACAAATGCAGGTAGGCCAGATCTACCCACTTGGCCCAGGAAGCAAAGATGGTCGTCTTGGTGACAAGTCCTCCCAAAACTAAAAGGACAACTCAATTTTGTATTGGGGCAATCTATAAATGGTATAATTTCAATGACTTTTCTTCCTTTCCCATAAAAAAAAAATTCTGCCTACTCAAATACCTTGAACAGGTAATCTAATAGCTCTTACTTCGCATTAAGTAATAAAAGGCTTAAAATCAAACGTCCAATTTGACTTATGCCCATTCATTCTTAAAATGCACTCAGAATTGACAGAATTAAAAGAATCAGAATGAGATAAAAAAGTAGATGCCTAAAGATAGATAATACTAAGGGGGGGGGGAGGAGTGAAAACAGGAGATACTTAGATAATAAAGGTAAACTTTCCATACTTCACAGTTTTGCCTAAGGTGAGCCCTGTTGATTTTCAACTGTGAGTGAACAAAGAGAAATTGTGTACCGAAGTATTTTTATCCTACGAAGCTGTGAGACTTTGTAGAAATACCACCACATGCCAATACTGCTATTCAGGACTTATAATTTGAATCTTAAGCACAGCTAAATGCATTTTTTAAAGAGTATTAAGTCAGAAGAGATGTACTCATAACAGTATAACTGTAAATCCTTAACTTTAAAATGCTGACTTTTGGTCAATTAATTTACTAGCATTTATTGAACATCAAGCTGTTAGAAAGATAAATGAGATACAGTCCCTATAGACAAAAACTAAAGTAATGAAAGTAAAATAAAGAGCAAAATGTAATTAATTAGTAGGCTATTAGAAAAAGGGTAGCAGGAGCTTGGTGGAGATGAAGACTATTCTGTATGGAAGAGAAAAAGACTGGGGCGATTTCACATTTGAGGTGAATCTTACGGGACGCACTGGAGCTCAGCGAGCAGAAAAGACAGGAAAGAACACTGCAGACAGTGAGACATGACAGCTCATGATGCATTTGGGAAAAGTGAAAATGATTGGTTTTGACACAGTGCACACTTGAGTTGGAATGGTAGCAGAATAAGAGGCCAGAACCCTGAGGAACACCAAAAAGAGTGGGCAGAAGGTGGGGAATTCCAAATATGAGAAGTTTAGGGTGAGACGGCACCCAGATACAGAAAAAATTCCTCTCTCCTCCCACCTTAAATTCTTTATATAGACTCCCAGTAGCCTCTTACAGTCATTTGGAAATCCTTATTTCACCAGAACAGTAAACCTTCAGGGGCAGTGTATGGCTCAAGGGCTGTGGGGACAGCTGCTATGGTCATAAAGAGGGCAACCCTGACCTGCCCATCTCCCTAAGAAGTCTTCCTGCATTCCCTATGAGAACCTGTTTATCTTTTAAAAAACACTGGGTAGAACACCTTGCCTCACTTTTTATGGTAGTTTTATCCCAGTGGTATTTTTGTACTTTTACTACAGCTGTCCATTTATAATACATTTTTAAGTGTTGTATTTTACTGAAGATATCCAGCTTCTTTCACATAAAAAGGAGCAATTCAAGGGAAAGGGATATGAAAGCAAGAGAGCGCTTATGGCAGAGAAGACTAGCTGCCTCTTGGTTAGCTCTTCAGAAGGACTCCCTGTTCCCAGGCCTTTACAAAATCTTGGATTAAAAAAGACTTACATTTCACATAGCATGATATTCTCAAGATCCATCCATGTTGTCACAAATGACAGCATTTCATCTTTTCTTATGACTGAGGAGTAGGATTCCATTGCATATAGGTACCACATCTTATATAACTTTATAAACCATTGTCACCCCAATAAATTTAATTTTAAAAAAGACTTATAGCCCCACTTTTTCAAAATCACACATCTGTCTACCTCAGAAGAGTCATCAAAGTATCATGGCAAGGATAAGGCTGTTTACAAGGACAACTTGGGGAAATTTTGAGATTATTATCCTTTACTTTCCAGAAAGATTCTGAACATTCAGTAGATTTATAAACTAAAAATCCATGTTGGTTTTATTGTTTTGTTTTTTAATATATACATGCAATTGACGGTGACCACATCAAGGAGTCCTTGAGGACAGAGAACAGAGTGGATGGAAAGACTAAAGAGAGATTAACTCAGCTCCCCAGGTCTCACTGTGGATAATATCTAGGTGGTTCTAAACTACCGTTTTAGGATTTCTGTTTTGAAGAGAGATTACCATGGACTCTATAACAAAATCTTCAGATTCTTTCTGTATTTATCTTTCTGTTCTATTTCTAATTTAAGCTTTACTAAATTAATGTATCTACCTTAGGGCAGGGATTCAAAAAGAATCCTTGTGTGCAAGTCTTTTCTACCATGAGAACTGGACGGGGTTGGGAATATCTCCAGGAGAGTTTTAGGACAGGAATTCTTACTCAGGTAATTGTCACAAGCATATTTACTTAGTGTTTATTTATTGGGTATCTACTCTGTGTCAGATACTTCATGTATTATATAGTATTATTTTATTTAATCTTTATTATAACACTGAGATAAATAAAAGCACAGAGAGGTCATGTACTTTGCCTAAGATCATACAGTTGGTAAATGGGGAAGCCAGTCTTTGAACCCAGGCAGTATGACTCCAGAGCCCAACCTCTTAACTACCTCAACATATTATCAAAGCATCTTCATAGATCCAGAACTGATTTCTAATAAAAGTCTTGACCCTCTATACAGGGAAGCGATCAAGGGTGCGAATGTCCCTGATGAGTATTTCCTATTCCTAAGGTGCTTTCTGGAATGAAGGTTTTGCTGTAGATCTTGTGATTGCCTCCCTAGCATCCACTCCACCCCTTCCCTACTGAGGAAGAGTCACATGCTTTGGATGGGATGGACCCTACCTCCTATTTCGACAGATGGGCCCTAATCAGTCCATGTATCCCATCTCCACTGATTCATTTATTGGTTCAGGGATAGACTCAGAACCCATGTTAGCCCACTGAACAAAGTGAAGGGTTCTGTTTAATGGCTAAAGACAAGGTCAGTTAACTCCTGGGGCTTCATATGAATAAAGAGGCAGATAATTCTGAGAGCTGCATATAGCTATCTTATTACCAAGAGATAAGTCAGTCTGAGGATAGTCAAGCTGGAGAAAGACAGACCCAAGAAAATTAGAAACAGAGCTAGAGCACTGAGGATATTGAGAACTTCCAGATAAAGCCATGGCTAAAGCCCAAAGTACGACTGGATCCGATTTATGTGAGTCAATGAATTCTTTTTATTTTTAAGTCATTTTGGGGTTTTCTGATACTTGAAAATGAAAGCATCCTGACACTGAGATATTAACCCTTAAGCTCAACATTACCCCAAAATTCTGTTAAATAAAAACTGTTTCAAATAAGATCATCAGGAAGCTAAAATCTAATACTACATACCCCTGGTCATCTATAAAACTATTTTGAGTTTATTATGCATTTTGCTGTTTAATAAATTTGATATAAAAATTTACATAAAAGCCCTAGCTGGTTTGGCTCAGTGGTTAGAGCATTGGCCTGTGGACTGAGGTCCTGGGTTCGATTCTGGCCAGGGGCATGTACCTGGGTTTCAGGCTCAATCCCCGGCCCCCAGGTCAGGGTGCATGCGGGAGGCAGCCAATCGACGGGTCTCTCTCTCTCCACCCACCCCCTTCCACTCTCTCTGAAAAGCAATGGAAAAAATGTCCCCAAATGAGGATTAAAAAAGAAAAGGAGATGGCAAATCCTCTCTGGAGCAGGGAGTGGAAGCTACGAGGTTTCCTTGAGTGACGACTGGGTTGATTTCAAAGGATCAGAAGGATCTTGGCAGAAGGCAGACAGAGGTTCTAGGTAGAATGCACAGCATGTAATAAACACGTAAGATGTAAAAGCACCTAGCACATCTGGGACAACAACTTCTAGTGTGATACAGCTATCTGCTGTCTATGTAAAGACAACCTGAAAGTGAAATCAGAAAATAGGAAGAGTCAGATTATAAAGAACTTGAACGACATTAGAAATAGGAAGTCAGAAGGAGGTCCCTGAAAAATTTAGAGCATATGTGTGAAATATCTAGGTACAGGATATCTCAAGTACCGAATTGCCAATTCTGTCCTCAAAAACACTTCTATTTTGACGTCACCTGCATCTAAAAATCTGCCACCATGTTTCCATCCTCACTCCCACCCCCACTATACTGTCAGTAAATAGATTTTTTAGATAATCCTGTGTGCCTCTTCAGGTTCATCCAAAGACTTAACTCTCTGGAGCAAGAATTTACCCACTGGTACTCTTTTAGCAGTTTAAGTACTTTCTCCTTTAAGTTTTTATGTAAATTGCCAACCAGAATTTAAATTTACACAGACATGGGCATTAAAATAACTTCCCTCTCCCTTCATCAGTGTAAACTGTCCTGTGCAATGCACAGAATGGTATGGAGCCAATCTGGGGATTCACAGCAGGAAGTACACCCAGGCTACAACACAAGAGCCATCACCATCTGTCTGATCCTAGAGCAGGTCGCGTGTCTCACAACCACTGAAGTCTGAGAGGAGTTCATCAAGTTCCACCAACTCTTAACTCCAAATATCCTCAAAACCTAGTCCCTCATTTCCCTTCTAATGAGAACCAGTTTGTTTAATCATTCAGACATTTTGTACCTGGGTTATTACATCAGCCTCTTAGCTTATCTCCCTGCTTTCAGTCTTTATACTACGGCCAGGATGATCTATCTAAAACACAAATCCCTTTACCTTTCATCCAGCTTAAAACTTTTCAGTGCCTTCCTAATAGCTGTAGCACACACAAGTCCAAATTTCTTACCACATAAGATGCTTTAGCAGGTCCTTTAAGGATATATATTTCAAACCTTATCTCCTGTCATTCATTTACTCCACAAATATGTACTGACTACCTACATACTTATAATGAGTTATTCCAGACCTTTGGTGTGTGTGTATTAGCAAACAAAATAGATACATACACACACAAAGACAAAGCAAAAAACAAACTATGAGAGCTTAAACTGCACTAGAGCAAAGATGGCAACAAATACAAATTATATTGGACATACATTACAAAGTGTTATGTGCTATGTAGAAAATACAAGTATACAAGAAAGAAGGATGATCAGGGTAGGCCTTATTAAAGTAAAACCTGAGAAGAGACTTGAAAGAGATGAGGAGCTGAGCCATGCAGTTATCTGGAGAAAGTATGTTGCAGGCAGAAAAGGGCATCCGGTACAAAGGCCCTAATACAGAAGTGTGCCTGCAGTGCTCATGGACTATTAGGAGACCAATGCGGTTGAAGCAGAGTAAAGGAAGAGGGGAGAAGGAGATGAGGATGGGGAGAAAAGGGAGGGGACGGCAGAGTGATCATGCAGGCAATAGTAAGGGTTCGAATTTTATTCTGAGTAATACAGCAAGCAGTGAGAGTGACATGTGAGCAGAGGAATGGCACAATTTGACAGATTTTAAAAGAACTGCTCTGGCTACTGTGCTGACAAAGGACTGCCATGAGGCAAAGGTGGAAGCAGGAACTCTGCTAGGAGGCTACCGCAGTGATCTAGGTGAGAAATAATGACAGATCATGTGGGTGATGAGAAATGGTCAGACTCTAGATGTGTAATATTTTAAAGGTAGTGTTAATCAGATTTTGCTTACACAATGGATGTGGGGTATGAGGGAGGAGTCAGGAATGTGATCAAGGTTTCTGGACTGACAAAATGGGAGGACACAGTTAACTCAATGAGAAAGATGCTGGTGGAGCAGGTTTTGGGGGAAAGACTGGAAGTTCAGTTTTTGACATATCTAAAATGTCTACTGGACACTGAACCAGGCTCTTGGGTATATAAGTTTAGAGTTCAAAGAAAAAAGTTTGGGCTGGAGTTTCTGTTTGTTCTGCCTCAAACAAATCCTGCATTGCAGGCCTGGAGAACTCTAAGCAGGTCTCTAAAGTATTCCCAAGTCTTTGTGCCTGCAAGTCTCTGTTTATAGTGTTCTCACTCCTGTGTCTTCCCACTTGGTCAAAAACTCTCAGTCTTCAAGACTTTGGTATCATCTGCTTTATGAAACTCAGATGATTATCATCTCCTGAAGCACCCTGTTTCCTTAAGTGACTTAAGTAACTGAAATATGCATTAACTGGTCTTTTAGCATACTCCAAACACTAAACAAGTTTAATTTCTTTTTTGTTAAGAAAAAAGCAGCCATTTCATAAACGCAGGTGACTTGCCTGCTCATTGTCAGAAATCTTTAAAAACCTTTAAAGAAAATTAAAGACCACAGAAAAAATTCTTGGCAAGCAGCTCAGTAACCAGATTTTGCATTTTCCAATTTCAGTAGTTATTTGAAGACAGATCTTCAAAAAGACTTTACAGGCTAAAACAAAAAAGAGAAACATCTTCTGCTTAAGTTCCAAAGCTATTTTCTGTTACAAAAAATTTTTTATTTTGATTGTCACACTTTTACTTGCTCTGGGGAGGCACTTAAATTAGAGGAATTATTGAACAAGAAAACCAGTCTCTTTGTTTCATTCTCAAGGGACAAACTTTAATCTAATTGAGAAAAGGGGGAAAAATTAAAAAGATGATGTGCAATTTAGAGATGATCCAGCTCAACCACTCTCTTTGATAGATGAGAACATTGAAATCCGAGAGGATGCTGCTACCACTTGACTAGGTATTCTCAACTACCAGCTCTGTGCAGCTAGACTGCTAAAATGTAAACTCTATGAGGGCAGAGATTTTTGTCTGTTTTTTTTTTTTTTTTCCACAAAGTAAATATCGAAATGAACAAATTTATAATTCTAAACTAATGAGGTGAAATACATTCAAGATAAACTATAAAACAAGTATAATACATTTCTTTAGGGTTTAAAAATTACTGACTCTTTGAAAATCATAAAATTTAGAGTATCAAGAATTTGCAATCATCATCTTTAAATATTAATTACAAAATGTTAGCCACATACAAAAGTGTGGAAGGGATGACCCAGAAGCAACAGCTCTAAAAAGTAATAAGTTTATAAAATGTTCTCTGCAGATCAAGAGAAAAGGATGATATTCTAGTAATATACTTGCTTTATATAGTATTTTAGATATTCATTATGGGAAAATTATAACCTTTGAAAATAAAATAGTACAACGATATTATTACATAGCTTGTAGAACACCAAAATTTATTAGGACAACTAGAAAAAGAAGTTTAAAAAGTTTGATTCCAGGTTATATTAACACAGTAGCTTAAAGTACCCCAAGTAAGCAGCACAGGTTCTGAAAGTTTCCCTGCCAAAGAAACTCTTACTTGGGCTTTTTAAAAACTGAAGTATAATTGACATATAACATTATATTTTTTGGTGTAGTTTTAGGTGTTCAACATAATGACTTGATAATCATATACACTGCAAAATGGTCACAATACGTGGTTAATATTAGTCACCATACATAGTTACAAAATTTTTTTTCTTATGATCAGAATTTTTAAGGTCTACTCTCTTAGCAACTTTCAAATATGCAATAAAGTATTATTAACTGTAGTCACCCTTCTGTACATTACATCTCTATGACTTTATAACTGGAAGTTTGTTCTTACTTGGTCTTAAAACCAAACAGCTTTTGAAAAAACGCTTCCAATAATAACATAGTTGCAATCAATAGGCAATCTAACATATGTATTTCAATCCCCAAAAGGAAATGTCAGGTATTATTTTTAAGTTAAGAAACACCAACCTCTTTAATCTCATGTAGTTTTCACTTGCAGCAGGTCGGCATTCAGCTCTTTGTACCACTATTCCTTCCAATGAAAGCTTATCTTGAATGGAAAGAAAAAATTAACAAATGTATTCAGGGCTAACATTTATCATTTTCAAAATTGTATTCTGATACATTAACTACAGTAGTAAAGATTACGATAAAATATAATAATAAAAATCAAAGAAACAAAAGGAATATGTTTTTAAATTTTGCAATTACAGTTTATATTCAATATTAGTCTGTATTAGTTTCAGGTGTACAGCGTAGTGGTTAGGCATTTATATAATTCATGAAGTGATACCCCCGATAAATCTAGTACCCACCTGGCCTCATACATAGTTATTATGATATTATTGACTATATTCCCTACGCTGTAATGTACATCTCTGTGACTATTCTGTAACTACCAATTTTTATTTTTCTTTCCTTTTTTTTTTTTTAAATATGTCTTTATTGATTTCAGAGAGGAAGGGAAAGGGAGAGAGAGGTAGAAACATCAATGGTGAGAGAGTCATTGGTAGGCTGCCTCCTGCACACCCCCAACTGGGGATCGAGCCCACAACCTGAGCATGTGCCCTGACCGGGAATCAAACCCCAATCTCCTGGATCATAGGTCGATGCTCAACCACTGAGCCACGCCCAGCTGGGCCCAATTTGTATTTCTTAATCCCTTCACCTTTTTCACCCAGTCCCCCAACCCCTCTTCCCTCTGTTAACCATCAGACTACTCTGTATCTGAGTCTGTTTCTATCTTGTTTATTTTTTCAAAAGGAGTATTTTTAAGTTTATAGAATTATTGGTCAGAAGAAAGAAAAACCTTATTCTTGGCTGGTAAAAAACTGGGCTTCTGTCAGGTTTCTTTATTGGGCTGTTGCAGTCCCTTGCCAATAAATAGCTTTATGCACTTAGCTCTTTCCAAAGAAGGTGGCTTAGGCTTCCAGTGAAGATGATGGCGAAGGTAAACGCAGTACTTGCTGCCTCCTACAACCACATCAAAATTACAACTAAAATACAGAACCACCATTATTCAGAACCATCTGACATCTAGCTAAATAGAAGTCCTACAATTAGGGAATTAAAGAAGCAGCACATCGAGACTGGTAGGAGGGGTGGAGGCACAGGGCAAAATCCAGGAATAGACTGGTCCCATAGCCACCCACATGAGGCGGTTTAAAATCAGGAGGGATATCTTGGCTCTGGAGAGCCCAGACCCACATCAGGCCCCCCAGCCCAGGGTTCCATTGCCAGGAAGAGAAGTCCCCTTAAATTCTGGCTATAAAAACCAGTAGGGATTGAGGCTGAGGGAGGCTGACGCTGTTGGAGTCCCAGCCTCTTAAAGGGCCAGAGCACGAATTTAATTGGACTTATTCCCTCTGAGCTCCAGGGCTGGGACAGCAGCTTGAAAGGAGCCTGGGACATTCAGGGAGAAACTAACTTGCCTGGAATCAGGAAGAAAGCTGGAGGGGGCACTTTTCTCCCAGAAAGAAATGCTGGAAGAGGCCACTGTTCCTTTGACCAGCCCTCCCTGCACAGAACCGGCAGGTAGGCGCCATTTCTGAATCTCCATCAACCTGGCTCACACTTTTCACCCTGCCCTGGTGATTCCCTGAGACCCTGATCCTCCCTACTTGCAGGATCATCAAAGCCATTTCCAGAGGCTTTTCTATACAATTGGGCTCTCTTGCCTCATGCTTCGGACTTTCCTAAAATCTCTCAAACAAATAGCAGCTGGCCTCAGGGTGCCCCATACTTCTTGGTAACTGGCCCCAGGCCGGCACTAGTGGCAGCCCATTTGGTTAATAGCTTGGCCTCTCCTGGGCACCTCCAAGCCCAATACAAGTAGCAGCCACCTACAGATTGCTGTGTAGCCCATGCTGGGTAGCCCTGGGTAGGGCACAGGCAGAGGCTGATTTTGCACCTCCCAGGAGGCCCCAGAGACAGTGCAACCAGTGGTCAGCTTCAACCACAATGGATTACAACCCTACCACCTCCACAAGTGACATACTCAAAGGGTAGACTCAGTGAGCACCAAAGCCCCATTGAAGCAAGTCCTGCTCCATAGAGTCAGCTCCTGCACAGCAGCTCTTCCACTGTACTCGCAGCTGATTCTTGCAACTGACTGGCCTGGGGGCCAATCCCTCCCAGTGACGCCAACATCAACCAAGGCTCAACTACAATAGGTCAGTACACACAGCTCACACAGGGGCATACTTGGAGTGTTCAGCTCAGGTGACTGGGGAGGCTGAGCCGCTGGGCCCTACAGGACACCTACTACATAAGGCCACTCTACCAAGCCCAGGAGACATAGCAGATCTACCTAATACATAGAAACAAACACAGGGAAGCAGCCAAAATGCAGATACAAAGAAAGTAACAAATGAAAGAACAGGAGAAATCTCTGGAAAAAGAACTAAATGAAATAAAAGCAAGAAAACTGCCAGATACAGTGTTCAAAACAATGGTACACCCAATCAGAAGAGCAAAAAGAAAAAAGAATCCAAAAAATATGAAGACAGTATAAGAAGCCTCTGGACTTCTTAGCATACCAACTTCAAGCATACCAACATTCGAATAATGGAGATGCTGGAAGGAGAAAAGAGGGAGCAAGAAATTGAAAACCTATTTGAAAAAATAATTACAGAAAACTTCCCCTACCTGGGGAAAGAAATAGACTTACAATTCCGGGAAGCAAAGAGAGTCCCAAACAAGATCAACCCAAAAAGGCTCACACCAAGACACATCATAATTAACCTTTATCGGACGAAAGGGAACTTCAGTTCCTGGCAAGGAGTGGGTCCCGCTGGCCGAATGGGAACTTTTGTTCCCACTTCATTTTGAGTTATTTCTCGTTCCTTCTATGATGATAAGATAGAGGCAAAAAAGTAAATGCCTGCAGAGCTGAATTTAAATGCCCAAAAAAGCTCCGGCCGGGAGACCCCACTACAGGAATTTAAATGCTATCTTTTAAAGGTTAAAATGCCAAAGGTTAAAGACAAAAATAGAATCTTAAAAGCAGCAAGAGAAAAGCAGTTAGTTACCTATGAGGAAGCATGCATACGACTGTCAGCTGATTTCTCAACAGAAACTTTGCAGGCTAGAAGGGAGTGGCAAGAAATAGTCAAAGTGATGAAAAGCAAGGACCTACAACCAAAATTACTCTACCTTGCAAAGCTATCATTTAGAATTGAAGGTCAGATAAAGAGCTTCCCAGATAAGAAAAAGCTAAAGGAGTTCATCACCACCAGACCAGTATTACATGAAATGCTGAAGGGTCTTCTTTAAGACAAAGCTAATGAACAAAGTAAACTGACGAACAAAATAGACCCTGAGATACTGGAGCATGCAACAGACTGATGTATTTCACAAGGAAGGGGTGGTGGTGGAAGAGATTAACTAAAGAACTTATATGGATATATGTAAAACCCATGGACACAGACAACAATGGGGTGAAAGGCTGGGAAGGGGGTGGAAGTGGGGTGGCAGGGGTCAATGGGAGGAGAAAGAAATTAATTAAATAAATGAAAACTTAAAAAATAAAGAAGGTGGCTTAGAAGGACAAAATAAAATAAATTGAATATATACATGCATGTGTACACATACACATATATGTAAATAAAATTCTAGGATACACTGTGACTAGAACAGCCAGTGTAGAAAATATTGTGAAACTGGGCAGGTCCATTATCTAGGTTATTCTGTGTACCTGTTCTGCCTGCCAGTTGCTCTGACTTCTTTCCAGCAGAATCATTAACTTGGGTGTGTCCAAACTAGATCTTGAAAAACTATGAATAATTGTTCGAACAGAAGGACAATTTTTCCTACCATTAGAAAGAATTTTCTTGGTGGCCCTGATACAAAATTTAAGAGAAAGAGAAAAAGGAAATGAAAGTTAGCATCTACTGTGTGCCTACTGTGTGCCTACTAGAACTGTGGTGAGGTCACTTAACAGGCCTTTCTTATTTGATAATGTATATCACTATCCCATGACAGTATCAGCTTTTTTACAGTCTGGAAATGACTGTAGTTAGGAACAGCTACGGCTCAGTCATATTTCTGTGAGAATTCACCCAGTTTTTGAGAAGAGAGTCAGGAAATCTTTTGGCTCATCAGCAAGCAATGCATTTATGATGCAGCTCGTCAGGGTGATGCCTTCATGCATTCCTCTAACATAAACTAAATGCCTACTCTGTGAAGGGCATCATCTAGGCATTGAGGAATCAAAGATGATTAAGATACAGTACTGTCTTCAGGAAGCATGTAGTTCACAGGGGGAGAGAGATAAATTGACCAAATTGTAGAGTGCAGACAGAACCACACCTCCATGATTTATACTAGAAAATCTTTCACAGGGCGACCTTTCTTAATTTTGTCTTCAAAATTGACAGGACTCCCTATTGTAGCTCCTATGTTCACAACTGTGAATATACTATGTGTAATTCAATGGTTCAAGAATCCCTTAGTGCAACATATGCAAGCAACAAATCTCAAGAGCAAGATGTCATCATATGACAGAAAGAGCAATGATGAGAAGCATGCCTACTATACACCAAAATATGCCAGGAAGGAAATAATAGTAAGTCCCTAATTATTTTATATTAAATTTAAATTTAAACATATAAAAATAATTTCGTATCATTAATGAATTTAATAAGATTAAGATTAGAAGTTCCATTTTCTTAAAACAAAAACAAATCTTATATTCAATTTTGCTTCTCACTGAAGCTGAAAGTTCTATCTAAAAAACTGTCTTAACAATAAGATTTGGGGAAATTTCAATGTATAAAGTATCGTAAATACATTAGAAAATTCCACTATTAAAGCACATATTAATACTTTTTTAATAACAAAATACATCTAGAATACTGTCCCTGAAAAATTTTTATTTACAGATCCATGTGTTTATTAATGTTGACTACCAAAAGAGATATACCTAATATCGACTGTGAATGTTCCTCACTTAATTTAGTAGTAACTACTGCACATGAACAGGTTAATATAATTTTTAGTTTCAACGTTCTCCATATAACACTGGAATGGGTAAAAAGTGTCCAAAGCACTTGGCCCATTTCAACGTGGCCACCACTCTCACCACTATTCTTTAATCAAGGTCACCAACACAAAGCAATAAAATTCACTTTCCAAACTATAGTTTTTTTGTCCATCATATCCCATTTTCAAACCTAAAATGGCTTTAAATGCTTCTCAAGTGAAAGGATAAGTCTTTCCACCAACTGGCTGCTCTTAAATAAGGTCCTTTCTCTGTTCACATGTTCTCCTCCCTTCTCTCTTCTCCTCTTAAATACATTTTTAAAAGCCAATTTATATATGATACAGCTCGCTAAGCAAAATTTAAAGCCTTACACACCTTAAAGCCTCGCAGGAACATGTTTTCATATTCTTTCCACTAAACCATGCTTCTTTCCTTCCTCAAGACATTGCTTAAGGTTTCAGGGGAAAGGGATTAAATATTACATTTCATTATTTAAAGCATTTGCACACTACCGATGTTAATTATAGAGCATATTAATTGATACAGGAACCCTTCCTTGACACTACTTTGTTAACTCATTTTTAAAGACCATAAATACTTGAAAAATAATCCATTATTTTGCTCGTACATGTACTGAGTGCCTTTTAAGTAAAAGATAATGCAAAAACATATCAGGAATAACAAAGATAAATGAAACATGGCTCCTGCCCTCAAGGAGTGGAGTCCAGTGCAGCCACTCACAAATGGTCTATGGCATATATTCTTAAAAAGTATTGAGGACCACTGAAGAGTTTTCATTTATGTGGGTTTTACCTACCAATATTTACCATATTAGACACTAAAACTAAGAAATGTTTAAATCAAAGTGAAAAGGCCAAAAAGGCCAGGTATTATTATGAAAGTAGTTCCGATTTCACAGACCCCTTGAAACGGTTTCAGGATCCTGTCCCCAGCAGTCTCCAGATCACATATTGAGAGCTGCTAGTCTAGTTGGATGATAAGACAGGTATACAAATCATTGTAATACACTAGAAGCACTTTTGATAAACCTTATGAAAAGACAAAGACATCCACTTAACACACTTCCAGATTACCAAGACTCTCAACTCCCCTCTTTTAAATATGACAGGTACCCACAGCTTACTATACCTTAGTGGACAGGTTAATCTCCAGTACTCACACACACTTCTGCTCCAACTATGCTAGAACCTGCCTATGCTAGTTTTACTGTCAGTAATTATGCAATCTGATTATATACTGCATAATCCCTTTAATTATGAGTATGGGGGAGGGAGATGCTTCTATGAAAACTTGCTTTTTAAAAAATATATGTTTTTATTGATTTCAGAGAGAGGAAGAGAGAGGGATAAAGATAGAGAGGAAGGGAGAGGGAAAAGGACAGAAACATTGATGGAGAATCATCGATCAGCTGCCTCCTTCACACCCATGTTGGGGATGGAGCCTGAAACCCAGGCATGTGCCCTGACCGGGAATTGAACTGTGACCTACAGGTTCACGGGTCGATGCTCAACCACTGAGCCACACTGGCTGGGCTATGAAAACTAGACGTAATGTTTTGGTAAGACTTCATATAAAGATAAGTTGCTAAAAAACTACTGTTAAATTATATAGTGCTTGTATGTCAAATTACGTAGAGACGAGACTAGCAGAGAAACATAAAAGTCTAGAAGGATTCTGCATTCATGTTGTTTCACAGTGTCTAAGTTCTTTTTTTAAAAAAAAAAAATGTTTTTATTGATTTCAGAGAGAGAAAGGAAGGGAGAGGGAGAGAGAAACATCAATGAGTGAGAACCATCTATCGGCTGCCTCCTGCACTGCCCTTTGCCCCCTACTGGGGATCAAGCCTGCAACCCAGGCATGTGCCCTGACTGGGAATCGAACCAGTGACCTCTCAGTGCATGGGACATTCAACCAACTGAGCCACACTGGCCAGGGCCACAGTGTCTAGGTTCTTACTCCTTTTTAAAGAAACCAAAACAGAAAACCTAACTCAATTGTGGGTTTAATTTTCACAAGAAAGAGAGCGCAGATGTTCAATCAGCATCCTATACCAAATCAACGACCTACATGAACAACGGTAACAAATGTACATATATAAGTTTTAAGATATAATGTTTAAAGCAGTAGGAATGCCTATTAACATCATTTTATGATTCCCTACCTTTGAATTTAATTGACCGAGTACAGGTCCTTCCATATGGGCTGTGGGATTCTACTGTACAAAAGTAGATTTGTTAATAGTTATAAGGGCTATAAGACAAAGACATACACAGAGTACTGGAATAAACACAAACACACAGATTATGTCTAGAAGGGGATCAAAAAGAGCAGTAACAGAGAAATCAGTTTGTGCTAGAGCTTGAAAAATGAGTAGAATTTAGACTGGGAGGCAAGTCAGAAGGGCACTGAATGTTGTGGGAACAGTGTGTGCAATGGCTTTCATCTCTCTCTGTTTCTCTCTCACTTGGAATTTTAAACTAAGGGACCCATACCAGAAATTGCTGGAAGGACATGGTCATGACAGCACTCTCAAGAGAAGCCACATAAGCTCATTCTACTGAAAGCCTTGGAATGGCTGTTCCTACCTTTGCCTAGGCTTGGCCATTTGTTCAAATCTTCTTTGGATTCTGGGAAATACTCCAAATCCATTTTAAATTCTCACCCCAACCCCCCCACCCCCTTTTTTCTAGATTAGTTTATTAATTGGTTTCTGCTAATTGCAACCAAAAGAATCTTAATGAGTATGAGCACACTTTTGGTGATGGTATTTTATTTATCCATAAAAACGTGAAGGAAAATTTTTTAAAGCATACAAAGCACATACTATAAAAAGAACTGAAGGCTTCTAGTTCAGATGCTGTAATAAATACTAGTGTTACTTTGGAGACATTATTTCACATTTCTGAGCCTCACCAATGAAGTTATTGGGATCTCTGAGATCTCTTTTAAAAAGAAAAAACCCCAACATAACTGGCCTTTCTCTTTAATTAGGGAAGTTTTATTATTTCAGTAGTGTTTATTTTGTTTGCTTTAATACTTTCTAAAAGACCTAAATTTAAATACACTTAAATTTTCTTTTGAGTAAAAATTAGAGAGAAAATGTTTCTTAGAATGACAAAATATTGAGCAGCTGCCCAATGTTGAAAAGCTGCCCAAGACCTGATAATACACAAACTTCTGCTCTAACTCTAACCTTCCTACTCTATCTTAATTTGAGATATACTCTGTGTGGAAGGACTCAAGAGAAGTAAGTGACTGGCACTTTTTTACAAGTTAAAGGCATTCCTAGTTTGAACAAGTTAAAGTAATAAGTGAGCAGGAAGGGTGCTTATTAGCATTGGCATGTAAATAATTAGAGCAGGTATGTTAGGAAGACGTTAGGCATCAGGAAGTTACAGGCATTTATTTCCACAAGACTACTCTGGATCCAGTTCAATGTGGAGGCCTTTAAGAGCACTTACAACTCAAGTTAAAACACAGATGAGTGGGCTAGTAACCAAGATTTTGGACTGATCTGTGAGACTTTTGAAGCTACTATCCTGATTCACACTTGCATCACATCTGTCTACCCTGTCTGAAAAAGTAATGAAGAGCAGTTGCATTTAAAAGGTAAATCATTTTCATATTCCTGGTAGTCTCCATTTTCCTCATGTAAAATCTTTTCCTGGCAGATTTGTCTGTGGTTCACAGGTAGGTCTATTAACACAAGCTACTTGGCATCTTAACAAACCAGTTTGGCAAACATGCAATCCCTCTACTTTAAGAAGGTAATCTTTATTCTCTTCAAACTTGTGAATTGATGCTCTGATTTCTATTTAATCTTCAGAAATTTTAGGAATAAAAGATCATGCTCAGATTTCAGTAAACTTACAGAGTCAGGATTTGATTACTTACCTTGAAAGTCATATAAATATTCCCAAAACTTATCTGTTAATGTAATGTTTTCTTAAAATAATATTCAAATTATAAATATGCCTAATGCTCTTGGAATTCCTAACTTTAAACCAAATATTGAAACCACAGTTTGAGAACTAGATTTAGGGTTTAGAAAATATTTCAACTTCTTCACTCACAGTACTGCTCTTCAACTTTTTCCCTACAGACTGGGAGAAAGAAGGTCGGGTGTACATTTCTTAACAAGGGATGTTGTAATGCTAATCAAAGGGTACCTATGAATATTAAGACTGCCTAGGAATAAAAAGGAAAGTGGCTAGCTAAGATACAAAATCAAAGAAGGTGGCCATAAATATGTGAAGGGGTTTGTTCTATGGGTTTACAGAAACCACAACAGACTTTTGATCAAAGAAATAACTTAGTGACTGAGCATTTTAAAAACAAAAATTTGTATGTTTTAATACTTTCAAAGCAAATTCACAAGTTATCCTTCCTCCTATACTTCAGACTAGTCTCCTTTTCTCTTGTTACACCACATGTATAATTAATCAATATAAAAAGCTCTTAAGTACAGATGTGGGCAAGATGTTGTATAAACAAACATAATCTCTCATCTCAAAGTTGCTTTAAAGAATAAGAAGCTGAATAAAGCCTAGAAATAAAATACAGCTTTATAAAAAATATGAATGCTGTAATGTAATAATAAATGCAAAGCTGCAGGAAAATCGTAGTACTGTAATAGTTTGTTTTAGTTAGACCTCCATCAAACGGTGCAATCCAGCTTTGGCTGCTGCACTTAAAATGAGAAAGAATTGAAAAACAGCAAAGTGATTAAATAGATGGGGGGAAAATCATTCAGGGAAAGATTAAGTCTCCTAGAGAAAAGACTCTCACTATAGATATATTTTAGTTAAATAGTGCCAAACACTGTGCTAGTTGTGGTAGGGTAAAAGGAAGAAAAATACAGATACCCGTGCTTAGAAAGATAACAACAAAGGTAAGGGATACAATATTATTAATGAAATACTTAAGGACGACCGCTGGCATATTTTTAAATCACTGACTATGATCCAAGTTTTATTACTTTCATCCCGTTCTCTTCATATGTTTAATTAGCGATAGAAGTAATACCATACACTAGTTTAGTTCTTTATGATTTTCAATATACTTTAATAGTGAGTGATCCTCACAACTACAGGGTAGAAACTATACCCCCATCAAGAACTCCTTTGAGAAGGAACAAGTTCCCTTTCCTGAGCTCATCAACCTTTAATAAAGTAGTCCTTCAACTCTGACCATTAGAATCACCTGCAGAGGTTTAAAAAAAAAAAAGATACTGGGCTCAATCCTAGAAGGCAAGAGGTAGTGGTATTTTAATAGCCTCTCTATATAATTCTAATATGCAGAATTATACTTCCTACTTTTTTTTTTATACTCCCCCCTTCCTACTTTTCCTCTCCCCGTATCTCTGTTAGTTTTATTTTCTAGGGTAATAGCTCACAGAACTGCTCAAATATTTCATCAAATCTAAGATACTGTCAACTGTAATATTCACCATTATTTTATGTGTCACTAAGAAAGGCAAAATACTGCCATGAAACTTTTACAAGCCAATAACTAACTAACACATACCTGGAATGTCTTAATGTTTCAGAAATGTTAAATGTAAAAAATGTGCAATATAATAGAGTTCCCCATTCCTAATTTTCAATCACTCTACTCTCTCTGAGTAAGAAACTGCATTTGCTCCTATGAACCATCATATCCTGTTCTGCTATTCAGGTCCCTTCTCTCTCCTCCACACCATCTCACCACTGAAGATACAAGAGGATCTAAAGATAAGAGGATAACAGAAGGAACAGTGGTAGGGGACAGCATTTGGGAGCAGAGGCCCATTTGGTCACTGATTTCAAAGTAATAGTATTTTCATAAATTTAAGTCATGTCCCCCACTTTGAGAATGTAGATAATGGTTATTAACTTATAATATCCCCTTTTCAAAGAGAAGGCAAAATTCTGTTTTGCCATAGAACTATAAAAATGAGTTCAAAACAATTTCAATGTTCATTTGGTGGTTATAGAAGTGCTTGGCTGGTTACAATAAAATTTCCCAGTGAATAATAATGCATAGGCTACACTTCAAAAAAGAGATAACTCATTTTAAAAAACTTAAATGACTCCTACTTACAGAATTATAAAACACAGGTTTCCCTGAAATACTAATCTCCCAAAGTACATTTAAAACATTAGTTAATATGATTTGTAAATTGTTTTCAAGATTACCTCTGAATTGAAAGCAAAGAAATATGGATGGATTTTTGCTGGAATTTATCATTTGGTCTGTCATTTTTATTTGTGCTCCTTTTGACACATAGTGCTTTATTCTTCTCTACACTCCTCAACTGAGGCTAAAAATTTGCTGATATAGCAGAGTTTCCTGGGCTTCTTTGAAGACCCAGTTCAACACTGTAAAACACTTACAAGTGTATTCATTTGACTGGAACTATCCACCCATAATCACCTTCGTGCCAAAGGTTATATTTAGTGAGTCCCAGGAGGACACAAGCATGCCGCATAGTTGGTTAGACACTGTGGTCAATCAGCAACATAAGGTAGGTGAGGTAGTATGCACCTGTATTAGTACAATCCCAGTATCAGACAACATCTAACGCAGACAAATTTTATATTTCAAAACAAAACAAAACAAAACAAAACAAAACAAAACAAAACAAAACAAAACAAAAGTTTGGACTTTCAAACAGATTTAGATTAAATAAATTCTTGATTCTTTAAATATGTTAATACATTACTCTGAAATTTATTTTTTAACACACAGAAAGACACTAAAGTAAAACAGTCATAGCTGAATATCAAAATGAATGTTTCTCGTATTCAATTATGGTGATGACAGTGACATCATTTCCCATCAGGAGTTGGTAGATAAGATGGGAATGCCTCCCACTGGCCTGGAATAAGTTCTGCCTAAAGCAGAAAATGGAAGATTAGCATCACGATATACTGAAAGATTTAGCTGGAATTTGGTTAGGAATTGGGCCTAACAAATGGATATACTCATATCATGAACCTGACAATGGCATTGTTTAAATCCTCAAAGTTGGCTAAAGAGCCCTGTATATGTGTGATATACAGATGTCTAAGATAGACATCTTATCTAACTCCAATAAAGGGATAAGGTACTGAGTAGAAAACAGGGTCCTGCCCTAGCTGGTTTGGCTCAGTGGTTAGTGTTGGCCCTCGGACTGAAGGATTCCCGGGTTTCACTCCAGCCAAGGGCACATACCTTGGCTGCAGGCTCAATACCCAGTCCTGGTCCAGGTGCTTTCGGGAGGCAACCAATCAGTGTGTCCCTCTCACACTGATGTTTCTCTCTCTCTCTCTAGAAAGCAATGGAAAAAATATCCTCAGGTGAGGATTTAAAAAAAAAAGAAAGAAAAAAGAGAAAATAGGGTCCTTACTTGTAAAACAAAATAAAAATCTTCCTGCCTGCAAAGCAGATGAAATTGTCAAGTCTAGTGAATCTATGTGATCTAATCATTGATGTGTGGGTTAAGCTCTTCTGCCAAAAACGACTGAACTGATTAATTCCAGGTAGTATCTGTAGTAAGGCAGAGAAATGTAGTCACATAAACCATGGATATTTCCCTTGGCTTTGGTCCTGAAGCACCATTTTCATAGTTAGGGTTGTGTGGACCCCACTGACATTACCTAGCACAAGCTTACCCCCAGCATATCTTCTCCCCACCTCCATCCCCCATCAAGCAGGTAAATATAAATTTAGAACAGACCAAAAAAAAGACAGCTGGCTTTCTCCTAAGGGGCATGTGGACCACAACAGGCAGCAATGATGAACAACCCCCTGCAATTTCTGTAAACTGCAATCATCTTGTTTTAATGGGGATACCATGGAGTGATGAGAGTAAGGTGGGGCCTACTGCATGCCATTTCCCTTTATTAAGACTCCAAGTGGGGGCAACAGGACACAGAAAAAGAGTCCTATGCTTTCCTATCAGATTCTAGTCAGGGTCTTAGACAAGGCTTCCATCTCACTGTTGGTGCCAGGCCACAGGCGGCAAACAAATCATACACAACAAGTTTGCAGAAGCCAAGAACACCAGAGTGAAGCCTAGAGTTAGAAAAAGTGGCCAGGTTTAGAGGTACATGATGGGGTGGTTCAGTCTGTCAAAACGAACAACAGAAACAAAGAACAAGCATCAGTTTTAAAAAACAGGCAGCAAAAACCAGAAGTGAGTTAGCAAATGTAAGGCAGCCACGGAGTGATGGTTGAAGAGGTCAGCCATCCAACTTCTGTTGCCTCACCTTCCCACCCCATGGAAGCCCATCCTCTAGCAGCACGAGCTTCACTTCCCCATGAAGAGCATCTACAAATGGGCCTAGCAGGGTGTAAGGAAGCAGACCTAGCATTACATAGTATCCAATCACATCACTTTAAACGTACAAAGAAAATGCTAGCAGTTTCTACCACTATATTACAGTTATGTTCTATTGATTCTGATGTCCCATAACATTTATAAAAAGAACTTTTGTTGACTTTACCTTTATATGGTGTTACTAATGTGCAGTAATGATTAACATAAGAATTCCATGAATATATTTCCAAAGTTGTACCCAAAAACCCCAATCTATTCACTACGTCTTAAAAAGTCATACCCATAGAAGAGACTTGATTCCAAAAAAGGAAGTTAACATACATGTGAAACTGTCAAAATATAACAGTAAACTCTTTTTAAATGATGCAGGACTGAGAGGAAGCTTTAGTATAAGTGTTGGTCATTAATAAGCTATAAAGTTCAAGATAAAACACTAAAATTCTCTAGATTGCAGTTTTATTTTTAATAAAATGAAGAGGTTAAATTTCATGGTCTTTAAGCAAAACTCAGCTCTAAAAAATGTTATGCCTTAGATTTCTAGTTTGATTTCAATGGACTTTTGATATTCTCAATGATGTATAAATGTTAAATTACAAATCTTTATAATTGCCCTGGCTGGTGTGGCTCAGTGGTTGGAGAGTCAGACTGAGCACCTCAGGGTCACGGGCTTGATTCCCGGTCAAGGGCATGTATCTGGGTTGCAGGTTCAATTCCCAGCCCTGTTGGGGGCATGTACAGAAGGAAACTGACCAATATGTCTCCCCCACATCGATGTCTGTCTGTCTGCCTATCTGTCTGTCTGTCTCTCTTTCTCTCCCTCCCTTCCACTCTCTCTAAAAATTAACGTAAAAAATATCCTTGGGTAAGGATTAAAAAAACTTTATAATTAATATAAAATTTTAAAAATAGGACTTTATTTTATTGATCTCAGAGAGAGGGAGGGAGGGAGAAAAGGGAGGGGACACAGAAAAATATCGATTAGTTGCTTCTCACACACTTCCTAACTGGGGATCAAACCCACAACGTGGTTATGTGCCCTGACCATAAATCAAACCCGCCACCTTCTGGTGTATAGGATGATGCTCCAACCAACAGCCACACCAGCTAGAGCTAATATAATTTTTTTTTGTAACTAAAAAAATCTAACATTGAGAGAAAATATAAAGTAAACATGTTTAGAAGAATCTGCTCCAATATTTCTATCAACATACAGCTGAAGAATTTAAAAATACCTATTTTAATGTAAAAGAAATATAAATCAATGTAATATAAAACCTAGTCCTATGATTCTGAAAACAATGTAGTTGCCCAGAATAATTTAGCAGTGAGACCAGTCAGATAATAGTGCTGAGGACACCGTTCACATTTCTTACCATGGGCCTTTAAATTCTAGAATTGAAAGCTCAGATCATTAAAATGCTTTGGAAGGCAAGTTACAGGGGAAGAAGGGAAAAAAAGAAAAGAGAAAAACACCATACACACATGTTGTTCCTGCTCCCAAGTTTTAAAAAAAAAAACAGCTTAAGTTTTGGTTCTTTCTCTCATCCTTTTTGAACACTGAAAACAACAGCAACAAAAACCAGCTTTCCCATGACAATATTTTATAGTAGGTATTTTGAATCTGTCTTTTATCTTCACAAACACAAGTGTGTGTGCGCACACACACACACACACATACACAGAGTTATATTTTCTACATCAGTCCAAGTCTTTTGTTCAGCACTGAAGGAGGTTTAGGGTGAAACAACCTTATACATATTCCATAGGAAATCTTAACCAAAAAAAATGTAAATAATTATTGCAAAGCTTGTGTATTTAATTTTTTACCTTTAGGGTAAAAAAACAAAAAAAGCAGGACCTTTTATTAAAGGATATTAAGAAAATTTCTTCTCACTTGCTGAAGATACCAAAAAAAAAAAAAGTCACATATAAATCCAATTAAATTCAAGTGCAATGTCACAAGTAATAGGTTTAAATGGTCTCATTTAGGTTTCGAAAATGACTATACCACTGAAATGTGCGGCTTTTTATAGGAGAGAAAATCCTACACACCTAGTTCATTTCTCTTTAGGTTTCCTATTTATAATTTACTTTAAAAATGAGACTAATTCATTATATAGTATTCTCCAAAAGATGACAGTATGATTCAATATTAAGCCTGCCTTATTAAGTAATATCTTAGTAGACATTTAGAAATGGATAAAAACTCACACTTAGTTGGAGAATTAAACAGTTGTAATTGCTTAACTGCCAAGAATAAGTTTAATTTATTCTGAGTAATTTTTATTACTGCAGAAAATATACATGAAAATCTTTTCACAACAAACTCCTTCCCTGATACAGTTAAATGCAAATTATCTTTTCCCCCCCTCGTCTTACTCCAGAAAGCTCCTGCATACATAGCTGATACGCCACCTACTGCAAAACCGAGCTGACAGAGCAAGCAATGCTGCCAGCATTTCCATTCCATCACCAGGCTGGAGCTGAATAAAGGCGTGTTTGTGTGGCAGTTTCTGTTGTAAAAATCTCAAATCTAAGAAGAACAAGCTGAAATAGCATTTTCAAAAATGGAGCGTAAAATAAACAGAAGAGAAAAAGAAAAGGAATATGAAGGGAAACACAACACCCTGGAAGATGCTGAGCAAGGAAAAAACTGCACATCCTCACTGATGACCCTCAACGTTGGTGGATATTTATACATTACTCAAAAGCAAACACTGACCAAGTACCCAGACACTTTCCTTGAAGGTATAGTAAATGGAAAAATCCTCTGCCCGTCTGATGCTGATGGTCATTATTTCATAGACAGGGATGGGCTCCTCTTCAGGCATGTCCTAAACTTCCTACGAAATGGAGAACTTCTACTGCCCGAAGGGTTTCGAGAAAATCAACTTCTTGCACAAGAAGCAGAATTCTTTCAGCTCAAGGGACTGGCGGAGGAAGTGAAATCCAGATGGGAGAAAGAACAGCTAACATCCAGAGAGACTACTTTCTTGGAAATAACAGATAACCATGATCGCTCACAAGGACTGAGAATCTTCTGTAATGCTCCTGATTTCATAACAAAAATCAAATCTCGCATTGTTCTGGTGTCCAAAAGCAGGCTGGATGGTTTTCCAGAGGAGTTTTCAGTATCGTCAAATATCATTCAATTTAAATACTTCATAAAGTCTGAAAATGGCACTCGACTTGTCCTAAAGGAAGACAACACCTTTGTCTGTACCTTGGAAACTCTTAAGTTTGAGGCTATAATGATGGCTTTAAAGTGTGGTTTTAGACTGTTGACCAGCCTGGACTGTTCCAAAGGGTCAATTGTTCACAGCGATGCACTTCATTTTATCAAGTAATTATCTGTGTCACGAACAAAGGCAACAAGCATGCAGCCAGCAAGCTTCGGAAAACCACGGCATCAAAGGCATCCCAAATAATGTGCCCAGCTAGCTCTGTACTCAGAGCCCTGCTGCTAATCAATTACTGTGAGCTAACGGTATGTAAATTCTATTGCTAAAGATGTCCTTCTCTAGTGTTTCCTGCTCATCAGACTCTTACACTTAAATTGAAAACAGTGATCTTCTATACATTGTAAATAAAGACTGAATGCTTTTGCTATTTGCTTATTTTTCCTTAAGCTGTCCTTTTAATCAGAATGCCTTGGGTACTTTCACAATAAATATGTACATTATCGTTCATTTAAGTAAATGGTAATATAATAAAATATTTGAAGGGGCTACAGGATTTAAAATCCTTTTTACTTTATGGCAAAAATCTACAAAGAAACTGAACTGGTAAAATTAACCAAGGAGAGCAAAATAAATATGTAGATCTACCAAAACAGAACATAGTGAAACCAAATAGAGTGTAAGAAGGTATTAAAGCTATTGATTTAATTTTTAATGGGAGGCATCAAAAGCTTAGTTACAGTTTCTGTATTGCATACTTGAATTACAGCTGAATTGATATACTGCTGAAAATTCCTAGAAAAATGCTTAAAATGAAAATAAAAAATAAAAGCACTACTAGCTTCTTTGCTTAATCATTATAATAAAAAGTTACATGTGTCACTTTTAAAACAAATAGTAGCACTTGATGATTTCACACAATATTATGCACTGATATAGTCAACTGGCAGGCTACAGTAACCCTGGCTGGTCTTGCAAGTGACAAAAATTAGCAAATTTATTTCTTTGCAGGCTGAGCTCCAACACAGCAAGAATAACTTAGTCTCAACAGAGTATGGTATTAGAATAATACAGGAGTTCATTTTCAGAATTACCCTAAATATTTATTCATTTTTCAAGCTCAAAAATATTAAATAAACATCACTAAACATTATTCTTTTATTCTTACTAACTGAGTTGTGTTTAATTTCTTTACTTCATGCTAAACAAGAAGTTAATTTTTAAAATTAAGTTTTATATACAGCTGTCTCAATGAAATAATCTAGAAGCTTACCTTTAAATGTGAGTGTATTTTTTTTCTCCGAAATAACACCTAATTATTTCTATGCTACTTATTTCTTTGGAGTCTAAGAACAAATGACATCTTAAATTTCTTACAAACTTAACCATTAAAACTTGTATCTAAATCTTAATTTTAATAAGTTTCAACAAAAGATTTCTGAAAATCTTTACTGAGGTTACATAAATTAGCATATATGCCAAAAGTTGGCTTATACATATAAGTTTAGAAAAAATTAGCAGCAAAGCTAATATTCTCAGAACTATAACTGTCATACAGTTACAACATCTAAGGTGACACAAAAGGTGGCTGTACGTACTAGGAAAAATATTTAAAAATGTATTATACAAAGAAGTCCTTTAAAAATCCACATTAAAAAAACACTCCACATCAATCATACAATCTTCTTTTATGTACAATACGAAAAAAATGCATCTACTAAAACATCAACTTTTCTCTTATGTACTTGAAAATGGCTTAATCAGAATTTAAAGAAACTATGAAAATAAAAAAATAGTGAAATCTATTTTAGCGGTTTAGAAATTGAACTCTTTATATACCTACTCAGCTTATGAGGTGACTTTTCCTTGGCATTTGGACTTTGGTAATAAAAGACACGGTAGTGATTTAATGTCAAAGCAAGATTTTCTCTAAGAGTATTTCACTACAGATAATAAAAATGGTCCTGACATGTCTTTTAACAGGAGATAATTGAACAAATCTCCTTAGAAATTTTAAAAGGTTTTGCATCAAATCACAATAGAGAATTTAACTATTATATATAACAAATTACTACTGATAGAAACCACTGCTTAAAGAAACTTGTCATTCAATTTTATGTCTGTCTCTAAAAAAACTGTATCTGGATGCATTTTAAAAAGTTTTTTTAATCCTCATCCAAGGATATGTGTTTACTGATTTTTAGAGAGACAGGAAGGGAGAGAGAGAAACACCAATTGGTTGCCCCCTGTACATGCCCCGACCCTGGCTCGAATCCACAACCTTCTGGTGTATGGGATGACACTCCAACCAACTGAACCACCCTACTAGGGGTGTATTTAGATGTATTTACTCCTCAAGCTTCTGATAAATCATGATATCCTAAAACAATTTAATAATCTAAAAGTAAATCTGACTAGACTGATTATTCTTGTGTAACTTTTCATAAATGTATCTTTTAAAATTTAAAATTACTTGCTCTTGGGTTTACAAAATCATATTGTAAGTGTATAGAAAATATCTACTTTTAAATGTTACTGTTTTCTAAAAATATCTGGAAACACTTCCCATTTAAAAAAACTCAAGAAGTCATGCAAAATGCCATTGCAAGTCAGAATGAAGCTGTCTTAATAATTTTGTTTGCAGTCACTGAAGAATTTCTTCCTCAAATCTTTTCTCCAAAGAATAAATCACAAAGTGACTATCTTCTTTTTCAGAAAAAAGGTAATAAAAAGTAGGTTACTATACCTGCCATGAGTCAAACATATGTACTCTTGTATTTGGAATTTTCCCACAGTGATTGTAGCACTGTCTTAAAATATGAAAAATAAAATATAGCTATGGTATACTATTATTTCTAAAATGTATATGACAGCACACAGAACAAATGAAACACTTATGAGACTTCAAATAATACAAGAAAGATGACTACTATCCCAGACTGAAGATGATACTGATTAATCTTGTTTGGTTATTTTTTTAAAAAGAATATTACTTATACTTTAAATGCTATTTTTAAGATAATATAAAAGGTAACATTTACCATTTTATCACACGCCAGATACCAGGCTATGAACATATATTATCTCAATTAATCCTCAGCTGACCCTAAGAAAGGTCAATTCCTTTTTACAGATGAAACAGAGACTTAGAAGGCTCAGAACCCTGCTGAGATCATACAGTTATTAGGAAGTAAAGGTGGAACCAAGATTTGAAACCCAGGTACACTAGTTCCAGAGCCAGCAGGAACCATGTCTGCTTTCTGCAGGCCACGTATATCTCTAACACCTAGAAACTGGCATGAAGTATGTGCTGGATATAGAATATGAAAATACGGGTTTGCCTCACTTCATAAAATCTCATCATGCAGGTGCTCTTTTGTTTGTTTGTGTTGTTAATCGTCACCCAAGGACATTTTTCCCATTGATTTTTAGAGAGTGGAAGGGAAGGAGGGAGGGGGAAGAGAGAGAGAGAGAAAGAGAGAGAGAGAGAAAGATCGATGGGAGAGACCTATCAATTGGTTGCCTCCTGCACAAGCTCTGACCAGGGCCAGGATTGACCTGCAACCCAGGTACATGCCTTTGACAGGAAATCAAACCGTGACCCTTCAGTGCCAAGGATGGGGGTGGGTGGGGTGTTTTGCTCTAACCACTGAGCCACATTGGCCAGGGCACAATGCAGGTACTCTTAAAACTTGAGTGAAAAGCTGAATTTTGGGAAAGCAAGTAATATTTTTAATGTCATGTCATTTAAAGAACATGATGTGAATCATCTAACAAGAGCAAAGAATATCCCAAGTCTGTCTATTGGTTCATCAAGATTTTCATATATCAAGTTAACTGAAAAGGAGGTTAACTTTTTATGACTTATACAGTCCACAGAAATGACATGTTATGAAGAAAAAATATGTCACAGTGAAACACATATGAGTACCGGAGTCAGACTTGGGTTTAAATACAATTAACTTCCACTAACTTGCTTACACGACTGTAATCAAGATTCTTGACATCCTTATAGTGAAATAGAAATAATGATTAGTTGATAGAGTTTTTATAAGGCTTAAATTAAATTCTAAATTATTCGTAAAGTGCCTCACCCATCACAGACTTTCAATAAGCACTGGTTATTACCCTGTGTAATGCTATCTTCATGGCATAACCATGAATAATAGGCACAAAAATGCACATTCACATGAATTAGACTTTCAACATAAACAGAATGGATAACTTTTAACAAACACAGGCTTAATACGGTGACGAATACTACAAGATTCAGAATATACTTTAAACTGCTATAGGCAAATACAGTTTTCGTTTGTATTAGTTTAAAATTACATATGAAGTTTCTTGGGACTTTGATTTTCTAGCTTCAGGTCTAAAAATTATAAAAACAAAATAATCATTGCAGCTGCTTCATCAGCAATTTAAAATCAGTAAGCAGTGCCTGGCTGGGCATGGCTCAGTGGCTGAGCATCGACCTAGGATTCAGGAGATCGAGGTTCGATTCCCAGTCAGGGCACATGCCCGGGTTGCGGGCTCATCCCCACTTGGGGGTGTGCAGGAGGCAGCTGATCAATGACTCTCTCATCATTGATGTTTCTATCTCTCTCTCTCTCCCTCTCCCTGAAATCAATATATATTTTTTTAAAAATTAAAATCAGTAAGCAGTAATATATGTGATAAACAATCTTAAAGATACACCTATCTACTAAATTGTGATTAAGTGTCTTAAATTGTAATGATGTCAGTCAAGGTTAAAATTAAGAGTATCTGAATCATAATTATCCTTGATAAGCAGAGATGTACTATGGACTATCCAAAACAGAATACAACTTAGAAATTACTTGTATTTCATTTTGAAATATATAATGACTACTTCTATAGCAGACTGATCTTCCTAATCATATTTTGCTTAAGCTAATACTGAAATTAATTTGCTTCTGTGAACAAACACCAAGGGAATAGTACTAAAGAAAAGTATATGAGCGGAGAGAAATATCTAAGGTGAAGTTTAAAATTTGCCTAAAATAATTTATAAAGAGGTGACTGTATTCCTAATCCTCTTGACAAAAATATACAATAGCTCAAGAGTTTCTATTAAATGAAAATCACTGATATAATTATAAACTATTATAAGTTACCTACATTTAACCAAATTTTCCAACAATGCAAAAAATGTACAATATTAAGCCTTTTGTATATAAAATGTGGAAACTGGTTTTATTTCAGTCAATGGTTATTTGAGAAAAGTGCTGAATTGGATATTAAAGAGTGAAACAATAATACATATCTTTATTATAGATCTTTAAAAACTGTTCCCTAGCATAAAACATAAATTCATCAAATGGTACAATACCTAAAGTGTCATATAAAGTTAACTTAATAGTATGACAAGTTTTTCCAAACCCAGATTCCACAGTATTCAGTGACATGTAAAAGCAAGTTTTAGTGGTTATATATATACATTTTTTAAAAGATCTAGTTGAGTTCTGAAAATTCCATTTTGAAGACAGGTCCAACTTTTCAAAAGTGATTCTGATCACTGTCCTCTAGGATGTTTAGCACATATTTTCCCAGATCATTAAAATGAAACTGAACAAGTGTACTTATTTTTTCTTAATTCCACCCCCACTTTGCCTCATTACAACAGATGTTTATTAACTAATTTTTAAGGTTAAGAATTTCTGAATGATACTAACTTTAATCACAATGGTTGCTTGAATTTGATAACCTTCTACAACTTAATATGGTTTAATAAAGAACTAGAGCATTTAGTATTTACTTTAGGTATCATGCCATTTGATAAATTTTTATTTATATTTATTTTAAAAAACATTAAGTATAAATGCAGACACTCACAATCTTATATCCTAACAAAAAATTTTTTGCATATTTTTCTATCCATGTATAGATAGTTTTAAAGAAACACTTATAGAAAGAAAAAGGAAAGCTATATTTAGCTGTATGCACAAATAATTATTAATAAAGGTTTGATGATTATGGAAGAGAAACAGCAAACAAAGGAATCTAAGTGCCATAGGTAACTGATTTATAAAACAAACCAAAAAAAATGCAAGCACAGACATTCATGATAAATATGTTTACTTGTTACAACACAGCCAAAAAAATAACACATTGGGATTCAGTATATAAATATTCAGCTACCCTGAAAACTGAAAGCAGGCTTTATTTATTAAATGTCACTCTGGTTCCCAGTTATATTTACTTCCCCTCTTCTTTCTATCTTACCAACATTTAGATTATTTGTATATGAGGCTGACTGTACTTAAGAGGCAAGAAAAGGAGGTTCAACTATATCTATTCTAATATAGAACAAAAGTTATATATTGTAAAATTTACTATCTGATGGGTTTACAGAAAAATAACAAAACCAGATATAAAAATTTAACAGTTAACACTGAGATGTTTGGTGACGCCAACACTATGCATTAAGTAAAATCATTCCCAGTCTTCATTCAGTATCATATTAAGACTTTAATTTTAATTATCTTTATCTTTTAAAAAGCAAATACATACCAAAACAATGGCCTTTTTGGTTTAAGACAGTGGGAAAGAAAAGGGGCTGAGAATTTAAAAATCAAAGTAAAAAGAGACATATCAACTCCACCATTAAGAATTGCTAATGAAGTAAAAAAGCTTTGAAACCTCTTCTACAGGAATGAATGATTTTCCAACAAGGAAACAACTACTACTTGTATACCTCTTCCCTTCAAGGAAATCATCTATGGTTGTTCCTGTAAGTTTCAGGAATTATAAAAGTCACTTCCCCAGGAAAGAATATGAATGGGTAGAAAATAATAAGAAAAAGTGGGATTTGCTGGTAATCTGACCTTTTAGCAGATATCATAAAAATGCTTGCCATTCACTGAGGTGTTACTAGGTATCAGGCACAGTACTAAGCACTTTACATGCATTATCTCCTTTAAAGCGAGGTACAGAGACTGCCAATTACTCCAATATCCATTCTTCTCTTCTTTTTTAGTAACTGAACCCTGATCCAGTGTGGCAACTGTACCCAGATAAAAGCCTGTATTTCCCAGTGTTCTATGGTTGCTAGGTGTGGCCAAGTTATCAAGTTCTGACCAGGGGAGTATAAGCCAAACTCATAGGGTGGGACTTTGGGATATGGCCCTGTGAAGGGTTATAAAGCCAGGTGAACCTTTTACTTTGCCCTAGTGCCTCCATTTTGCTGCCTGGGATGTGACATGATGTTTAAATCGCAGAAGTCATTCTGTATCACCTTCAGGATGGAAGCTACAAACTAATGATGGCAGGCAGTTGTTGATGACCGTGGAACCACCATCCCAGACCTGGACTTCTAACATCAGAATTTCCTTTACAAAGAAAAATGTTTAATCACTGTTATTTTGCGATGTCTGCTAATCCTAAATGATAGAGGTGGGCAGAACCCCTGTTTTATAGATGAGAAAATAGACCCAGAGTAAAGCAACCTCCAAAGTGCTAAGCAAGCACTGTGCGATACCTCCTTCAGAAGAGACACCGGCAACTTGGTGAGAGACTCAGCAGAGAACATGAGTCTTGAAAAAAGCAAGACAATGTTAAACAAAGGTTAGCAGTACCACTCATTAGACTAGGTCAAGACTTAGCTTAAAATTCTGGAATATGCCAAAGTTAACCAAGAGGAAATCCAGTCAGTATGGTGAGTTTGAAATGAGAAAAAAATGGAGACATGTGGGAGCTCCAACCACAGAAAGGAAAGGGGGTGAATGATAGGTCAGGGAACATATCTAATCAAGAAAGAAACCTCTGTGAGCCAGGCAGATTTTCCTCATTCAGGTACAGAACCACTACTGGATTAAATTCAGAAGAATAGCTACCTGGGAATTACTACCAAACTGATTTCTAAAAATGAACTAAAAATTATTCCCTGGGACCATCTAAGGAAAAGTAGAGTATCTTTAAGCAAATGGGGAGTGGGGAGGGTATTTATATGTCAGGTATGCAAAGGAACAACTTTACAGAGTTCTGTTTTGTCCTATATTGCCCTCCTTCACTTTGGGGATGGAGGAGGAGTACGAGGGTGGATGGAGAAGGGCACAATCCTCCTGTTTCCCTGTAGTATCAAGAGATTGAAAACTGCTTAGTATCAAAAGCATCTGGTATGCTGTTTTTAGAGTCCTCTGGGAGGGAGTGAAGTAAACTAGGAAAGAGAAACGTAGTCTGAAAAACTGAACTGGTGGAAGCTGACAGACATGGACAATTTTTCAGAAACAGTAAGGGATGAATGAAGAAAGCCACCTCCAGACAAAGAGAAGGGTCTGGGGCGTTAACCAGCAGGGCAGCCACTGTTCCCTAAGTAGCTAGTATTATCATCTTTGGGTTTCTAAATTAATAAGTTTGTGGTAAACTACTCAAATAATTAGACAAAAATTTTCCCCCAGGAACATGTCAACAGAAGGATCAAGAAAAGCTACTGCTTGCCTTTTTACACTTAAGTTAAAATAATGGGACACTAATGCTAAAGCTCACATACTTTTTAAAAAAATCAAATAAATAGTGACTCAAAGGAAGATGGTGATTTTTGTTATATCACCCGAATTTGATGATACTTTAAGAGGCAATACCCACTTATTCACAAACATATTTTACATTTACTTCTGAAGATAAAATATAACATTATTGCTGCTTAAGCCTTATTTTACACAGCTACCTGGGAGGCAAGTTATTTATAAATCATTACAAGGCTTAAACACGAGAACACACATGTAAAAGAGTCCATTGAAAGGAAAAAGTATTTTGAAAACTGGCAAACTACTAAATGAAAGCTGTCAACTAAGACCAATATAGTAAAAAAAGCCCTGATTGTTGCCTTGGAACCCAGACATCTTTTAGTTTCTAGTCATTTATGAGGAGAGTATTAAATAATCAAACAGGATAAAGACAGAGAAATGTTCTTCTCCTAAGGCACTCAAGGAAGATGCCTGCTAACCTACTTCCTACCGATCTTTTACAAAATCAAAAAGAGGATTAGAGGAAAAATGGCAGTGCTTGGTCAGCCTTTCTGCATTAAACACACACCTCACTAAAGTTGCTAATAATATGTTCTGCTTGGATTCATATTAATGATAGGTTTCTTTTAAATAATATTATAAGTTGATACAGGCCAACGCAATTCATTTTCTTAGACCAATAGTTTAAAAACATGTTTATATTGGACAATTATTTAAAACTATCTTTGTAGCCTAAGACCCTTAACTTTAAGTCAATTGCTCGTCTCTGTTCAAAATCCTATCCCTCACAATAAGAGGACTATACATACAGAATAATAAAAACAAAAATATGGATAATAAATACAAAATAAAGAAGAATAAAAGGTCACTATTTACTGAGCATTACCTAGTGCTGGGCACTTTTGTGATTGATATGTATAATTTACAAATAGAGAAACTGAAGCTTGGCAAAGAAATGTATCTTAGGTTTTAGAGCCCCTGAGAGACTGAGGAGGGTTTTAATTCAGCAGTAAAGTTCTAGAATTCACTCTCAAATACTACAGCATACATTTGTCAACTTAAATTCTACCCTTAGCTTTGAAAAGTAGAAAATTGTGGTTTTTTTCCTCCATGAAAAGCAGTGTTCAAATAACTGTATAATGTAAACATGATTCTGCTTTTAAGAACATCAGAAAAAAATGTTTATATATATGTAAGAAGTTGACACATTTAAAACATTCTTGGCTATTTATTCAAGGATTCTCCCCAAACCTCTCTGTGCCAAGCTTTTTTTTACTCCGATTTATTATTTTGTAGTAACAATGTTACTTTAAAAACTACTATGAATAGGAAAATAAATTCCAAATTCCCATTAGTTGAAATGCATGATCCTTTCATTTTGAGGCAGCCAGTGAAAAGGGAGGGAGGTGTATAAGACAACTGATGCCATAGTATCTGAATATCATTTTTATTTTTTGAAGACTATATACAGCAAGGACCACTTAGGACAATTTACCAGTAGAAAAATATACTTCTTCTAAAGGAAAAGCCATGCCTTCTGCATGTCACTATACCCTTATGAAGAAAACATTAAGACATACAAAAAAATTAATTTTAATGAATAAAAATTAAATAAAAATTTATTAAAGCAATGCATTAAGGTAATTAACAGGCCTCCGTTATATAAGCCTGCAGAACTAACAGTTCAATCGATTTTACTACAAACATATGCAACTAGAGAAAAGTAAAATGAGCTTCTATACATGATCCAAGCAAAATAAGACAAAACATACTTATTAAAAATTAGATTTTGACATTAGAGAAAATAAAGACAGAAGTGTGGAAAGGAGAGAAAAGGAAAAGTGTGGTTCAATAAGTAAATCAATTCTTCTACAGAAGCATTTAGTGTATAGTCAGCTTACATATTTATTAATTACCTAGTATTCTGAGGAATAAAAGAGCTATCTATATATGAGATATATTATTTGTTTTTCTCTTATATGTGTTTCATATATAAAATTATGACTATATATCTAAAGTAGAAACAAAATATTGAGTCTAAAATGGAGACTAAAATTCTATAATGGAGCTGAAAAGAAAAAGAAACTATGAATATTTTGTAAAAGTCACCCATGAACCCTCCGCCTTTTTAAAAGGGATATAATGTTGAAATCTAGACAATAAAGAGATAAATGAAAATCAATTTATTCAGAAATAAGATGACATTATCAGAAGACTTGAAGAAAGTACAAATCTATTTAAAATTAATACTAAGGTTAAACAGCAAAGGAATTAGTTGCAGAACAGAATATTAATCTTTAATCCTTGATACAGTGAAAATACAACAAAAAAAAATTGAGAAGCTGTGTTTTGGGAAAAATAATTCCCTTATTTTTTATAACAGAGAATCAACAGATTATAAAAAAATGTGCAACCTCTAGTTAAAAAAAAGAAAACACTGACTCCAATCCCTTAATTCCTCCCCTTCACATCCACAACACACCCTCCACCAACTTGGAAACTCTTTACCTTGTGGAAAAGCAGCATTTACTTGATATTCAATTCTTTCTGTTCTCTTTCTTCTGTTACTTCAAATGAATTAACTATACTTGTTCTTATTCTCTATAATAGTGGGCTGTGTTATTTAGATCACATCTCCCACTGAAAACAATTATAAAAGCTGAATAAAATCTTAAAAGTATCAAAAAGGCCACAAAATAATAACTAATCACCAAGCTCCAAATACAGGGAAAACAAGAATCCCTGAGGCTATAGGCCAACCCAGAGAAAACAAGACGCTTTGATTAAAGTCTCTCAAGGCTTTGGGAGATGGGGTGTCGAGCAACAATCAGTCCAGCACCTACACAGGTAGAAAGCCTAACAGGAGTTCCCTACCAAAAAAAAAAAAAGATGAAAATCCCAAAGGACTATACCCTCTGAGGGTACACAAGACATGGATAAGTCCCTGGTGAACTGGGACTTGGTCCTAGTTTCCCGACTCAGCATATAGTTTATAACACTCCTTTTTACTCTCAAAAACGTTTAAGTTTGGATAGTAAGTTACACGGTCACCCTAACATCACCATTTCAAACCTCTGGCTATCCTATCTGAGAAATGTCAAGCCTTGAACATGGTTTAACGTGAATGTGGTAGATTGTCTCCAAAGATGACTACCAACAATTCCTCTACCCCTGTATAAGGAAAATTGTGATAAATGGAAAAAAGAATCAAAGAGGGCATCTAAAATAAAAAGTATTTAACAGGTAAAATTTAAACATCACTGGATGAGTTTAAATAGATTAAATATAACTGAAGAAAGCTTTAGTGAGCTGTTACACAGGAAAAGTAAACTTCCCAGAATATAATATAGAAAGAAAAGTGAAACAATAAGAAGACAGATAATATTAATTCTCTTTTCCCCTCATTTCTCCAGACCTTTATTCTAGAATCTGAACCCCGAGGATGCTGTTAACCTTCAACACTCTCAAAGCATTTGCACCAAGATTCACAGGCATGCAGAGCTACCATTTTCTGTTAGTGCAGCTGGATTCACTCTCTGATATGTATAAACATCTAGTCCCATGTCTCCTCACTCCATGCATCATCCTTTACACTCTGGCAATGATCCAAATCCTTCACACTCTCAAAACTTCTACACATGATGTTTCAGTATACATGCATGTTTTGCTTGCTTATGGCAGACCCTTAACTAATACCTCAGGTCATAACTCAAATGCTAGATTCTCAGTGAATCTCCCTCACCCACCCAGGATATTTGGTTGCTGCTTCTCTCTTGCTCCCAGTTAACCCCTTCTCCTTCTACAACTCCTTTAAACACTAACTCTTTGACGACAGGAACCGTGTATGTCTTCAAAATACTTGGTTCTCAGGGCTTAACATAAGAACAATCTGATAATAGGTGGTCAAACTAAATCTGCTCAAACCACCTCATGTTATTTATTTTTTCTCCCAGAATTCTTGTGATAGAACTGCAACAGAATCTGTAAAGCACTGTACAAATGATGGATTTTTATAGGCTGTACTTATTTTTTAGATAGTGAATCACAGTGCTTTTCATCCTAAATTACAGTTGGGAAATATAAACACCCCATTAGTCAATACTGCTGAATTTCTTATTCCCCTAACCAAATAAACTATATGATTACATTCCTATTTTTTTAAAAATTTCTCCTAACTTCAGGTGGAAAGGAAAACCTACAGTGTTCCAGTATGATTCCTTATTATCCTCTCCAGAAGTGCTGAATAAATGTCAGAATGCTTTGCCAAAGTCACACAGGATCCCCAAAGTACTTAAACCTGTTAACTTGAAAGTTTTTTTCTGGACTCCTAAAACAAGATCTACACAACACATTATTGTTCTATTCTGTGTCCAAAGAGGTATAACTTGGCTTTTTACTCATCTCTTCACTTCTTTCATATTCTTTCCATGGCAGGAAGGACAAGGACACATGATAAAGAAACTAGTCTCTGATTCTGTTTCTCAAAATCATTTAAAATAATTCTGCTACCTCAAGAAAGGAGATTTGGACTAAAATAAGACAGTATCAAATCCAAATGCTTTCAGGAATGATACAGGTAAAATAAGTATGTGAAAAAACTGGGCAGAAAATAGGAAATAATGGTTACTCTTCTGGACATTAGAGAATGAATGTCCTGCCTAAAATCACATTCATTATAAACAAAACAAAAAGCAAGCCAAATAAAATAGGCTTGCAGATTGGATTCAGTTTCTTGCCTCAGCAGTATTTTAGTAACCATAACACTCATAAACTCGTGAGTTATATTCATGAGTTCACCCCTGAGCCTGATCATATTTAAGCACTTCCTCTTCTACCTTTAAATTTTAACTCAAAGAAAAGGGCCACAAGAGTCATGTTTTCCAAATTACAGAATACTACATCCACCAGATATCAGTTTCAAAAGGCCAGAGTTTGCTGGCCTTTCTTTTACTCTAATAATGAACCAATATATTTTAAGGTCATGTCCTAAAACATCTTTGGTCTACTACTTAAAACTCCACTTTCAGTCAATGACTTTATTCTCTCAATATATTTTCCTTCTATCTGAGCAGCAAAGCCACTATCTGTAATGTCAGAATTTACCTTTTTAGCAAAATGAATTCTTTCAATCAATATCCACACACACACACACACACACACACACACACACTCTCTCTCTCTCTCTCTCTTTCTCTCTCTCTCTTCCTCTCTCCCTCCTCCTATTAAGAAATGGTTTGGTCCTGGCCAGTGTTGCTCAACAGTTAGAGCACTGGCACACATAACCCAGGATCATGGGTTCAATTCTAGGTCAAGGGCATGCACCTGGGTTGCAGGTTTGATCCCTGGCCCCAGTCGGGGCTCGTGAGGAAGGAAATCAATTGATGTGTCTCTCTCACACCCATGTTTCTGTTTCTCTTTCTCTCTCTCTCTCTCTCTCTCTCTTCCTCTCTCTCTCTCTCTCTCTCTCTCTCTCCCTTCCTCCCTCCCTTCTATTCTAAGAAAATCAATGGAAAAAGTACCCTCGGTGAGGAGGGGAAAAAAAGAAAACAGCATTCCTTCTAATTCTATAAACTTAGCCAATATGATTCTATTGGCTGCATGTACTACTTTCCAATGATGCATAAACTATGGGACAGACATAACCTCGTGCTGCAGATTCATTCTCAGGTCCCCAACCAAATGTCATAATATTATAACCCACAGCATCAGCTTTAGGAGAAACACTAACCAATGCAGAAATAGCAAACTAACTCTACAGTTAGGGTAGGCCCTAATCCAAATTTCTTCTTATAAAGACATCACTTAATGCTTGTGTCCTTATAAGAAGAAACTTGGTCAAACAGAGACATACCAGGTGTACATGGACACAGAGGAACCACCATGTAAAGAGGCAGCAAGAGGGTGGCCATCTGCATGCCCAGGAGAGACGCCTCAGAAAAAAACAAACATGCTGGCACCTTGATCTTAGACTTTTAGTTTCCAGAACTTCGCGAAAATATTTGTTGTTTAAGCCACTCAGTCTGTGGTATTTTGTTAAGGAAGACCTAGCAAACTAATACAGTACGATTTAATACCTGTGATCTAATTTTTTGAACCAATTAAGAGATCTGGTTGATGGGTTTTTAGAAAAATGTGTGTTCCTCTTGTGCTTTGCTTTCTTTATTAATATTTCTATTAAAATACAACCTACATTTAAGAAAAGTACACAAATCATAAATTTACAGCTTTGATGAATTTTCATAAAGTGAACACATCCATGTAACCACTCCTATCAAAATATAGAACACTGGTAGCTTTGCTTTGATTTTTAAGTCATGGACTCAATACTGAATTGTCTGTACTAATCTCTTACATATCCTGAGTAACTTTGGTTCCTTCCTAATACTTTTAACTTTCAAGCAAAAGTCGTACAGTGGACACAAACAGTACTGTTTAGAAATTTTGCAATATTAGAAACATTAAACTTCTTAAGGACTAACAAGTTAAAAATCAACCAACCAGTCATGGTTCCAGCATTTAAAACATTCATTTTTCTTTTCTTTCTCTTTTTTTTTTTAACAGGGAGAGACCATGGTTATCTTTGTGAGACACACAGGTAAACTTATTACATAGGTTCCAATTAACTTTTCTTTCTCCCACTTAATGTCTTTTAATATTTTTTTCTGACAAAAGTAAAGGCTTCTGTGGAAAGTGAATGTCAGTTGAATCAGTGATGCAGTTAATTTATCTGAATTACTTTTCATGTATTTTATAATCTTGAAATGAAACTGTTTCCAAAAAATGATAGTTTACTGTGCACACAGAACATCTTTCCCTTACAAGTGTCTTCCTGAGTAAATGATATTCTAATGGCTTTTCAGTAATTATTTCAAAAAAGCTGGAGAATATAGACAATCTGCATATATAAAAGACTAGGGGCTGAAGTATAAACAGGGATCAGAGGTGGTATCTGAGAGAACCTTCTGGAGACCGCAATGATTGTTCATGGCAGAATGAAAGAAGCTCAAATGAAGAGAGGGGTAGGAATGTTTACGCAGCGGGACTGAGGCGAGGAGATTGTCATGAAGCCCAGTGAAGGCATCAGCAGTGTGGTCGGGGTAGGAGCAGAGATAGCTGAGGAAGATGACAGTGGTCAGGTGGAATGGTAAATGGATCTGACTGGGACAGAAATAGGCAGCAATTAGAGGGGAGAAAGCAATGTTGGCAGTGACATAGCCATAAAAAAATGGTGTGCTCCAAAACTACATGTTAGTTTCCTATTTAAAATCTATCTGAACCTCAGTCTTAGGATATCTGGGTCTATTAGAGTATGCTTGACCTGCAGTATCCCTAGGTATCACATTCGGTGTTAAATCATTTGGATGACAGACACTCAGAGAGAGAAGGCTGAGGATCATAGAACACATCAGTTCTCTCAAGAAAAGACAGAAGCCAACTCTGACACAAGGTTTTAAAGTTAGGCAGTTTATTTTCGAGGTGATCCCAGAAGACTGAAAGAGAGGCGGGGGAGAGACAGGAAGAGGAAAGAATTCAATAAAGAGAAGAGGTTGGAGCACTGAGACCAGCTGCGTACCACAGTGGAAACTGTTAATGAATCCTGCTGCAGAACTCTGGAAGACAGGTTAAGACTGTGCCTGGAGTGATCCCACCCGAGGTGAAGGGAGCTGGGTGTTCACACATCAGCTCCTGTCAGATACCGGTTGAGGGCCACTCCCAGAGAGTGTGTTAATTAACATACTGGCAGTTCAGACCTGCCCTCCAGGTGGGCAGAGGCACTGCCAGCACAGAAAGCTTTCAGGGAAAGACACAAATGCTGACAGAAGCTGGCCAGTGTGCACAGAAATAAAAGGGGCTGAGGAACTATGAGCAGGCAGTGAGAGCATCTGAGGCATTTATACCACAGTCCCTAATACATGGGAGTCTGTCCCTAACTTGGGAATGTAAGAGACATCACTCTTTACCTCAGGGGTGGGGAACATTTGGACAGCAGGCTGCATAGGGCCCACGAAATCACTTGGTCTGGCCCTGCCAAGGCAACCCCAGGCGGGACTTGAAATTCAATAAATCTAGGAGCTTTTTTCATAGCTAATTTTTAGGTTGATAATTTTGTATGGCCCTTGAATGATGTTATAATTAATTATCCTAATGGCCCTTGGCAGAAAAAAGGTTCCCCAGCCCTGCTTTACCTAGAAGCTGTAAAAAAAAGGACTGAGGACTGCTCTAAGTCCTCAGACATTTTCCTTTGCTAAAGAGTATAGGTGTTCCTCTCAAGAAACTGCTTAACTAAGACACATAACAAGTTATATAGTAAAAAAAAAAGTAAAATCTGCCAAATCCTCAGAGTCATTAAGTTCTGCATAGCTATACAAAAGAAACCAATGTTATCAACAGCCCTGGGTGGTATGCTTTTTTTCTGAGAAGGCCAGAAGGGAAGGCCACAACTTCCAACCATAAAATATTTTCAAGAAAGGTTCTTATATTTTTATTTTTTTGAAGTTTCTCTCCACATGAAAACATTGTGTGCTTTTTTTTTTAAATCCTCACCCACGGATATTTTTTCCAGTGCTCTTTCAGAGAGGGGGGGAGAGAGAAACATCAATTTAAGAGAGACACAATGACCGGTTGCCTCTCACATGCTCCCCGACTGGGGCTGGGAATCGAGCCTGCAACTGAGGTACATGCCCCTGGCCGGAATCGGACACAGGACCCTTCAGTCTGCAGGTTGACACTCTGACCACTAAGCCAAATTGGCTAGGGCAAGAAAGGCTCTTTTAGAGGGAATCAAATATATATCTATATGAAAACAGTATGTGTCTGTAGAGTTTTTTCCCCCCTCTTCTTTTGGAATAGCTAATGATACAATATAAGCAAGAAAATGTGGACTGATGCATATACACAGAGTTCTTAAAAAAAAAGAGACTTCAGCTGAATTTCTTTTCAAATACAGCAGCCTTTTAGAGCACGCTGGCTCTCTATCAGTGCTTCGCATCTGGCCAGGCCACAGCTGCCTATTTTTAACAGTGATAAAAACATGTAAGAATGAGGCTTTATTTCAGAACTTAAAAAAATGTCTACTAAGTCATTTTGCATCAAAGACATAAGTTGACCTAACTTTAAAGAGATTTATTTTAAATTTAACTTAGATAAAATTGGTTTCTCTATTCTTGATCAATTTTATATTCCAAGTAAGAAAGTAACGTTCTAAATTGAGGTTTGTATACAAATTGTATATAATGTCCCTATTGTTTATATTGAGATATACTGATACATCCCCTATCTATATTAAATATATTAAGTTTAATAACATTTTTATCCCATTCATCATATAAATTCTTATATTACCTGCTTCTTTGGTCATACTGCACTGACAAGATTTTATTTCTAAATGTATCCGTTTGTTAACTTAAACTTTATGCAATCTGAAAATAATGCGTGTCATTCAGTAAACACAACTTAAATACCCCCTGCCCTCCCCTGCCAATAAGTTTGACATCAGTGCCTTGGTACAGCTCTAGAAATGATTTTCTATTCTGTCACTTTATCGGCTAACTTCTTCAAACAGTTCTGCAAAAAGATTGCTTCATGCCTTCATGAACTGTATTTTCTCCAGTGGTACCTTTACAAGTGGATACTGTAAGCTACACAATTGCAAACAACTGTGACTTCAGATAGAGTTGGGCCATAAATCAGAAAACGGAACAGATTTAGAGGGGGGGTGTCAAGAACCATTGGAATCTGAGTATTAAATAGTTTCCACTGACTAGATCTAGGATGATACTTTGGAATTACTGTTCATTTTTTAAGATATCAGAATGGTATGGCGGTTACATATTTTTAACAAAAGAATCTCGATGGAAACATGTACTGAAGAATTTAAGGATGGAATGATGAGTTGTGTGAGATTTTCTTTAAACTAATCCTGTGAAGTACAAAGGACAGGGCTGGGGTATAGCTGAAACAAGAATGACCATATGTTGATAACCTGAAGTTGGATGACAGGTACACGAAAGTTCACTATACTATTTCTCTACTTTTATATAAGCTTAAAAATTTTCCACAATAAAAAGTTAAAAAGAAAGCAGGTGAGGGGATGGGAAAGAAAATAAAGTTTATTTTCCTTCCCTGGTAAGCTTTTTATTTTTCATGAAAAGTCCTATAAAAAATTCTTCTCTACTAATACATAGGTGAGAAATCAGCCACAGTTCAATTTTTTAAATTGATTTTTAGAGAGAGAGGAAGAAGGAGAGCAAGAAACATCAATGTAAGAGCAAACCACTGTGCTTCATGCACACCCCCTACCAGGTGATCAAGCCCACAACCCAGGCATGTACCCTGACCAGGAATTGAACCGGCAATCTTTCGGTGCACAGGATGACGCCCAACCAACTGAGCCACACTGGCCAGGGCAGCCACAGTTCAATTTTTACATTGTCTTTTTTTCTTTACAATGTATTAATCTTTAAGCTTAAAATTAAAATTAAAGAATTAAATCAAGCTTGAATTAAAGTGGGTGAGATAGAAGCAGAGAAGACATATCTTTCTAAATGTAGAATTTTTTTCAAAAGCAGTAAAATGTTTAAAACACCATATTTATTGCTCAACAAATTTTCTTCAGTCAGGACTTGTAAAGAATAAGAAAAATGTGCTTTTACAGTCATGGTAAACACCCAAAATTGATTTAATGGAGCATTACAACAAATAATGGCTAGTGAAAAAATAGGATGCTTAAGATTTAGATATTTTTAAAAAACAGTATAAAGATGAAACCTCAAGAACAGTTTCCTGTAAGTACATAAATTTCTTCTGATGTAACAAAAGAAGTAAAAAGGCAGAAGGGGGAAAACAACAACAAAAACGACCACTGGGGAGGTAAGCAAGTTCTGGTCACTCCTGTTGGTTCCTTCAGAAAGAACAACACAGTAGTCCCCCCCCTTATCTGCAGTTTTGCTTTCTGTGGTTTCAGTCATCCACAGTCAACTGCAGTCCAGAAATATTAAATGAAAAATTTCCAGAGGTGCACAACTCATAAATTTTAAATTGCATGATGAATCTTGAGACCTTCTTCATCTGGGACCTGAATCATCCCTTCGTCCGGTGCATCCACACTGTACATGATCCCTGCCCATTAGTCAGCAGCCACCTAGGTGATCAGATCAACTGTTGCAGCATCACAGTGCTTATGTTCACGTAACTCTTATTTTACTTAGTAACAGCCCCAAAGCCATTCACATAACTTGTATTGCAGTATATGGCTATAATTGTTCTATTTTATTATTAGTTGCTGTTGTTAATCTCTTACTGTATCTAATTATAAATTAAACTTTATCACAGGTATGTATGTATAGGGAAAAACAGTACATATAGTGTTTGGTACTACCTGTGGTTTCAGACATCCACTGGGGGTCTTGGAACGTTACCCCTATAGATGGGGGTGGGAGAGGGAGACTACTATATTTTATAACTTTAGTATCATCAGCAGTTATATCAACTTGCATGTCCACTAAAAATAATGTAGTTTCTCTTATATTAACCAGGATTTCTCATCCTTGGCACCATTGACTTTTTGGCCTGAATAATTCTTTGTTGTGAGGCTGCCCTGTGTATAGTAGGATGTCCTGATCATTAGATGCCAGTAACACACACTAAGTTGTGACAATAAAAAAGTCTCCTGATGCTGCCAAAGTTGCCCTCAGGTGAGAGCCACTACACTAGATAACATAGAAATACATCTAGAAAGTGGCAGGTTAAAAATATAGTCAATCTGCAGACAATGATCAGACAGATTATTTTCATTTCTGCAGAACCCAATAGAGAATTTAAGAAGGAATGAAAGTTTATATGTGAAACGATGTATTACAGTGAAATACATCCTTGTAGAGACTTGGGAATAAAATTCAACTGGGCAATGAGGGGTACAAATATATATGAATAAAGTAAAATTATATCTCTTTATAAAAGTAACTTACTCTTAATCACTACAGCACATTAAAGAAATCTACCATCGATCCCTAAAGCCGGGTACGGGTGTACAGGGTTTGCGATATTATTCTCTTCAGGCATGTTTGAAATATTCAAAAATAAAAGACTAAGTTTTTCCATTCTATTTCTCTTTCTGTTTTCAGTGCTGCCTTCTACTCATGAAATTGTGCATCCACACTCTGAAAACCTCTAGTATAATGATTTAGGTCACAGGCTTACAAAGTGCATGATGTTGGTCAAATTATATCCTATGTAAACCCCATTCCTCTCATCAATAACATTAAGTTACAACGGTTCCTACCTCACAGGCTTCTTGTATGAAATAAATGAAATAATTTATGTGAAGTGCTCACCATAGTGAACAAAATAAGTGCTCAACAGATTACCTATTTGTTAACTATAACTGCTTAATAGTAAGAAAAAGATGTAAATGTGGTAAATTTATATGGCTGTATAAAAAGTTTCTTTAATTCTTCCAAACCCGAAGTTAGGAGAACATAAAATGATAGAAGGCAGAAGAATATAGTTCAAGGGTAGGCTTCAAACTCATTTTGGTAGCCTCTCCTATACTGCTATGACGTAGCTTTTCATCGCAGAACCTTTTGTCAGCATTGGGTGCCCCAAAAGTGGGACTAGTGAGGCTGTGGGAGAAAGGGCTGCTACTTTTTCACATAAAAACCTTCCATATTCTTTTTTTTTTTTTAAATATATCTTTATTGATTTCAGAGAGAGGAAAGGAGAGGGAGAGAGAAAGACAGAAACATCAATGATGAGAGAGTCATTGATCGAACCCATGACCTGGGCATGTGCCCTGACCGGGAATCGAACCCCGATCGCCTGGATCCTAGGTCGACGCTCAACCGCTGAGCCACGCCCGGCGGGCAAACCTTCCATATTCTGTGCATGCTTTTTAAAGTAATGAACCAATTTTAAAGTCTTAGCTTCTTTTTCCCACAGGGAATTACTGTATTGGTACTATCATCATATCAACAGAATACGGTTTCAAGCAACAAAAATATAAAGCCAACCCAGTAGCGTGTCTTGTATTTCTATAATGAGAGGCTATGTGGCAGAAAAAGGAAAATCAGTTACATGGCATTTTCTCCATTTCAAATTTTGATATAAGAACAATATACTTATGCCTGAAGAACTACAGAAGAGGCCAGGCCCATGGGCAACCAAAACCTTGAATGAGGTGTTTTTCCTCCTTTTTTTTTTTTAAAAAAAAAAAAACACACCACCACCACAAAGCCATACGGTTATTTGGAAAAGCCAAAGAAAATGAGTTTTTAAAAATTAAAATATTTAAAAACTTAAACAATTTACATTGTAAAATTGATTTTATTAAGCTGAGTTTGGTTTGTAAAGATGCCAGGCTCTTTTGAAGACCTTAAGCATACATGAATCAAAACAAATACCCAGCTTTACAACCTGGAAACTATAGAAAATAAAAGGGGAAAAAAAGAAATGTGTTTGTACTGCCTGTCATTTCCTCCAGGTATGATAAAACATCCTAAGCTCTTCTCAACTGCTTGACAAAACAGGAAATGGACCGATTTGGTAATAAAAGCTGAGCATTGCAGAATTTTAGGGATAAGCAAATACAACATACAATAAAGGCAAGCACCTTCAGGATGTTTTCTGACATGCTCCATAAAAATCATATACAAGGATATACAGAAAACAGAGGCCCAAAATAAAGTTAATAGATATCACCACTCAAACTTCAGTAAATTTTCAGCAATAATATTTAAGTGGAATTCATGAGTACTGGAATTGGAATTTTAGGTTATATTAATAAATTCATAGCAATGACTAAAACTAAAGAAAAATAAATGTGCCAATATTCCTTGCATAAATTACAGAGCAATCCTTCTGAGGAATAATACTATAAATATTATCTAATTCATACACTGTCAGTGTGATTTTTACAGTACAGATATAGAAGGACTACATTATCAAAATAAAAAAATGCATGGTGCCAAGGCTAAAACAGAATTCAAACAATTATAAAATATGGCTATTTTATAGCCATAAAACCTTCTTATAGCCAAAGGTTACACTACTCTCTACACTTCCATAGGCTTGAAATACAGGGTATTCCCCCCCACAAAAATGTATATACACATTTTGAATAATTATAAAGGCAGTGTTTATTAAAATACATTTCACTTTTAAAATTGAGCTATGAGCTGTTAAAGTGTGTATACATTTGGAGGGACACCCTGTATTTCATTATTAAAAAAGTGAAGAGTAAATCATAAGTTTTAATGAATTTAACTTGTGATCCCAAACCTTGATATTATCCTTATACTCGTTTTTTTCTTTTTCTCCTCCCCACCCTTATCCCCAGATTACTAACGCTGCCGTATGCACACCAACCACGTGTTTATGTAGGCATACCCGAATATGAAAGCATATAAAACATGCCTTTTACTCTTTCTAGTCACTCAGTAAGAAACATTTGCTACTATTAGGCTTAATTCTTCAGAGCAGACATGGCTTAGGCAGCTGGCAGTAACACTGAACGATGAACCTCTATAATCAGCCACAAACCTTGGTATCAGTTCAGGAACTATACAAAACACTAAAGTCAGACATTTTTCAGTTTGTTATTCCTCACAAGCATAAGATTGTCAAAAACTGGTATGATTCCAAACGTTCAGTAGCATGGCTGTTACTCAGAGTAAGCAAAAAATAGAGCTTCCTTATTCCTTCCACAGGGGCCTTTACATGTAACTCACTGGAAGAGTTGAAAAGCCCGGATGGGATTCAGAGACGGCTGCCACGGAAGTCAGGGAGGTGAGCGGCACCCTGGAGTTGCTAAGAATTCATCAGAGCTCAGTAAGCAGGCATGTACTCAGGCAGACATAGCAGCATTTCTGCTACCTCTATTAAAGAGCTTGCTTTAAAATTTTATTTCTAAATATAAGGAAATACAGTGGGACTAGTCACACAATCTCTTAGAGCTTTTATTCTCTCATCTACACAATGAAGATTTAATTTAAAAGTGATATCCTTGCCCAGCCAGCGTGGCTCAGTGGTTGATCGTCAACCTATGAACAAGGAGGTCACAGTCTGATTCCCGGTCAGGGCACATGCCCGGGGTTTCCAGCTTGATCCCCAGGAGAGGGCGTGCAGAAGGCAGCCAATCAATGACGCACTCATTGATGTTTCTATCTCTCTCTTCCTCTCCCTTCCTCTCTTTGAAATCAATAAAAATATAAAAATAAAAGTGATACCCTCTTGAGATTCTGGGGAGAATTAAATAATATAGTATATGTGAAGGCAAGTTATAACATATAAGTGTAATACATAAGTCATTAAAGGAAACAGCTTAACAGGCCCTCATATCCAGTCAAAAATATGATCTAAACTCTTAATATAGCCAACAACAAGCACTGAAACAGGCATGCAGTTCATTGTTATGAATGGTGCTGCTCTAAGCAGCATTGGAGGAAGGAGGTGTCTCCATTAGGTTACAGCCAATAAAAAAAATTCAACACATAACAAGATACCTTAAAATGGAACCAGCAACTTTTCTCATTACAATACACTAAATCAGCATTCCTGAGAGTATAGTCTATGTAGGGGTCCTAAACATCATCTGGGTGTCCACAAAGTCTAAACTATTTTCATTAAAAAACCCAATTACCCTTTCCACTGTTATCTGCACTAATGGTGCAAAAGCAATCATCTGGGGCCACTACAAATCAAGGCAAAGGTATCAAACTGAACTACTGTATTCTTTACCACCTCCCATTTGCTGTTTAAAAAAAAAAAAAAAAAAAGGCAAATTTCACTTAAGAATGTTCTTGACGAACAGTCAAAATTGTTTTATTCAGTTTTGACCCTTGATACACATCCTTTAATATTCTGTGACACCAAACGGAAAGTACACATAAAGCACTTTTGCTGGATACCAACAAAGGATGCCTGTGTCAAAGAAAAGCATTTGTGTGATTGAGACTTTAAGTAGCTTCTTTTTTATTTAAAAGAATGACTGAGCCCTGGCCAGTGGCTCAGTTGGTTGGAGCGTCATCCCATACACCAAATGGTTGCAGGTTTGATTACTAGTCAGGGCACATATATAGGTTGCAGGTTCAGTCCTTGGTTGGGTCGAGTCTGGGAGGCAACTGATCAATATTTTTCTCACATCAATGTGTCTCTCTCTTCCTCTCTCTCTCTCATCAATAAAAACATCCTCAAGTGGGGATTTAAAAAAAAAAAAAAAGGATTGAGAGACAAACTGCCAAGAGATCAGACTTACAGAGTGCACCACAGAAAGAAATATGGACAGATGGAGAATAAAGAAATAAAGAATCTTATTTCTATCTTCTGGGTTCAGGTGATAAAAAATTCAAGTGGATTGTGTTTAGTCAGCTAAAGATGGTACTGGACATCAGATGAGAGACTAGGTTTTTGTCACTGCTACCACCCTGGTCCAGGTTTCTGTCTTCTCTCTCCTGGATTACAATAGTCCCCAGCTTCCACCCTTGCCCCCAATGTCTCTTGTCAACCTGCCAGCCAGAGTGAGCCTTTATAATGTAAGTCAGATCAAATCACTATTCTGTTCAGAACCCTACAGTGCCTCCCCATTTCACTCAGAGTAAAATCCAAAATCTTTATAATGGTTTACAAATCCCTTCATGATCTGCCACCACCAAGCCCCTTCCTTTCCAGCCTAGTAGCCTACTGTTCTTCCCACTTACCCATCTATCCCACCCACAATGACCTCCTTGCTACCCTTGAACATGCCAGGCTTGCTTCTACCTTATGGTAAATGTGTTCCCTTTGTCTTAAAAACTTCTGTTTGGCTAACTCCACATGGCTAATTCCTTTAAAGGAGTTCAAGAATTTGTTTAAATCCCATCTTCTCAATGGACCCACACTAACCACACTATTAAAAATTGCAACCCCCACCCCAGTACTCCTGATCCCACTTCCCATTTTCCCAGAGAACTTACACCTTATAGCCGGTGACAGAATTTACTTATTATATGTTTGTTGCTGTTTCCTCTTACTAAAATGAAAGCTGAAATTCTGCTCACTAACCCTAACGCTTAACTCTAACTGGAACTATTTAATAGATTTTAGACAGATATGGCAGTATGACAGGTGAGAAAGTAAAGTGAAGAATATGAATTTTATCTTCACTTTCTTTCCTCCTATTCACGCACACTTATTCACATACTTCAAGGTCCAGCTTAAATTTTATCTCCACTTTTGAAGCCGTTTGCAATTCCTTCAGGTTAAGTGCATACTTTTTTTTCTCTCTGTACATAACTCCACTAGAGCACTTTCTGCGGCAATTATTTTTTCACATATCAGTTGCCTAACTGAACAGGAGTCTAGTCTTATTCTAGCACAGGGCCTAGCACTGAAAATATCTGTTGAGCCTGGCCAGCATGGCTCAGTGGTTGAGTATCGACCTATGATCCAGGAGATTGAGGTTCGAATTCCCAGTCAGGGCACATGTCCGGGTTTTGGGCTTCAGCCCAGGCGGGGTCATGCAGGAGGCAGCCGATCAATGACTCATCATTGATGTTTCTATCTCTCTCTCTTCCTCTCTCTGAAATCTATAAAGATATATAAAAAAAAAATTTTAATGTATCTGTTGAACAGATGAATGAACAACAACTTTTAGTCCAGAACTGGCAATTATAAGAAAACCTAAGTTTGAACAAAAGTAAGGGTGAAAAGGGCAAAAGAAATACAAGTTATCTAGTTACCAATAAACAGCAGATAAAAGTATTAAACTGAAGACTAAAGGGGGGGTGGGGGACTAACACATGAAGCATTTCCACCTAGATAAGGTTAGAGAGATAAGGGTACTAAGCTAATAGAATCCCCATGAAAATATTTAATAGAGAAATACATTATTTAGAATTCGACAGAGAAATGTGGAGATGGAAGAAGGGCTAACCCCAAATAGCCCTTAAAAATAAAACATGTTACCCTGGCCGAGTGGCTCAGGTGGTTGGAGCATTGTTCTGTACACCAAAAGGTTGCAGGTTCAATTTCCAGTTAAAGCATATACCTAGGTTGTGGGTATGATCCCCAGTTGGGGTGAGAAACAACAGATGTTTCTCTCTCAGATCCATGTTTCTCTCCCTCTCTCTCCCTTCCTCTCTCTAAATTCAATGGAAAAAACATATCCTTGGGTGAAGATTAAAAACAAAAACAAAAACAAAATGTCCTCTAAAAACATGTCCTTGAGGTAGGAATACTCAAGTAGATACAAATTAATTGTATTCATAAAATTCTCAAGAAATATAGATTGTTTGAATTAAGAAGCATTGTAAAACATATCATCATTCCCTTCTAATCCCATCCCCCAAAGACACTTAAATATGTAGACACTCAATCATTAGAAAAATTGGCTGAAAAGGGATCTCTCAAAAACTAGCAAAAGTATGACAACAGAAGGAATGAAGTTATTAAAATTAAATTAAACTCAACACAAATGGGTGCTCACCCTCCCCGGAGCACAGCTGCACATTTCCCCTCCCCCTCCCCTTTCTCCCAGGCCTATTACCTTTAGCTTTCTCTCTTCTAAGCTCCAAGGGCCCTTTCTTTTGCCTCTGTAACTTTTTCCCTGAGCCCATTTCTTCTACCACTCACTCCTTCTACCTATGTGACTTTCAGAATAAAATTTCTCTTATTAAAAAAACACACAACTCAATACAATGAACTCAAATAGGTTTTAATTTTTCTTAGAAAATTCTGTTTTATAGACGTGTTGTACTATTAAAAAGAAATAAAGAGCCTAAAAAGTAATTTTTTTATAAGTTAAGTACACTCGTATGCTTGAGAGAAAACATAAAAATATTCAAGATAATGCCTGCCTCATGTATATTTTGATGTAAAATAAATGCTTAATGTAAAATGGCTCAATTACTTATACTCTGGCAGGTTCATAACCAACCAAGTTAACACTACAGTGGTGGCCCTAAAGCTTTTTTGGGTCACAGACTTCTCTGAGACTCCAATGAGAGCTATGTTCCTGTCCTATAGAAAAACATGCACATATACATACATATCTAGCATTTTAAATATGTCATGGCAGTCAAAGAGTCATGGAACCCAGTTGTAGAACTGATGCCTTAATGAGCAGAAACAGTAAATGACGTAAGACTCCTCAGAAAAGAAAATAAACTGTTAGTAACAATTCTAGAAATTTCTTTCTCGGACATCCAATCAAAAACACTGAACATAAAAATCTCTATTGGCTGAATTTTATCAAGTGATACACACCGGATAGAGTTAAAATGCATGCACATGCCTTAAAATAAACTTGAAACCTAAAGTATTTAAAATGCATGCACATGCCCTAATATAAACTTGAAACCTAAAATGTTTAAAAATAAGATTTAATGTTAATATTAGTAGTAACAGTTATTGAGCATTTACTATATATCATATCATTCTGTTATAAATATACTTATATTTATACATACATGTAAATAATTATAACAATTATTTCACTAATAAGGAAATTAAAGCACAGAAAAGTACAGAGTGTCAAAGAACAATGACACAAAACAGAAATGATTAATGAGATTAAGAAGGAAAAAATTCCCTTATAGTGTATACCATCTAATAGCAACTTAGACCTGTATTTGTATTAGCACAGTTCTACAAAGCAGAACATATTGTCCAAACTCCAGAATAAGGATGACAATCTTGATCCCTTCCCATTCCTGCCAAGATAATCCTTATACCATATTTACTTTGAAGTACACTGTAACCAGAAATGTGAACACAAAATGTACAACACTAACTAAAGGATTTACAAGATTAACAATGGAAGATTAATTTTGAGGATAATAAATCTTAGCTTTCTAAATTACTGTCTTTTGTATAAGTACCAGTAATGAATCATGCTTTGGAAAAACCAGCAATATAATATGATGTAAAAATTCTGAAACAGGGTACCTTATCCTACAGGGAAATTCAAGCTCCCCTACCTCAAACTTTCTTCCAGGCTCTGTCTCCCTTTTACCATCTTGGTTCCACGCCTCTTCCATTCCAGGACAATCACAAAATTTTGTAGAGAAAACCTCACAGGTTCAATAGGTCTTGCTAAAGCCCGTCGATCACAGGGCAAATTTCAGGTTCCCTAGATATGCCTATGCTATGCTCTGTACAACTTTGACACAATAAACATCTATTGAATGGTTGAATCTTCTCCACAAGAAAATGTGTATTTTTTTTAAAATATATGTTTTTATTGATTTTGAGAGAGGAAGGGACAGGGAGAGAAAAACATCAACCAACTGCCTTGAGCACTCCAACTAGGGATGGAACCAAAATCCACAACCTAGGGGTGTGCCCTAACTGGGAATCGAACTGGTGACCTTTTGGTGCACAGGATGACGCTCAACCAACTGAGCCACACAGACCAGGGCAGAAAATGCATGTGTTTAACATTTTCTACCTCCCATAAATACTAAATTATAAATTATTCAAAATATTATAGCATCAGAATGCAATAAAATAATTCTTTAACATTAAATCACATGACTGAAAAGTTCTAGTTTACCATTTTTTAGTTTCTTTATTTATGGGGGGGAAAAAGAAAAGGACTAATTTTTAAAACCCGATTTATGCAGCTACTGGTAAACCAAGATACCACAAAAATGTTATCTGAGCATATTCCATTCTTTAAACAATGATGTTCTTAACAAAGTACTATAATTTTTTGAAAATATTTTTATTGATTTTAACGAGAGAAGAAGGGAGAGGGAGGGAGAGACAGAAACATGGATGAAAGAGAAACAACTACTGGCTGCCTCCTACACGCACGCCCCCTACTGTGGATCGAGTCTGCAACCCAAGCATGTGTTCCGGCTCGGAATCGAACCAGTGACCTCTTGGTGCATGGGACGATGCTCTATCTACTAAGCCACACTGGCCGGGCTATACTATAGCTTTCTTTGTAGTGTTTAATGAAGATAAAACAAAATTATGGATCTTTTATACCACCAAAAACCTTTTTGAATTATATATGAGAAATTAGCTCCACTAAAATAGGTGGCTTGCTGCTTCAATAGCAATATTCTAAATTCAGTGGTTAAAAACCAAGAAACAATGAAAATAAACATAAATTCATATACATATGCAGCAAAAAAGTTCTCTATGTATTTAATTCACAAGCTGAAACACTTTTCCTGAGTCATTGAATACACAAACACACAAAACTGAACTATATTTTACACAGAGCTTCCTGGAAGTCAAAACCAATTTTAAAGAGTTAATCTCTGCATTACATAGGCCCTTAGTAATAGAAACCATATGAGAGCAAAAATTCAGACTAAAATATTCCCTAATATCAAGCATCTTTTTTTCAAAAAACAACAACTTATAGTTGCTGAATATCAATTCATCAAAACAGGCAAGGATGACCTTATCTTGGCAAAACTCAGAATACTGTTTCTTCAACATCCTAGGAGACAGCTTGGTGAACCACTTTTCCATCTGCTTTGTTCTATTTCTTTATGCCCCAAATGGAAATTAAATGATTCAAGTAACAGCCAAAATTTCATCAATCACAATAAAGAGAGCACGATATGAATAACAGAGGTAGAACAATAGGTGGAACAGCCTTGGTAATGACCTTAGAGTGCAGGTTGAGACAGAAAATCTATTCAACATGTATAGGAATCACATTAAGTAATTCTATTCTGACTTACCTGATGAGCTCTCAGTAAATACTGTTAATGTTTGTCCTCCAACACTTTGCAAGACAAATGGATGTTCTCTAGGAGCACTGACTGAAGCTGGTTTTCCGCCAATATCATGAATATTTGCAAGATCCTCATTCAAAGTAAATGACACCTAATAGACACATTAAGCAGAGCTCATTACAATAAAATTTTGTATTCAAGAGTACAAAAACTCTGATTATAAATCAAATAATTTTTTTAATGTGAATCTCTTCCAGTCATTTAAGCATTTTTTAAACTTTATCCATAATTCTTTCAATACTCAGTCATAAAAAGACAGATTCTATTCCCATTTGTCAGAATAATGGGGCTAATCTACCATTATAAATATAAATATCTTTCAAATGTTTTCTCTGATCTATGGCTGAAGAAATTCTATTTCCAAAATAAGGATACAAGTTTTACCCCTAAGTTCTTTGAGGTCAAGAGACCATGCCTTGTTATATTTATATCCTTAAATAAATAAATATAAATATACATATGTTATACATATCTATCTCCTAGAATGTACCTGGCACATAGAAGGGAAATAGTATTTGCTGAAAGAGTGTATTAATAAAGTGACTGTACTTGAAGGGGGAAAAGTAAGCTATTCAGAAAGCTTAAACATTCCCATAAGCAGAGGATACATTTCTGTTTTAGTTCTTAACGATTACTGTATGTGTACAAGGTGCTGTTTAATTTTTGACTATTTTCATAAATACAACTAAATATTTACAAGGATAACTCAGCGTTGAGGTTTAGAATAAAAAGATATAGCAGGCATTCTTTCAAAATGATTTTTACTATATACTAGATTTCCCCAAAAGAATATCAAATTTTAGTCCTAGCCAGTTTTGCTCAGTGGTTAGAGTGTGAGCCCTCACACTGAAGGGTCCCGAGTTCAATTTTGACCAAGGGGACTTCCTCGGCGCACCCGAGATTGCTATCGCGCTCTCTGTCTCTCTCTCTCTCTCTCTCTCTCTCTCCCTCTCCCTCCCAGTCTCTCTGAAAAGCAATGGAAAAATATCCTCAGATTAGGATTAAAAATATATATATATCACATTTTACATCGAAGGGATTTAGGAAGATTATGAAGTATTTATTTAATATCTCTCTATTGTGTGCTAGGAACCATAAATTATGTCCTGAACTTAATGAGTCAAGATCTAAAGCCCTCAAAAATCCAAATCAAATGCCTCTACTACAATAAATAATGTTAAAATATTACTGAAGTAATATTAAGTTTCATAAGTACTGAGAGAGGGGATATTTTAGGTCAAAGTAGAAAAATGCTAAGAATGAACTAGAAAGAAGTCCATTCATTCACACGAGAGTGGTGTTTATACTATTATGTGTTCTTCACCATTAGCTACTAGTTTGATGTGGAGTTTTCCAGAATACAAACACCACCCTCTCTTTACTATCACTAATGCATAGTAAAATAATCTCATGTTTTAAATAAAATTTAAATGGAAATAATCTTACCTCAGTCCTTCCTTGATTCCTTAAAGAGAAAAGGAAAAAATTTAAATTAGATTTCATGTTGTTTTTTCAAATTTATGCTGAGAATTAAAAGAACACTACTACATATTTACATAAACTATTATATTTACAGAGCTTAATATTTACCTGTGGCTCTCCTCAACTATCCTATCTGTAATCTTGTAGGAAAAACAAGTCACAATAATCCCATATGAGTATTTTATTACAAGTTTATTGTCACTTAACAGTATTACAACCTGTCCTAATAATATTTTATCCAAATAATGATCTTATTACAATTCTTATCTTTATTTCTGAGCATTTTTAGCATTCAGCAGCATGTGAATGCATATTTAATACAGATATACAGTATTCAGAAAATTTTACTATTTATTTTGTCTGGATGAAGATGTTTCATTTACCTAACAAAATCTTAAAAATAAAAATTAAATTGAACAATATTTTTAAATTATAAGCAATTTTCTACACTATAAAAACAATATATGCCTATACGTAACGATACAGACAAGTCAAAAGAAGTTTTAAAATAGTTATAATTCCACTGTTAACATCTTGTACAGTAAATATCCTTCCAGACTATTTCTATATACTTGAATTACATGTTTTTAAATCATTTTTTTACAAATATAGAATCAATGCAGACTTTATATAATAGCCTAATCTTAAAAAACATGTATTAAATACCTACTATATGCAAAGTACTAAGTGTAATGTCCCTGTCTGGAGCAGAAGATATGAAAGCTATTAATTAAGAGACCACAATGTGCCAGGATCAGATGAATTGAGTGAGGAATGAGGTCAAGAGTATGGGAGCATTACAGGCTAAAAGAATAAGCCAACTAAACACCAGAAATGAGAAGGTATCTAGCACATTCTTTCTAGCATCAACATGCAGGATGGAGTCAGTTGGTAAAAAGTCTCTTAGGCCAGACCAAGTAGTCCAGAATCTTAAACAAATTTTACTGTAGGACTTCTCAGTCTTTAATATATTAAAATGCAACGTCAAACTTCTTTTTGTGGGAGAAGCATAGAGAACAGAGGTGAAGAAATGTTAAGATTTCACATAAAAATATGAATTTCCACCTTCTCTTAAAGATTTGAAAAGTGTGGCAATAATGCACCCTTAATTCAGCTCTCAGTAAATACACAGATAGGCAGGCACTGAATTCACTACAGTACCTTCCCTATCACTCCTGAACTTGGCTTCTAGAGGCATTTAATTTAGCTACCTGTAAGAGAGAGGCACTGTAGGAAACCCAAGGCAAAGATGCAGAAGGTACTTGCATAATGTTTACTGAAATGAATTGAGGTAAATGCAAAAACCCACATAAAAAGTAATGAAAGCTTGAACTGGGTAATGGGAGAATGCAAGGAGTGTATGGCAGGATATTTACACTGTCAGAACTGACAGAAGAGAAAATAACTAGAAGTGGGCAGCAAGAAAAAAAGGATAGATTAAACATCATGCTGACATTTCTAGTCGGGGTGACTAAAAAATCACCCAGATGCAATTAGGAACACTTGATGGGAGGACAACTTCATTTTCATACAAAAAAATAAAATCATAATGGCATCTTAACTGAAATAATAAGAGATTGGTGAACTCTAAATGAGTTAATTTTCTAAAATAAAGATTAATCCTTGAAAACTTAAAAGGTACTTTTAAAAGGATTACATATTCTTTTGTCTTGGTGTGTGAATATATGAAGCACATAACCTTTGGTAGTTCTACAACGCAATTAAAATACGCCCTTTCCATGATGGGCTGTGGTTAAAATTATAAATATCGACTACTCAAACACAGTAATATCTTCAGAAATGATTGAAATAAACATCTACCTTATACTTTTACTGCCCACCCCATGATGCTGTAGTTTCTCTTTCATTACTTGAGTCCATTTCTCAGTAACAGCTAGTTCTTTAGATTCCAGTCGTTATTCTTGCCTTTTTTTAATTAATCATTTGTCTTTCCTTTTTCTCATACTTTTTATTTTTTAAAATTTATCTTTATTGTTGAAAGTATGATAGATGTCCCCATTTTTCCCTCACTGACCCCCTCCACCCCACATCCCCCCCCCCCCCCAGGCCTTCCCCATACCAATGTCTGTGACCATGGATTATGCTTATAAACATACAAATTCTTTGATTAATCTCTCCCCACCCACTCTCCCATCTCCACCTTCCCTCTGAGATCCCTCAGTCTGATTAAAGCTTCTATGTCCCTGAATCTGTTTTGTGCATCAGTTTATTAGGTTTATTACATTCCACATATGAGTGAGATCATGTGGTACTTGTCTTTTTCTGACTGGCTTATTTTGCTTAGCATAATACTCTCCAGTTCCCTCCATGATGTCCCAAAGGATAAGAGATCCATCTTTACAGCTACATAATAATTAATCCATGATGTAAATGGACCACAGCTTTTTTTATCCACTCATCTACTGATGGGCACTTGGGCTGTTTCCAGATCTTAGCTATTGTAAACTGTGATGCTAGGAACATAGGGGAGCATAAGTTCTTTCTGATTAGTGTTTTGGGTTTCTTAGGGTATATTCCCAGAAGTGAGATCACCGGGTTAAATGGCAGTTCAATTTTTAATTTGAGGAAACTCCATACTGCTTTCCATAATGGCTGCACCAGTCTGCATTCCCATCAGGAACGTACTAAGTTTGAGCATTTTTTCATGTCTCTTGGCTATCTGTATGTCCTCCATGGAGAAGTCTCTATTTAGGTCCCTTGCCCATTTTTTAATTGGATTTTCTTCCTTTTGTTAAGTTGTATGAGTTCCTTATAAATTTTGGATATTAACCCTTTATCAGATGTGCCTTTGGCAAATATGTTCCCCCACAGAGTGGGCTCTGTTTTCATTTTGTTCATGGCTTCTTTTGTTGTGCAGAAGCTTTTTATTTTTATGTAGTCCAATTTATTTTCTCCTTTGTTTCTCTTGCCCTAGGAGATGAATTGGCAAATATGTTGCTACAAGAGATGTCTGAGGTTTTGCTGCCTATGTTTTCCAATACTTATCTATTGTCATTTTAATTATTTATGCCTGTTTATCTCTCTATTTCTACTTCTAATTACAGTAGTTCCTTTACCATTTCCTGCATTGCTAGTTTGGTGGTGATAAATTCCTTTTGCCTTTTTTGGTTCTCGGAAGCTCTTTATTTCACCATCTGTTTTGAATGAAGCCTTGCGCTGGAAAGAGTATTCTTGGTTTCAGATCCCTGTTTTCAGTTACTTTGAACACTGCATGCCATTCCTTTCTGGCCTGTAGAGTTTCTGATGAGAAGTCAACTGACAGCCTTACTGGAGCTCCTTTGTAGGTAACAGATTGCTTTTCTCTTGCTGCCTTTAAGATTCTCCCTTTGTCTTGGATTCTTGGCATTTTAATTATGATGTGTCTGGGCATGGGCCTCTGGATTCTTCTTGCTTGGGACTCTCTGTGCCTCCTGAACTTGTGTGATTTTTTCCTTCACCAGGTTAGGGAAGTTTTCTGCCATTATTTCTTCAAACAGGTTCTCTAACTCTTGCTTACTTTCAACCTCTTCTGGTACGTCTGTAAAGCGAATACTGTTACATTTCATGTTGTCCCACAGCTCCCTTGGACTGTGGTCCTGTTTTCTAATTGTTTTTTCTTTTTGGATCTCTGACTGAATGATTTTTTTCTACCTTGTCTTCTAATTCACTGATCTGATCTTCAACTTCCTCTAATCTGCTGTTTATTCCTTCCAATATATTCTTTATTTCTGCTTTGTCATTCCTGATTTTCTTCATAGTTTCCATATCCTTTTTCACGCTGTGGGAGGTTCTCACTGAGGACTCTGAGGCCTAAACCCCAGGATGATCTCCCCAGCCAAGAGCACCAGAACTGAGAAAGGTGCCCACATAACAAGTGACTGTGAAAAGCAGAAGGATTTTTTGAGCATTCTTACAATCAGAATTCTGAACTCTATATCCACTAGATTACTTATCTCCATTTCATTTAGCTCTTTTTCTGGAGACTTCTCTTGTTCTTTCATTTGGGGCTTATTTTTTGTCTCCCCATTTTGGCTGCCTGTTTGGGTTTGTTTCTATGTATTAGGTAGATCTGCTAGGATTCTTAGTCTTTTTGGAGGGTCCCTGGTGCAGGCCAATGTCAGACACTGATTATAACTGGCCCCAAGTACCCTGTTGGAGCTATCAATAACCCTAGGCTGAGGTCTCCTCTGCTGGGGCTGGGTGCAGTTGGACAGGACCAAGATGCACACCAAAGTCTGCTTTTCCAAGGCCTGGGTCCTAAAGCAGATCAGGCAAAGACTCAAAGCACTCTGAAGCCTGACTCTACTTGTAGGCTGATTAATCTGATTCTCTTAATGAGCCTCAGGCTGTAGAAACTCCTCTGGGTAGGGTGAGAGATTTTCCAGCAAGGTGGTACAATTGCTCACCCCCCGACCCTCCCACAAAAGCAGCAAACTGCTTGAGAAAGATGTCGTCTGCAGTATGGGGAAATGACTCGGCACAGGAATCCAGAGGGGTGCCATTTGAGCTCTATCTCCAGACCCGACAACCCTAGACTCTCCTCACACAGCTCCAGTCCACTCTGCCCTCCCTCCCTCTGCCTGACCCCAAGGTGAGTGGCTGTACACGAAACTTTGTGCGTTGGCTCTTCAAGAGGGTGCCTGAAGTTCCAGCTGTTTCTCCCTGGCAGACAAAAACTCTGATGCTTTTCACAGTCCGTTGTTATGTGGGCACCCTTCTCAGTTCTGGTGCTCTTGGTAGGCCCCAGAGTCCTCAGTGAGAACCCCCCACAGCTGAGCTATCCTATCGCTCTGGACCTTCAGCTGCTGCCTGTGGGAGCTCAGCCAACCCTTCGGGCCTCCACACTTCCTACCATTCTCTATGTGGTCTCTACTTTTCCTCCTTGGTTATAAGGGTGCTCTCCAGCTCGTCTTCAGTTGCAGTTGATTATTCAGGATGGCTTTTCTATATTTTAGTTATAATTCCAGTTTGGCAACGGGAGAGTGTCAGTGTAGCTTCCACTGTCTGCTGCAACGTTTAATCTCTTTCTTACACTTTTTAAATACTTTTTAGATTTGACACCTCTGGTGCCAGACTTTGCACTAAGCACCTCCTTCTCCAGGGTAAGAAAACCAACCAAATACTAACTGTGCTACAGGGCTGTTTTGTTTTGAGTTCCTATTTACACATTCCCTTCTTGGACAAGTCAGCTCAAAACTCATTAAGGGAGGCCAAGCAAGGTGGATTGCAGAGTGATTTGAGCAGGGTAGGGTAGTCACAGCCCAAATAGGGACAAAGGAAGTGCCTGAGGTGGAGAAGACAGCAGGCAGCAAAGTGCCAGAGCCCAGCAGGGTAAGGAGGGCATCCACATAAAATTAGGATGGCTCAACAAGAAGAGTGTCAGAAGCCAGCAGGGTGAGGGCAACCACATGGGAGAACAATGGGAAACAGGCTGTTGGAGCCCTAGAGAGGTAAAGGGGCATGCCTATGAGAGTGCAGCCTCAGAACAGGGGATAGAAGCTTGAATGCACTGTGTACTTTAGTGATCAAAGTAGTATTTAGGGTTTGCCTAGCTTCCCCAGAGCCCTGGTTCTTTTTTCTCTACTTCTCATAACAGCCCCCTCCTCCCCACACCAAAAGGACAATTTTACATTCCTCAAGCAGGCACTTTTTTACACAAAAGTTTCAGAAATGCAATATTCACAGTAAAAAATAAATGTAGCCCAGCCAGCATGGCTCAGCAGTTGGGCATCGACCTAGGATCCAGGAGCGCAAGGTTCGATTCCTGGTCAGGGACAAGCCCAGGTTGCAGGCTCAATCCCCAGTGGGGGGCATACAGGAGGCTGCCAGTCAATGACTCTCTCATCATTGATGTTTTTCTCTCTCTCTCTCCCTCTGCCTTCCTCTCTGAAATCAATAAAGACACATTAAAAAGATAAGTAAAAGTAAATAATAATAATTTTAAAAGACAGACCACTGGATTTTACAAAGCATTTTAACAAACCCTAAGTCATTTCTTTTGTCTCATAAACACTCTGTGGGCTGGCTGGGAAGGCATTATTATCCACATTTTACAAACAAGAAAATTAAGACTTAGATACTAAGGCCCAAGGCCAAACACAACTATCAGTAGCCACTCAGGACTAGAACCCAGTCTTGAGTTCTAGTGTGGTCATTCTACAATACTATGGGTTCAGCATTTAAATAACTTTTTCCTTTAGAATGCCCTTTTTCAGTGACATACAATCCTGAGATTTTATTGTGTGGCTCCCATTTCCAGTAAAACCCATTATAAAATATTCTTGCCCGGCCTTGTGGCTCAGGGGTTGAGCATCAACCTAGGATCCAGAAGACTGCAGTTCGATTGCTGGTCAAGGCACATGCTCGGTTGCAGGCTCAATCCCCAGTCAGGGGCATGCAGGAGGCAGTCGATCAATGACAACTCTCTCATCATTGATGTTTCAACTCTCTCTCCCTCTCCCTTCCTCTCTCTGAAATCAATAAAGACATATTAAAAAGAAATACTCTTAAGTCCATAACAGAAAAAGTAGGTAATTATCTGCATTACCAAGGATTTCAGAAAAAAGACCACCACAGGTTTTGTTTCAAAGTATACATTACTTTTTCTTTCAATAAAAAACGTGATTTAACTCACGTTAACTAACATGATTTAACTCATGTTAACCGTAAAAAATGTGATTTATCTACAACTTTCCAGGAATATGTTCACTTTAAAAAGTTAAATATACAAATAAATTACAACTATTTCCATATTATCTCACTGGATTCACATAAAAGGCCTGCAAAACAGGCAACTTTAGGGAAGAGGATCTAAACACAGATTAAGTGACTTGTATAAAGTAAGTTATAGAGCTGGAACTAGAACCTGCTGGAATTTTCTTACCACTCAAAGGCCTGAATTCAAGCCTGGTTCTGCTATTAAATGTGTAGTTATTTTTTTTATTTTTTAAAAAATATATCTTTATTGATTTCAGAGAGAGGAAAGGAGAGTGAGAGAGTGAGATAGAAACATCAATGATGAGAGAGTCATTGATCGAGCCCGCAACCCGGGCATGTGCCCTGACCGGGAATAGAACCCCGATCACCTGGATCCTAGCTCAACGCTCAACCGCTGAGCCACGCCCAGCCAGGCTGTAGTTATTTTTTAAGAAAAGAAGATATTGCCTGAGTCTACCTAACTTTAAGAACTTTGGATATATGGGGACATTTGTAATACTTTCAACAATAAAGATAAATTTTAAAAAACAAAAAAAAACCCACTTTGGATATAAAAGCATGCCTGTTTCCAATCCATATCTTGTTAAAACAAAATGAGAGAAAGAAACATCAATGTGAGAGAGAAATATCAATCGGCTGCCTCCTGCACACTCCCTACCAGAGACTGAGCCAGCAACCCAGGTATGTGCCCTGACCAGGAATCAAACCAGGGACCTCTTGGTGCATGGGACAACATTTAACCAACTGAGCCACACTGGCCAGGGCTTAAAGTATATGTTTTAAAGAAAGGTAAGTAAGATAAAGAACAAAATACTTAGGGTATAAACACATGAAGTATCAAAGTTTCTTAAAAACATGATATCATCCAAAAATACAGCATTACTCCTCCAAAGAACAAAATCCAAGGGTGTCCACTAAATCCAAACTCCACAGCTGACTGGCTTTAATGAGGAAACTTTAAAATGACACCCCACTCCAACTCCCCAAAAAAGTATAACCTTTGCATAGAGAGTGAGTATTTTAGGCACAAAAAAGAAGTCTAGGTTATATCCTTTGGGAGAAATAGCAGGAAAAATGTATGCCTTAAAAATGTTCACATTCTCCCCTGGATGGGTAGCTTAGTTGGTTAGTGTCGTCTCGATATGCCAAGGTTGTGGGTTCGATCCCCGGTCAGGGCACATATGAGAAACAACCAGTGAATGCATAAATAAGTGGAGTAATAAATTGATATTTCTCACTCTCCCTTCCCCTACCTCCCCTTTTATCCCCCTCTCTCTCAAGTCAATCAATAACTTTTTTAAAAAATTAGAAAAAAAGTTCACATTCTGATTTTTTAACTACCTCACTTTTGGGACTAAAGAATAAAAAGCTATTATTACTAAATTTGTCATAGCAGTTTTCATTTATTGAATCAACAAAATTTTTACTAAGTGTCTACTATGCTAGGCACTGTTCTAAACCCTGGAGATATACAGCAGTCAATAGGACAGAAATCCTGACCTTGTGGAGTGGAGTTTATACTCTAGCAGGACTGATGAACAACACATAAACAGAAATACATTGCAGAAGCTGAAAGAATGGTGGTAAGTTCTACGGGGGGGAGGAGTAAGGGAAATAGAGTACTGGGTGTTATTTTATATAGGATGGCTAGAAAAGGCCTCAATGAGTTAATATTAGCCATGGGGGTATCTAAAGGAAGAGTGTTCCAGAAAGAAGGAACAGAGGAAGAGCGATTATTAAGTTTGAGATGCTTCTGAGACATCGAAGGGGAAACACTGAAGAGGTGGTCAGATAAACGAGTCTTGGAGATCGGGGGAGAGGACATACTTGAGATATATCTTTAAATACAGCCTGATATGCCATGACACCAAATGAGACCACCTAGGAAGTCAGTCAATGAAAGAGAAGAACTAAAAACTGAGCCCTACGGTCATACATTTAGAGACTGAGAAGATTAGAAGGAACTAGCAACAGAGACTGAGAAGAAACAGCCAGTGAGGGAAGAGGTAGTGGTGTTTCAGAAGTGAAGTAAAAAAAGGGTTTGGGGACAGAAGTGATCATCTATGTTAAATTCTGCTACAGGTCCATTAAGAGGACTGCTAGCCGACTGTTAGATTTAGGAATGCAGATGTGGTAGACTGCAAAAATGGACCACAAATTCTCACACCAAGAGGTAGAGCCTATTGCTCCACCCTTAAAATTGGGCTTGTCTATGGGAATTGCATTGGTGAATAGAACTTCAGCAAACAAAGTGCAAGAATAGGCTTGCAAAGTGTTGTGCATTGGGATGTCCCCTCTTTTACTACTAGAAATTCTTTCACCATGATGTGAATAAGCATGCTGAAATGAAATACACATGGCCATTGCTCCAGCTGACAGAAAGCCAATGCCTAGACACATGAATGAGGCCATTCTAGTCAGGAAGACCAGCCAGGTCAGTGCTAACCAGAGGGGCCCCATAGAATTATAACAAATAAAATGGTTTATGTTCTAAGCCACTGAATTTTGGGGTGGTTTGTTTTGAAGCAAAAGCTTGATAAAGACGAGGAGAATGGTGACAGACAAGAGCTATTTCAATGGAGTAGAAGGCATGGAAATCTGGTTAGAGCTGGATTAAGAATGAATGGACAGAAAGAATGGAACACAAGGCCTCTGACTAATCCTCCAGAGGATTCACTTTCTAACAAGGCCATTTCCTCCACCAGGAAACTACACTGTTACATGGTTTACCAGGTGTTCCCTACCTCCTTCCAACAGTGGCACAATGGCAAAATCCTTCTACTGAAGCACTTAACTTAATACATCCAGTTATGATGTTCCAAACACACCTCCTCACAAGATGTGGAGAGGATGGAGGGGTAAGGGAACTACCTATTCTCCTGCTTTACTGCCAATAAGTTTTACCAATAAATTTGACTTTATATTTACACCTTCAGTAGGTGAGCAGTAATGAGTGTATTTGTATGTATCCACATGAGCACATATGGCTCCCTACAGGGCACCTAACCATCTCTTGACTAGCTTTTACATGCTCATTACTTCTCATTTTCCAGGTAAAATTCTGAAAAAGACTACAAGTCCATTTAAAAGCACTTATACAAATATTTAAAACAGCTTTTTAAAATACAAAATATACAAATAACTTACTTGGCAATCCGCAGTTTCCCGACTTCACCTCTTCCAGGGGCTTTAGCCCATTGCTGTGACAAATATTTAGGAACCTAAAACAAAGCAAAGGATTAATAAGACTATGTTTTGAATATTAACAAATCTTTTTAAACATAAAATGATATACTGCTTCTATTTTACTTTCCGCCTATAATAAATAATCATTAATATCAACCTCTCATTATATGTTTTGCACTAGAAGGATATTAAGATATGTAAGAAATGATTTTAGTTCTCAAAGAGCTCGAAGTCAATCAAGTTGGTGACACAAAACTAACACAGGTCAAACAACAATAATGAAGTATTAACTTAGAATTAACTTATGTTCCCAACTAAGTCCAATATAAGTTCAGAGATGAGAAAGGCTACCAGAAAAGACTTCTCAGAGTAGCATAACACTCTGATATAATCATATTTAAGACACCACTGAGTTTAAGATGATTTCAAAAGTTAAGTTTTATGATGGATAAGACTGTAACTCTTACCAATATGCATGATCTGCTGAAATAAAAGAAATTATTAAGTAGCTAACATTTATATAAATACTACTTTTCTGACACTGTTATAGCACTTTCCATATATTTACGTATTTAATGCTCACATTTCTTAGGAATGTACTATTGATTATCCCCATCTGACAGATGGATCTGAACCACCCAGGGATTATATAATTCAGTCAAGGTTATATAATGCAAATGATGGAGCCAGAATTCAAACCCAGGTAATCTGGTTCCAGTATCTATGTAACCAATACACTATATTGTGTCTGTAATTAGATATATGCAATCAGAAAGGTTGTAATTCTAAAATAGTTAAGAAAATGTATGTTGAATCCCTACTGTGTACCTTAACACACTTCTTCTAAGAAGTAGTTTGAACTCTGGAATCATCACATAACTTTACAGTTATCCTATTGTGAAGAGTAAGATAATATATTAGAGCATGAAGCACAATGCCTTACACAAACAAGTACTCAATGAGTGTCAAGTGTCATTATTTCCCACAATAATCCTGGACTGATTACATGAACATGCATGCATAAATGAGTCAGAGAGAGCTTCCAAAGATAGAAAGGAAAAAAATATCTATTTAGCAAAATTACATTTGCAAAAAGAAACACCTATTAGTAAAATTACAGTCCTTTGGATATAGCAAAAATTCAGGAAATAAAGGGTCAAAAGGAGACTCATTTGTCTAATTATGTATATGTATTCTTTGTAATAAAATTTATTAAACAACTATTGTCAGACAATGTGCTAAAAGTTTGGAAAGAGGGAAGAAAGCCAACAGCATCAGGTACCACCCTAGGCATTTTACATCCATTATCCCAATTAACCCTTCAATCACCCCACAAAATCCACGATCATTCACCTCATTCTATAGGTAAAGAAAACTGAGGCTCAAAGGGTTGTAGTAACACATTTAGCTAGTATCAGACACAAAGCTTGACTCCAGATTGGTCTGGTGTCCTCTTCCCTACACCACTAAAGAAGAATATTTAAAAGATCAAAGGGAAATGAGGTTTTGGAGATGCTACATCTTAACAAAATTTCAACACCACTGCACTCCACTTATTCATACAAGCTTAGAGGACTAGGCAAACTCCTTATGGTAACTGTATCTACCTATTTGGTCTCTTTTGATTACGGGTGAGAAGAAAACCCATTAAAGCACACAGAGGATTTACTGACCAGGTAACTGAAAACTCCAGAGGTAGCTTTAAGGTGGCTTGATTAAGGGCTCAAAGATGTCATCAGGACTCTTTCACAATCTTTTACTTCTCTCACTCATGTTGACTCACTTCTGTGTCAGCCTTCCCCTTGTGTAACAAGACAGCTAAAGTAGCTCCAGAAGAACAGGAGTCCTCCTTCTCAAAAGTCCCCAGCAAAAATGTGATTGTCTCTCATGGCTCTGAGTAGGTCATGTGTCCTTCGCTGAGCAAATCATTGAACCCAGAGATGAGATCCCTTCACTGGCAGTTCCCTTTGGGGAGCTGCAGTCACCCCATTAGAATCACACAGAGTGAAAAGGGGATCAGTAATATCCACAAAGTAAAATCAGGGTGCTGTTACAATGTCAGAGTACAGGGTGCTGGTTAATTAAAGAAGTAGATGTCCACAACACTGCTTGTCAGAATTAAATATAAGATCTAAAATTAATTTGCACAAATACTGTTACAACAAATAAAACATTGAATTCTTGCCTCAATCTTGAAATACTGCCTAAAATTAGCTTTTCTTTCTTACTTTGTCTTTTTGATTTTTAACTCCATTTAAACTTTGTGTCAATTACCCTAATGCAAAGAAAATGCTACCTTTTGCAGATAGCGGCCTGCTTTACATGTAAATCATAAGCTATACAGCCTAATAAAGTTCTTAGGGGGAAGACAGTATCTTTTCATCATATTCCAAGTTACTAGTTCAAATGAGTCCTATATTTAGATGCCCTAAGGCTTCCTCAATAACAGTCTCCCTTCCACAATCTGTATTTCAAGCAACCATTCTGGCCACCATTTCCTAACTTCCTGGCTCTCTCCTCAGTACTCAGACTCCAACAATTGTTCCATCACTTCAAATCACTGACTCTAACATCTTTACACTGTCCCCTATCTGCCAGTCCTCACTTCTCTCTTTAAAGGAACTACATTTCATAGTCCATCATTATAATAATTCCACTGCCCTAATCTCCATCACACTGGCCTGGCCAAACCTTAATCCTGATTAAAGCCAATCTGTAGTACTGTTTATTTATTAATTCATTTATCTATTGATTATTTGATTTGAGTATATTCTTCCTCTTCCACACTTGCACTGATAAGCTGAAGAAAAACTCACAATCATGGTCTCCCCTGAAATATATGGCTACTAATATCAAGTAAGCCCTTTAAGATGCCTGGCAATTTAACTGCACCTACCTAATCAATTCACTCTCCCACTGCAGATGGTCACATGTTCTCTTCACTCCTCAAATCTATACTACCTCTTCCTTCCTCCTCCCTCTGTGCTAATAACCTGATTTCCTCTCTTCCACTGAGGAAAAACAGCAAAGAGAACCGTGCCTAGCCAGACTGGCTCAGCTGTTTGAATGTCGACCCATGCACCAAAATGCTGCTGGTTGGATTCCTGGTCAGGGCACATACGTGGGTTGTGGGTTTGATCCCCAGTCAGAGAGCTTACAGAGGACAACCATTCCAATCTATGTTTCTCTCTCACATCAATGTCTATGTGTGTGTGTCGGTCTGCCTGTCTGTCTCCCTTCCTCTCTCTAAGCATATCCTCAGGTGAGGATTTAAAAAAAGAGAGTGAGAACGTCTGATGCCACTGAGACAAACCTGCGGCCTTTTACTCTGCTTTCCTCTCTTAAAACAATATGTAAAATATGGCCAATTCCTCAACTTGTACACAAATTTAATTTCTTTCCCTGTGGTCTAAACATCTTTCTTTCAATTCTACCCTTTATCACCCTGGCCGGCGTGGATCAGTGGTTAGAGTGTCTGCTGGGCAACAGAAGGGTCGGGAGTTCAATTCCCAGTCAAGGGCACACACCTGGGTTGCAGGTTCGATTCCTGGCCCCAGCTGGGGCTCGTGTGGGGGCAACCAATCACTGTATCTCTCACACTGATATTTTTTTCTCTCCCCCCCTTCTACTCTCTAAAAATCAATGAAAAAAGGATTAAAGATGGTGGCAGACTAAGTGAAAGCTACACTGACACTCTCCCGAGACCAACTGTGATTACAACTAAAATACAGAAAAACCATCCTGAATAATCAACTGCAACTGAAGACGAGCTGGAGAGCATTCTCACAACCAAGGAGGAAAAGTGGAGACCAAATAGAGACTGGCCGGAAGTGAGGAGGCCTGAGAGGGCTGGCTGGGCTCCCACAGGCAGCAGCTGAAGGTCCAGAGGGATATCTCAGCTGAGGGGGTTCCCAATGAGGACTCTGGGGCCTACATCCCAGGCTGGGTTTCCCAGCCAAGAGCACCAGAACTGAGAAAGGTGCCCACATAATAATTGACTGTGAAAAGCAGCAGGGTTTTTGTCTGCCAGGGAGAGACAGCTGGAACTCCAGGAACCCTCTTGAAGAGCCAACGCACAAAGTTTTGTGTACAGCCACTCACCTTGGGGTCAGGCAGAGGGAGGAAGGGCAGAGTGGACTGGAGCTGTGTGAGGAGAGTCTAGGGTTGTTGGGTCTGGAGATAGAGCTCAAATGGCACCCCTCTGGATTCCTGTGCCAAGTCATTCCCCCATACTGCAGAGGACATCTTTCACAGGCACACATTTATCTTCCAAGCAGCTTTTGCCTGAGGGGAAAGCAATTGCTCAACCCTACGGAGCTTCTACAGCCTGAGGCTCATTAAGAGAATCAGATTAATCAGCCTGCAGGCAGAGGCAGGCTTCAGAGTGCTTTGAGTCTTTGCCTGATCTGCTTCAGGATCCAGGCCTTGGAAAAGCAGACTTTGGTGTACATCTTGGTCCTGTCTAACTGCACCCAGCCCAGCAGAGGTGACCTCAAGCCAAGGGTTGTTGATAGCTCAAAACAGGGTACTTGGAGCCAGTCACAAACAGCGTCTGACACTGGCCTGCACCAGAGAGACGGGTGAGACTCCAGTCTCTTCCAAAAGACTGAGAGTTCTAGCAAATCTACCTAATACATAGAAACAAACCCAAACAGGCAGCCAAAATGGGGAGACAGAAAAACAAGCCCCAAATGAAAGAACAAGAGAAGTCTCCAAAAAAGAGCGAAATGAAATAAACATAAACAATCTAACAGATATAGAGTTCAGAATACTGATTGTAAGGATGCTCAACAGCATGAAAAAAGATATGGAAACTATGAAGGAAATTAAGAATGACATAGCAGAAATAAAGAATATATTGGGAGGAATACACAGCAGATTAGAGGAAGCTGAAGATCAGATCAGTGAATTAGAAGACAGGGTAGAAAAAAATCACTTAGAGATCCAAAAAGAAAAAACAATTAGAAAACAGGACCACAGTCTAAGGGTGCTATGGGACAACATGAAACATAATATTTGCATTATAGGAGTGACAGAAGGGGAAAAGAAAAAGCAAGGGTTAGAGAACCTGTTTGAAGAAATAATGGCAGAAAACTTCCCTAACCTGGTGAAGGAAAAAGTCACACAAGTTCAGGAGGCACAGAGAGTCCCAAGCAAGAAGAATCCAAAGAGGCCCGCGCCCAGAGGCCCACATCATAATTAAACTGCCAAAAATTCAAGTCAAAGAGAGAATATTAAAGGCAGCAAGAGAAAAGCAATTTATTACCTACAAAGGAGCTCCAGTAAGGCTGTCAGCTGACTTCTCATCAGAAACTCTACAGGCCAGAAGGGAATGGCATGAAGTATTCAAGATAATGCAAAACAAGGATCTGAAACTAAGACTACTCTATCCAGCAAGGCTATCATTCAAAATAGATGGTGAAATAAAGAGCTTCCCAGACCAAAAAAAAAGGCTAAAGGAGCTTATCACCACCAAACCAGCATTGCAAGAAATGTTAAAGGGACTGCTGTAATAGTAAAAAATAGAGGGAAACATAGTCATAAATAATTAAAATGGCAATAAATAAGGACCTATTAATAATAATCTTAAGGACTTTAAGGCAGCAATCAACAGCAATAGTCACAGTTGTGGACTTTAACACCCCACTGACTTCACTGGATAGATCTCCTAGACAAAAAGGCAACACAGAAACAGTGACTAAATGGCATACTAGATCAGATGAATTTAATTGATATTTACAGAACAGTTCACCCCAAAGCTGCAGAATATACATTCCTCTCAAGTGCACATGGGTCATTCTCAAAGATAAACCATATGTTAGGACACAAAACCAGTCTCTACAAGTTCAAGAAGAGTGAAATCATAGCAAGCATCTCAGATCACAAGAGCATGAAATTAGAAATCAACTACAGTAAAAATACTCAAAAACATTCAAACAGATGGAGGCTAAATAACATGTCATTAAACAATGAATGGGTTACCAATAAGATCAAGAAAGAAATCAAAAACTTGCTGGAAACAAATGAAAATGAACACACAATAACCCAATACCTAGGGGACACAACAAAAGCAGTCCAAAGGGGAAGTTCACGGCACTACAGACCTACCTCAAAAAGCAAGAAAAACTTTTAGTAAACTATCTAACCCTACAACTTAAAAAATTTGAAAGCTCCCCTGTGAAGCCATCTGGACCAGGACTTTTGTTTGCTGCTTCGATTTCATCAGTTGTTATTAACCTATTCAGGTTTTCTGATTCTTCCTGATTCGGTTTTACACAATTTCACTCATATGTGGAATCTAATAAACAAAATAGATCCAGAGACACAGACGCATGGAACAGACTGATGAATCTCAGTAGGAAGGCAGGGGTGGGGAAGTGGGTGTGGAGAGAGTAATCAAAGAACTTATATGCATATATGCAGAACCCATGGACACAGACAATAGTGTGGTGAAGGCCTGGGGGTGTGCAGGCCGATGGGGGTAGAGGGGATCAATGGGGGGGAAAGGGAGGAGATCTGTAATACAATAAATATAATGTTTAAAAAGAAAAAATTCAATGGAAAAATATCCTCAGGTGAAGATTAACAACAAAACATTCTACCCTTTCTCTCTTCCATCTCCTTCTCTACTTACTCATTCCCCCACCAGAAAAATGACGAGGAGGAGGAGGAGAGCAGCTAACACTCAGAGTGCTTACTAAATGTGGCAGGGAGACTCCAAGATGTCCCGCAATATCCCCCACCTCCTGATAGTCGCACCATTGCGTAATCTCTCCTTCAATGAGAACAGAACCTGTGACTTACTTCTTTCTATTCAATACAATATGGCAAAGGTGGTGGGATGCTACTTCTGTGATTAGGTGACTTCAGTCTTGCTTCTGATTGTTTTCTAAATTTGCATGCTTTGATGTAGTAAGCTGCCAAGATATACAGGTCCATGTGGCAGGAAACTCAGGGTAGGCTCCAGCCGACAGTAAGCTAGGAATTTAGGCCCTCAGTCCAACAACCCCAGAAGGTTGTTCTGCCAGCCACCAAAGCTTGGAAACAATCCTTCCCCAGTCACAACTTCAGATGAGAATCCAGCCCTGGCTAACACCTTGACTGCAGGCTGTGAGAAACTATGAAGCAGAGGACCCAACTAAGCCATGCTAGGACTCCTGATCAACAAAAACAATGAAATAATAAATGTGTGTTGTTTTAAGCTACTGAGTCTGTGGAAACATTATACAGCAATAGATAAACATTAATGACAAGTACTCTTCTAAATGTTTTCAATATATTAACCATTTAATCCTTATACAATCCTATTATTTTTTCTATTTTACAGATGAGGAAACTGTGGCACAGAGAGGTTAGCAAAGTTGCTCAAGATTACATACCTAGTAAGGCCAGACTAATTCCTTCTGTCCACTAATCCATTTCTCTGCCTTTTTTTTTTTTTCTTAAACTTTTTATTTGAAAAATGTATTTAGAAGTCCAACGAATTTTCAATATAAATTATGACTCTCAAACCCATTCCCATCACTCTAAATATTGTTAAAGTGATGGTAGCACACACATTAGAGAAGGTAGCTACAGGAGAGAGAACCAAGGAAAAAACTGTTCAAAGCATTGGCATAAGAATAAGGCTAACGATCAGGGTGACCAGAGATTTCAGGAGCCCCCATCTTTCCACCCTAGCCTGTCAACCCTTCAGATCTAGTAAAACCCCACGCTACTGAGATACTTTAGGGCAATAAGATGAGCTATTTTCAGAGCAACTGGTTTGACTGGAACAGAGTAAATTGGGAATATTATCTCTATGAGCAACCTTAGACCCTGAAGAACTTTAGGAAATAGACTGAAACTTGAAAAAATTCGAACCTCAGTCACTGTAGGTGGGGGCAAACTGCATGGATGGTGGCATCAGCAGAGTGGATCCTCATTCCCACATTCCTGCCGCCCACTATCACCAAACAGAATGCTTCCGGTTACTGAGTTACTGAGACCCCTGCCTTCCGGACACAGAGCAGGCAGGAGCTCATCTGTCCTACCTTCCTAATCTCCCTATAAGGAAGGGGCCAGAACAAAAAACACCTGAGAAAACTGAAAGTGTCTAAAGACCCTGCTCCTCCATTACTTTCCCACCTAAAGCAGACTCTTCAGCCAGGTAGAGAGTGGGACCTGTTCTTCAGACAAAACTCCCTGAGTCTTATTTGTGTCTGGTTCCAGGACTAGGGAATAGGAATAGAGCTTAAAATTTGGGGAGGACAGCACTGGGGTGTCTGCGATTCTACTGCTTTTCTCTCCTTCCTTCCCCAACCCCACCATTGCAAGAACCTCTCCACTGAGCAAGGGAGAAGCATTGTACTTGTTCACCACAGAAACAACCCATTCAAGCACGAGCAACACAACGAATAAAGGATTGCTTGGAGACTATGTGCAGCCCTATGAAGCCTACTTTACAGGGGGTCTAGTTCATCAAGCCTCAGGCTTAGGATAAATAATGGGATGGGGGTAAGGTGGGGGATAGAAATCATTTAAGAGAAAAATATTATCTACTAAGAATTATCCAGCCCAAAATGTGAAAAGTCTCCAGACTGAGAAACCTTGCTCTGAGTGTCTCCCTGCTCCCAGGTTGTGAGGATCATAAGATTCCTAAACTCACAGATGATCGTTTTCAACCAATTTATCTCCCTACCTTCCATCCTCAATGGTCAGGAAGTCCACTCTGAGACATAACTCCTAGTTTTGCTACATTCTGGGCTTCTCTCCAGATCCTTCTTCCTCCTCTCACCTGGGCCAGCAGGGAGGTTGGCAGAGGGCAGGCCAGGTCCCTAAGACCTAACTGGAATGTCATCAGGTTAAGATCCATCTCTTACCTTAGGTCTTACTCAATGGGAAACAGTAAGTTTCTAACAGGGATGAGGTTAAGGACAGAGGTAGTAGTGGGGTGAGCGTAATTAAGAGAACTCATCATAAATTTTTAATTTAAGAAAAGGAAAGATACTGGGGAGTTAGCAATGCTACAAAAACAGGGCTAGAGGCCTAACTAGAGAAAGATGCTGGTATTGGCAGAGAGATTAAAAAGTTGTAAGCTTAAGGTCTGAGATTTAAAGAGAATAGACTAGGCAGTGGTCAACCTCCCAGGCCCTGCTTGACGTCCGCTTCAGGTCATTCCAGGAGGAAGGAGAAGGGCAGGGAGGTGGGGAGCTTTTCAGCAAAGCCAGCTTCAGCTTGGTAACCTCACCCACCTGCCAGATAAGGAGTTCCAGGTTAATAGTTTAAAAACAGGTGGCACCCAGACCGTCATTCAGGAGAAGGGAACTCATTCCAGGTTTCCAGAAACTCCTATTTCAGATCTGAGAGTGTCCAGGGCTTCAGCTGAGTTCCTCTGGCCAACCAGTAGTCATTTGGTCAGTCCTGCTGCCTTGACCCCATCTCCAGGAGGGGCTATAGCCAGAGGGAGTAGAGGGAGTCCAGCCCCCAAGCCTTTTGGGGCACTATCAGGCAGATAAGGAAAAAAAGGGCCCTGGGGACACTGGTTCTAGGAGGGATCTCGTGGGGGTAGCATCTCTTCTGGGCTGGGCACAGAGTGGAGACTTCATACAGCAGAACCATTCCTGTTGGAGCTACAAGCCCCTAGAATTGCTCCATGGCCTGTCTCGGTTTCCCTTGGATCTCATCTGCTCCTGAACTGCACCTGTCATGGCAAGTCCATCTCCGGCCTCCATCTCCCCAGAGCCAATGTGAGTCAGGTGGACAAAATTCATTGGTTCCCCAATCATGGTCCGGTCGATCCGTCTCCTCTTCTTCTACGGCTGGGGTTTCTCTACCACGCAGCAGCCCAGTCTGTGCCAAAATTCACTCATGTTCCCTGATGGTTCCAGTTTCACTCCTCTGCCAGAGGCCCCAGAGGGCTCTTGCTCTGGTGCCTTGACCGCCCACTCTTCACTCCCTTCAGGCGTTACAATACCCTGGGTTCACTCAGCAAGGCGGGGCTAGAGAAAGTAGAGTCCTCAGAACCCTTGGCTGAGCAGTAAAGGTCAATGTCTCAGACCCTGAGAAGCTGGCAGGGACAGAGAATGAAGCGGGCAGGCAGGCACAAGGTTACGTCTTCCTCAGGCTTGGAACCCTGCTCTGCTCCGGCATCGAGGCGCCCGGCTGCAGCTTGTGGGGGGCTCCCGGACTCGCTACTCGGTGCGGTGGGGAGCCGAGGGCGGGCTGGCCTCTGCCTCTCTTAACAGTAAAGGTCTTTGAAAGAGTTGTCTCTGCTGGCTGACTAGAGTTTCTCCTCTGCCATTTGCTATACTCTGCACAGGCTTTCCTCTGCTGCTCCACTTCAGTGTGAAATGGATGACCATGGCTAACAAAGATCTCTATATTGCCAAGTCAATGTTTAGTCCTCATCTTACACACCTATCAATCGACCACATCTGAGAACTGTTTCCTCCTCCTTCAAACGCTTCCTTCACTAGGCTTCAAGTCACCACAATCTCTCCTGATTTTCCTGCTACTTCTCTGGACTCCCTTTTTTAGTTTCCACACATCTAGATTCTAACCTCTTAACTTCAGAGGGCTCTAGTTTCAGTCCTCGGGACTCTCTTCTCTAGCCACACTCAATTCTATGGAGTCTCATCCAGTCTCATGGCTTTAAATACCATCACTCTCCCCCAAAGTCCCAACTTACATATCTAACTGCCTACTCAAACTCTCCATATGAATATTCAGTTGACATTTAAAACTTAAAATCCACACCAGAAATCCTATTTCTCCCTCATAAACCCGCTCCTCCTTCAAGTTTCCATATCTCAGTAAAAGTCAACTCCATTCTTCTGGGCTCTCAGTCTGAAACCTTGGGAGTTACTCTGAATAGCTCTTTTTTTTTTCTTCTTCTCACATTCCACATCCAGTCAACTGACACACCTATCAGCAATACCTTCAAATTATATCCAGACTCCAGCCCCCTCTCATCAATTCCAAGGTTACTATCCCAGTCCAAACCACCATCACCTCTTGTTACTGTAATAGCTTCCTGATTTCCTTCCTTCTGTTCCTGTCCATGTCCAGTTTATTCTCAATACAGCAGCCAGAATAACCATCTTAAAACATGAGTCAGATAGATGATGGTGTTCTGCTCAAAGCCTTATGATTTATTTGACATCTACATAGTACTAACTATGTGCCAGATACTTTCTAAGCACTCTACAAATATTACTTCACTTGATCCTCATAACAACTCTATTATTATCCCACTTGCAGATGAAATAATGGAGGCATCAAAGAGTTATTTGCCCAAGGTCTCACAATTACTAGTGATGAAACCAGGATTCTAACTTAACCAGTGTAGCTCCATAATCACCATGCCATGTTGCCTCTCTATGGCTACTGGCTTCCCATGTCACTCAGGGTAAAATCCTGTAAAGTCTTAGATGACTCAGCCCCCTGCTATGCATTGGCCTCATCTCCTATTACTGTCTCACTCACTTGATTATAACTATACAGATCTGTGAACATTCCCAACACCATACATCTGAGAACCTTTGATTTGCTGTTAATTCTGTCTGGAATACTCTTTCCCCCAATATCTGCAAGGCATGGCACCTAATTTCCTTTAGATCCACGTTATTAGTGAGGCCCTTCCTCACCCTATTTAACAGAGAATAGTTTTATATCTTTTATCTTGATTTATTTCTTTAGCACACTTATCACCTGCTATATATATATATTTGTTTACTGTCTATTGTCTAGTAGAATGTAATCTGCATGAGGCAGATATTTTGTGTTTTGTTTACTGCTGTATCCCTATCATCTACAATAGCCTGGTACATAGTAAGAGCAGAGCTGTTATTTTAATGACTGGATATTGTTGAAGAAACATTAGCTAATGTTAACATAATAACAATGATAGTATTATTGGGATATACCTAGGATACAGAATTTAATTTTAATAAACCTCACTGCATTCTCAGAGGGAAACTTATTTCAAGATCTACCTTAAAGTAAGGGGAGGATTAGGGGAAATGCCAGCAGTGGAGGGGCACATACATTTTCTAACCCGCCACTGCCCCCTCATTGCTGGTTCCTTGAAATGCTGTTAAGATAAAGGGAAGACAAGATTGTTTCAGAGCATTGGAACTCTTTTTTTTTTCCATCTTCACCTGAGGATATGCTTTTATTGATTTTTAGAGAGAGGAAGGGAGAGGGAGAAACATTGATTAGTTGCCTCCCGTATGTGCTCCAATGAGGACTGAACCCCCAACCTAGGTATGTGTTGTGACCAGAAATCAAAACCGCAACCTTTTGGAGTATGGGAGGACGCTCCAACCAACTGAGCCACCCCACCAGGGCTGAGCCTTGGAACTCTTGGATGACACCACACTTCTTCAATACATTAACCAGCTCAGGAGACTATAATCAAACTGCTGGGGACTACAATCTAGGCGTCAAACAAGAAAAGGAGTATAATAACCATATAGCATAAGCTGAAACAAATTTAAGAATTAAATTCAGTAAATTGTACCCAATATAAACAATTGCCAACTTAAAAAAAAAAGATGATGTTCCAGAAGTTAATAAAAACAAGTTTGGAACTCATACTACATTGCAATCATTATTATAATAGAATTGTAGATTCCCAGGTAAACCCACCAGTTTATTTAATTCAAAAGGTTGCCAAAATCCTATACCTTTGCAATGAAAAACAGAATAAAATGAGGATAGTGTGTCAATCATACATAACACTCTATACTGTGATATGATACCCATTTCCCCATTTAGGACTGAAGGACTATTCCCCCAGCTGTGGTGAGTGTGGTCAAATAGCTTTTAGCCCTCTTTGGAATTGCCTCCACTGAGGAGAGGCACTTTGGCCAAGATCACACACTCTTTGCAAACCACATGCAAAGACTGGTAGACACAGGGTATAGCTCGCCCCAACTCAGGACAGCTGGAGAGCTGCCTGTAGAATTGTCCTCAGCTTTCCTTGAGCTGCATCATACCCTCTGCTCAATTCTGCTTAAGTCCTTTTTCTTCCACAGATGGTGATCTCAAGAGCACTCCCTAATAAACCCCTGCATGTTAATCTCCATATCAGAACCAGCTTCCCAGGGAGCCCAATCTATAACAGGTAACACCCATGTTTTCCTAAAAGTCAACAGATGGAGCCGATGAGACCCAAGTTCATAGAAATGAAGTTCCTACCTCCCCTCTGTTCTACAGGGAAATCACTTAATAAAGAGACCCAAGAGGGGGAAAAAACATTTTCTATTCCTGGTATAAGCTTTGTAGCCAAAGAGACTTAGATCTGAATCACATTTTAGGTTTGGACAAGATAATTAACCTCCCTAAGCCTTAATTTTACCATCTGAAAAATATAGATAATTAGTACCTACTTCACAGGTTTGCTTTGGCTTTGTAAAATACTTAATACATTTCTGACTGGTCCTTTTTAATGCTGTTGAGGTTCTCACTAAATTCATTGAGCATCCTTATAACCAGTGTTTTGAACTTTGCCTCTAGTAGAGTTCTAAATAACTAAATAAAATGGAGACAAGCAGTCTCCATTTTATTTAGTTATTTTTCTGGTTTTGCTCTGTTCTTTCATTTGGGCCATGTTTGTCTCCTCATTTGGGCAGCCTCCCTATGTTTGTTTCTATGTATTAAGTAGAGCTGCTATGTCTCCCAGGCTTGGTAGTGTGGCCTAATTTAGTAGGTGTTCTGTAGGGTGAGTGGCACAGCCTCCCTGATGACCCCAGCTGAGCATTTGAGGTGCACCCCCCCCCAATGTGAGCTTTACTCTCCTATTGTAGTTGAGGCTTGATTGATGTTGGCTCATCAATGGGAGGGATTTACCCAGGCTTATCAGCTGCAAGGACTGACTATGACCACTGACCACTGACCTCAACCACAGTGAAAGATCAACTGTGCAGGGGACCACTACACAGAGTAGGACTTACTTCAGCAGGGCTCTGATATCCACTGAGTTCAACCCTTGAGTATATTGCTTGTGGAGGTGTTTGGGTGGTGGTGCTTCAACATGATCTGAAGTTCTCCACTGGGTGTGCTGGCTCTGTGGCCTCCTGGGAGGTGCAGGTCAAGGTCAACCACCACCTGTGTTCTGCCCAGGGCCACCTGGCATGAGTTACAAAGTGTTCTGCAGATGGCTGCTTCTTGTGCTGGGCTTGGAGGTGGCAAGCTGTGAACCAAGGCTGGCTCTGCTAGTGCCAGGCCTGGGGCCACTTAGTGAGACATACAGGGTTCCCTGAGGCCAGATGCTGCTTGTTTCTGAGATCTTAGGAAAATCAGAAGCATGAACCAACACAGGCATTTGTATGGAAAAGCCACTGGAAACAGCTTGGATGGGCCTAAAAGTTGGGTGAGGTGGGGCCTCAGGGAATCACCAGAGTGGGGCCAACAGCATAGCCTGGTTGTTGGAGTCTCAGGGTTGATGGAGTCTCAATATGGGACCCATCTGCTGGCTTTGTGGGGGAGGGGATCATCAAAGGAATAATGGTTCTTGCTAGCACTTCTGTCTGAGAGAAAGCGGCCCCTCCAGCTCTGGCCTTGATGCCAAACAATTAAGTTCCTCCCTGTATGTCTCTGGTGCCTTTTAAGCTGCTGCCCCTCCACTGTAACTCACCTAATTTGCAACAAATTATCCAGAAAGATCAGAACTCAGGTGTTATTTATAAATGAGAAATATTAATGTGTATAGAGCAGCAATTTTCAACCTTTTTCATCTCATGGCACACATAAACTAAAATTCTGTGGCACACTAAAAAAATATATTTTTTGCTAATCTGACAAAAAATAGGTATAATTTAAAAAATAAATAAATAAAATATGATCATAAAAAAAGGTATAATTTCGAATGATTTAAAAAAAATTGATGATAATAGTAATTACCTACCTTTTTTGCTCCCAAGTGACTTTTTAAAAAATCAGGTCCTACCCTGGCTGATTTGGCTCAGTGGTAAGAGCATCAGCTCTCAGACCACAAGGCTGCAGTTTGATTCCCGGTCAAGGGCATATGCATTGGTTTCAGGTTCAATCCTGGCCTCAGTCAGGGCTCTGTGGGAGCCGATCCATGTTTCTCTCTCTGTCTCTTTCATTCCCTTCCTCCCACTCTCTAGAAATCAATGGAAAAAATATCCTCAGGTGAAGATTAAAAAAAAAAAAATCAGGTGACCAGCCTGGCTGGTTTGGCTCAGTGGTTGAGTATCAACCCATGAACCAAGAGGTCACCAGTTCGATTCCAGGTCAGGGCACATGCCTGGGTTGCGGGGTTGATCCCCGGGGCGGGGGGGGGGTGGTGGTGCAGGAGGCAGTCAATCAATGTGATGTTTCTCTCTCATCGATGTTTCCCCCTCTCTAAAATCAATAAAAACATGTTTTTAAAAATCAGATGCACATACTTATATATAAAGATTTCTGGTAATAAGAATTAACCAATCAGAAGCAAACTTATTATGAAACATGACCAATAAGATGCAACTCTACTGCATGACCTATATATTTATGGTTCAAGACAGGGTATTCACACCAGACAGCTATTGTTGTATTGGCTGTTGCATTTTTTTCTTTGACAATCTAAGGGAAAAGACGTCAGTGCCCCTGACTAAACAGACAGGTATTGCATGTTTTAAAAATTCTTTTGGGCCCAGCAGGCGTGGCTCAGTGGTTGAGCGTCAACCTATGAACTGGGAGGTCACAGTTTGATTCCCAGTCAGGGCACATACCTGGGTTTTGGGCTCGATCCCCAGTAGGGGGTGTGCAGGAGGCAGCAGATCAATGACTCTCTCTCATCATTTTTGTTTCTTTCTCTCCCTCTCCCTTCCTCTCTCTAAAGTCAATAAAAACATATTTTAAAAAATTCTTGCAGCACACTGGTTGAAAATCATTGGTATAGAGAAAAGACTGAAATCAGTATGTGGTTCTATCCGCAAATTCTGATTGGATAAGAATAAAGCTACACTTTCTAAGCAAATATTATATTTTAATATCACACAAAGGAAGCTGAAAATGAAATTCACCATTACAATTTGATTCACTCGCCCAGCCGGGCATGGCTCAGCGGTTGAGCGTCGACCTAGGATCCAGGCAATCGGGGTTCGATTCCCGGTCAGGGCACATGCCTAGGTTGCAGGCTGCAGCCGATCAATGACTCTCTCATCATTGATGTTTCTCTCTCTCTCTCTCCCCCTCCTTTCCTCTCTCTGAAATCAATAAAGACATATTTTAAACAAAAAACAAAAAACAATTTGATTCACTCATATAAATTATTCCTATAATTCAGAGATGAAAATCCAAGTATGCTCAAGATACAGGCATGAAAATCACAATGGATATTAACATCAGCGCAAATAAAACAAGTACAAACTATCTAACAGGTGTGCAAATCAAACCCATTGCCTATTAGAACTCCTTTAAGTAGAGCAGAAATAAAAGTTGTCAAATAAAGGGGGAACAAAAATGGATTTTAGAAGAAAAAGTGTTTGCTAGCAATTCCTGTCCTCTTAGAGATAAGGTTGAAAGAAGACAAGAACTGGTAAGCAAGTCCTTTCACATCCTGGAAAGATTTGCAATCCTGTCATGTATTTTCTCTGATACATAAGATTAGAAAAAGAAATGCTGAATGCCAAGTTGATGTGAGGAAACAATGATAGTAGCAAAGAATAAATAATGAAACATTATAATTACCTTTATAAAACAAATCACTGGCTCGAGTTCTTTTTAAAGAGATAAAATGTTTTCAAATGGCTATATGAGATTTTTTTTTAACTTCTTCACTTTAGATTCATTACATTCTTCCACATTCTCATCAATCACCAAATCCTAACAACTTACTGAAAAAATTTCCCTAACTTCTCAGACTTCACTGTCACATCCTATGAGTCTATGATAATTTCCTAATTTTGTCTCTGCTTATCTTCCCCTCAAGTTTAATTTTTTTCCTGAAACATTTGCATCCCTGCCTTACTCAAAACCCTCCAAAAGGTTCCTCACTTTCTATAGATTAAAGACATTCCCATTTCACAATATAAGTATGTGGTCCCAACCTTTTTTTACACAGCCCCTCTGCTCTAGGCATAATAATCTCCTCTTTGTTTTCCAGGACACACCACGTTAATATGCATTTCAGTGTTGTATGTTTGTTCCACTCTCCATGGTATACTATGCTATGCCTCTGTCTGCCCATGCAAATCCTGTAAGTCAAACATTTACTGAGCATTTATTGTGCTCCAATCACAAATGCATCATCTCAAGTTCTACCATTTTTTTCAAGCTCTTTCTTTCAGTCTGCAAGGGAGATCTCCTCCCTAATGTTTCTCCTCCATTTAGCACAGAGGAGAAATGTTCATTTGCTCCATCTTTTCAAGTCATACTGATGATATAGCTGTGTTAAGTCAAGTGAGTACCAGAAACTAAGGCTACAGTTGAGGAGTAAGACATTCATTCATTCATTCATTCATTCAACACATACCTGTTGAGCAATCACCATGTGCCAAACACAATTCTGGGTTTGACAGGTGCTCATGGAATGTGACTGCGTATGCCCGTAGGTGTGCAAGCACTGGGGAGAGGGAGGTAACCAACTGAACACATGAACACAGAATCACTTCAGATTGTGAAAAGTGCTTTGAAGAATAATATAAGGCAGGTTTGACATACTAGTGAATGATGAGCTATTTTAGAGAGGTGGAAAGGAAGGGCCTTTCAGATTTACTTCATAACCCAGCCATGTGATAAAAGTTTTTCAAAATTTAACAAACCATTTTACTTAAGGTTCAAAGACTCATAATCACATTTTGAACAAACATATTTTATGTAACTCATAAGAAACAACAATCGGCGATCTGAAAACAGTAAGACACAAATACTGTGCTAAGAGCTAACCAAGACTGCTCTCTTTACAAAAAAACTTTCTTTTGACAGTCTGTTTCAGGAGACCCAGTCGTGTTCTAAAAGAACCCTCCAATCCAATGGCCTCTTCTTCCATGAGCTCAGAGCTTTCTCAGCTCTCCTGAGACCCACGAAGGGCCATCAACCCAAGAGAACGCTTCAAGGGTACGCAGCGATCAGTTCTACTTTCTGGCGGAGAAATTGTACAGGAAGCAGACACTCTTCACTTCCTTTACAGGCTCATGACTAAAATCAGTTTTACCAAAGGAAATTCTTCAGTCTGGAGCAAAATGCACCGCTCAAATGGGGACACCAAGACAGGGCCCCCCAAAAAACAGGTCGTGGGGAATGGAAATCCACTCCAGGCAGGTTCGGACTCTGGCTGAAATACACTGTGGTTCCCTGAACTAATCTCTTCGTCTGCAAATAAGCATAACAATGAGTCATGCCTCTCAAGATATTGGAAGGTGACGGTACAGAACTTTAAAAGGTACACGAAGCGTGGAGGTCTCAAGTAACGTAAAGTACTAATCTAAGAGGAGCGCAAGTGAGAGGAGAGCGAACATACCTTGACCAGCCACACTCCGGTGTTCTGTTTGGCGCCGGTCAGGTCAAGCTCCCCACGCTCGGCCATGGGTCTGTCGCCGGTGGAGGCGTGCGACCCACAGCAGCAGCTCCGGGAGCTGGGGGGGCTGCGGGGCGAGTGTCCGCGGGCACAAGGAAAGCCGCGGTGAGAGGCGGACGGTGGAGCGCCGGCACCCACCTACCCGGAAGCTGGGAACCCCGCGAAAGAGTAACACGCCGCTGGGAGCCAGAAACTGCGCTTGCGCTACTACGGTCGGTACGGCTCGCTGGTGGAGACAAACTTCCCAGATGCGCAACTTCTTGAGTGGGTGTGGCCACTGGTGCTGTCCCGGTCCGAGCGTTTAAACGTAGAATGGGATGGGCCAAAACGTCAGCAGTGCGTTTAAGGACTCGGCGAACAAAACTAAAAAAAGGAAGTCTCAAAACAGAAAAATAAGGTTCAAAGAGACAAAGACTGTCAGTATATGTCCAACCCTGGCCAAGGAGAGACAGCATTTGGAGGACAGTGTTGCAGTAACAAACAGAGTAAGTGAATTAGCACAAGTGGGCACTGGGATCAAACTAAGTAGCCCTGGATATACTCAAAACATGCTGTTTCTAGACCTGGAAAAAAAATCAATGTCTCTACTGAGAGGCTACCCTGAGCACCTCTGATTAAGCATGCAGAGCACACCCCTTTCAGACTCCAAAACATGAGTCCATGTAACTAGGTTACATGTAAGAGACAAACTTGATTGTTAAACTCCCCTGATTAAAGTGTCCCTCCCTCCCTGCCCCTAAAATAAAATTCAGTCCTCTCTACTTCAATCTCTGCCGCTCAATCCAACACACATCCAACTACACTGAACCCATCGGATCTTCCCAAACATGTCAGTATCTTCCTCAGTATTTTCAGAGCCTCTGCACACTCAATTTTCTTAGATGCTCTATTCTGCCCTTACCCTCACTGTCACCCTGTCCTCTGATTGGCAAACTCCTACTTAGATCTCAAGATTAATAGAAATGTCACATCCTCTGAGACCTTTTATCAACTCCCCCAGACGAAGTTTGTTTTGCTTCACATCAAGTTATAATATACATGTTTACATACTGCCTGTGCTTTCTAGTCTATGAGCTCCTCCTAGGTTGAAATAGTACTTTATTCCTTTTATATCCACATCATATAGCACAGTGCTATTGACTAATTTCAATAGGTTTTGGCTGAATGAACATTTGTTGAAGAAAAACAAACAGTAAGATGTTGTAAGAATAGCAAGTAATGTATTGAGTCATGCATCCAATCCATGCACATAATTGAAGAAATTCCATGTCTGTGAGCATAGGGCCAGGAAATCCATTAGGTCTCTGAGGTCATCTGGGAAAACTAGTAGGAAAGATGGAAGACCATGTGTTGAAAAGAAAGCTTGCATTCTTGTATCACAGCTTGAGGGTGGGCCTTAAAACATATAAAGGACAAGTGGGAGAAGAGAGCTGCTTTAAGCTTTGATCAAATACAAGGAATAAATTTAAATATGAGACCATGAAAGAAGGAAATTAAACTAGCCTGGAGCACCCTGGTAATGGACTTTAGAGTGAAGGACTAAGACCTTGGCCTTGATCTATGGGTCATGGGTGTGTGTGTGCGCACATGCATGTGTGCACAGGGATTAGGGGGAAACAAATAGCTAAAGAAGAAGAGATGGCTAGAGAAGAAGAAAAAAGGTAAATATTGAAAAATGATTATATAGGAAAAAAGAAAAAAATCCAATAATTTACTGAGTGCCTCATCTTTACCCACTGTTGAATAAAGAACAAACTTCCCCTATCTGTCCTTTTCAAATCCCCTTCCTGCTTAAGGGGGGATACTTACTAGTGGTGAGAGGAAAAAAGAACATGGGCTCTTTGAATCAGGGTTCCAGATTTACTCTGGAGACTGGCAGTGTAACAGATATTGCAGCCAGATCCTTCCCCTCCTAGGGGCCTATAATATGCCAGACATTGATAATTTTGGCCTGATCCAACTTTATGTTTCTTCCACAATGATCCTATACTCTTAATATCCATTCTCACACATGTACCCTCGATTTCTGTTTATATAAATATAAAACTTAAGTCGTTCTTTTGAAGTGTAGCACACCTCCTTGTTCTGGGGGGACCTGCAGCAGACGATCACCAGAGTTTGTGTTTGAATTTTGGAGCTTTATTAGCTGGCCAGCAGCTACAGTTGCGGCGTCTCACCCACGTAAGAGCCAAACTGCAGCCCTGACCCTCAGTCCTTCTCTCACTTTATGCTCAGTAACCACAAAGGCACTGCAGTAAAGGGGTTTCCAATAATTTGTCAGGCTGTCAGCTTTTGGTACAGGAAACAAGGGGGACCTTTAGCAACACAAAAGGAATGATTTAACACAATGTCTTACAATGAGTAATGGGGTTATGCTTGGCGGGAGTGTGACTGGTTTGTTCTTTCTATGAGAACTCAAGGGGGGGGGGGCGATGATTATTGGGCTAGCTTGTTGGGCCTTGTCCTGTACAGTAGGGATCTTGTTCTACCTTTACTGTTAGTTCCTTAGGTATATTCTTCTGGCCATAGTGACCAGAACATTCCCCACTGGTCTTTTGGGGAGATCAAATCCTTGATTCCTCTTCTCCTGAACCAACAATGTGCTGGTACTGGGTATGGAGAACTATGAGTTTTACTGCCTGAATCCTTTCCTGCACAAAATTGAGTAGGCATCTAGTGAAGCATGGTCTAAAAATCAAGAATAACATAAGGAGTACTAACAGACCAGAGACTGCTGAAGGAGAGTAGTTAACCATGGGGACCAGTTGAGCAAGTTCTCAAACCAGTTGTCTCTGTCCCTATGCCTTTCCTCCTGATCTAGGAGTCGCTTCCTTAGCTGGCTTAAACTCTCCTTTATGACACCAGAGTGATTGGTGTAGAAACAGCAGGTCTCACCCAGCGCTAGACAGAGCCCTCCCTCTCTAGAGTAATAATACACCTGAGGTAAAATATGGGTTAGGATGCTTATGCCAGGATGGTATATAAACTGTAGGGCAGGAGGGAAAACGCAGGGGGCCCAACCGTTATTATATGCCTACCAAGTACCTTCTGGGGCAACTAGGTAAACAAGGGTCCCGTCATCATCAGTATAGTTTAACAGGGAAAGTAAAGGCCTGGGCACAGGACTGGGGATAGGGCGAAGAATGAAGGGGGAAATTCTCCGGATATATACAAGCCCCTGCTCCTTGGAGGTCCTCTAAGGTAAGTTGAGGCTTATGTCCCCAGGTACACAATCCTGGGGATAGAGTGCTCGTTACAGAGTGGTTACGAATTTGTGAGCTCTCCTGTCCTATGGAGATATTAGCCCTAATGCCAATATTTAGGCATAACCAACAATCCTGGGTTATATTTGGGGGAGCCTTATTCAAAAATATAAACACAGCCTTTAGAGTCCTCATGAGTCCACGGTGTGGGAGCTCCAGGGGCAGCGGTGAGGTGTCCTCTGGAGCCCTCGGTGCCGCATCCCCTCCGGCACCAGGGTCGCTGTGCGAGCCCTCAGTCCTGGTGTGGAGACGTTGCCCAGCCCAGGTCTCCAGGGGAACAGGCGGATTCGGGGCCTGTGTCTGGAGGGTGGCCCTCTTGGTGTCTGCCTCGCACGATGCGCCTCGCTGCGGCAGAGCTAGTCTGGGTGCCTGCAGGGCTCTGAGGAGATGGTTAGAGGACTTTGCCATTTCCTCTTCCCTCAACCGGGAAGGAGTGGCGGCGGCCGGCAGAACATAATCTCAAAAGGAGTTAGCCCCTTAACATATGGGGTACAGCGAGCCCTGAGAAGGGCGAAGGGGAGGAGACTTACCCAGTTTTCGCCAGTCTCCAACTTTAGTTTAGCCAGTGTTTCCTTTAAAGTCCGATTCATCTTTCTACCTGCCCTGAGCTTTGTGGTCCGTAAACAATGTAATTTCCACTTAATCCCAAGAGCCCTTGCTAACAATTGGGTCATCTCAGCGATGAGCGCCGGGCCATTGTCGGACCCTGTGTACAACGGCAGGCCAAAGCGGGGGAGAATTTCAGAGAGGAGTTTCCTAGGTACTATTTGTGCCATTTCAGTTTTGGTTGGATATGCTTCTGGCCAGCCCGAAAGGTGTTAACAAATACTAGGAGGTAAGTAGTCCCCTTTCCCTCCGGAGATCTCGGTGAAATCTACTTCCCAGTGCCCTCCCAGTTCGGTGCCCCGAAACCGGATCCCAGGAGGGGCCGACACCGGGGGCCTGGATTTACTCGCGCACAAGTCTGGCGGCGCCTGGCGATGTCTTTGGCCACCTTGTGCGGTCCCGGGGTGTAGTATTCTCTCCCTAAGAGCTCTACCATCTTTGTTCCTCCTCTCGTCAAGCTGGGTGGCTACTTTCTGCTCTTCCGGGGAATACGTGGGGCCTGACTCTAAAGTTCATGCCGGCAGGGTCACCAAAATTTCTAGAGGCCCCACTGGTCTTTTTGCCACCTCCTGGGCCGTCTGGTCCGCGCACCGGTCCCCCTCGCGGTGGGGGAGTCGTCTTTCGGGTGTCCTCTGCAGTGCATTACAACTACCTCCGTGGGGTCCCAAATGGCTGTCGAGAGGCTTAGGATTTCCCGGCCATTCTTTATGTTCTTCCCCGCCGAGGGTAAAAGCCCTCTCTCCTTACAGAGAGCCCCATGGATGTGCACAGTGGCTAAAGCACACCTGCCGTCCGTGTAAATGTCAACCCTCTTGTTTCTTCCGCGCCTCGGGGCCTGGGTGAGGGCTGTAAGCTCAGCCTTCTGTGCTGACGTCCCCCGGCCGAGGGCCTGAGCCCAGAGCACCTCCTTCTGGGTGACCACTGTGGCCCCTGCATACCGGACACCTTGTTCACGGAAACTGCTGCCACCGTGAACAGAGTCTCGTCCGGGCTGGCAAGGGGCTGCTCAGTCAGACCTGCCCGCAGGAAGTCAGGGCTGCCAAGGTTTCCTCACAGTCATGCAACGGCTCCGTTCCCCCGGTCCCGTCCTCGGGAAGGAGAGTGGCAGGGTTTAGGGCCACCGTCCTCAGGAAAGTCACTCTGGGGGTGTCTAGCAGTTGCACTTGGTACTGGGTAGTGCGCGTGTTGGATACCCAGCGCTCCGGGGGGCTGTGTAGCAGGCTCTCGACGTTATGGGGAGCAATTACTTGGAGGTTTTGTCCGAAAGTCAACTTGGAGGCCTCCTTGACTAAGATCAAGGTGGCGGCAATGGCCTTCAGGCAGCCAGGCCACCCTGCCGTTACTGGGTCTAGCCTTTTGGACAAATAGGCTACTGGCCTCCTCCAGGGTCCCAAAGTTTGAGTTAGGACCCCTTTTGCCACTCCTTTGGTTTCTGCGACACGTAGTTGGAATGGTTTATCTGGATCGGGCAGAGCCAGGGCGGGGGCGCTTGTCAGAGCCACTTGAGCGTCTGGAAGCCTCTTCCTCAACCTCAGTCCAAACTAAGTCGGACCCTGGGCCTCCTGGCCGTAGCCCGGAGGCCCCTCAAGAGAGTCTGGCAAAACCTGTTGAGTGCCTCCTTTCCCTGTTCCGAATTTGGATCCCAAGTGGGCCGGCCACTGGGAAACAGCCTCTAGCCCGGCGGGGTCAGTGGTCGGCTGATCATCGGGCCCCGGGACTAATTCCCGGCCCTCCACCCTTATCCTCTCTCTCCTCCAAAGTAAAAAGGGTTTGCAAGAGTTGTTGGCAATCATCCCAAGTCGGCTGGTATGTGAAAAAGACCGACTCAAGGAGGGCGATCAGTCCCTGGGGGTCCTGAGAAAAAGAGGGATTCTGCTGTTTCCAGTTATAGAGGTCGCTGGTGGAAAAAGGGACATAAACCATAAAGGGCCTCCCAGCAGGGCCGCCTGCCCCTGTGGGCCCGGCCTGTCATAGGGGGAGAATCGGGGCCGCCTGATCTAAATCATCTCCCTCCGTTACTGGGACTCCAGGTCCATAGGAAGAACCCTGCCTAGTGTGGGGAGGGCTCAAGGGGTCTCTAGGTGTCGAGGCTGAGGTTCCCGTGGAGTCTGGGGAGGGAGGAACATAGGGAGGTGGCCAGACAAGGGGAAAGTCGTCTCCTCCCTCGTCCTGCAGAATGGGAGGTTTCTTTTCTTTCTCTCTGCCCTTTGGTCCCGCTAATAGGACCGTCTGTCTCTGTCCCATTTTCTTTTCAGAATTCTGACACTTCTTTAGTCAACGGGGTCTATCAGTGAGAAGATCAACCCGTAGCTGAATGTAGGGGATTTGGTCGGGATGGCCAGGATGCCTATAGACCTTATTGTGTACTTTATAGGCAATAACTAGATCAAAGGTTCCACTCGGTGGCCACCCTACCCCAAATGTTGGCCATTCACGGTCACAAAATTTCTCAAGATTAAAGGCAGTTACTTCAAATCCATAGCCAGCTGCCCGCTGTTGGAAATCTTTAAAATTATTAAGAAAACATTGTAACAGCGCACATGGAGACGACTGTCCCTGACCCATTTTGACAAACACAATCACAACGAAAAGAAGACTGGCAAGACAGGTGCCCCCTAAGGCGGCACGCACCAGAGACCCCGGTGCCCATTGCGCCGAGCATCTGGACCTGGAGGTTCCGCTGCGTCCAGCCCTCCAACGGTCCTCCAGAGGAACGTTCCAAACAGAAGACAGATAGCACTTGCTTACCTCCCCATGGGGGGGTCCCTCCATGTGGGAGGTCCAGAAGGCTCTCAGGGTCAGATCGCAAATTTAGGAGGAGATACTCCGCCTCCCTGGAACCCAGGATGGATGGAGACTGGAGTATCCTCACCTGGGGCGTCCGCTGGCCCGTGGCCGAGTGATCTCACTGGGGCCTCCAAATGTTCTGGGGGACCCATGACAGACGACCAGCAGAGTTTGTGTTTGAATTTTGGAGCCTTTATTAGCTGGCCAGCAGCTACAGTTGCAGCGTCTCACCCATGTAAGAGCCAAACTGCAGCCCTGACCCTCAGTTCTTCTCTCACTTTATGCTCAGTAACCACAAAGGCACTGCAGTAAAGGGGTTTCCAATAATTTGTCAGGCTGTCAGCTTTTGGTACAGGAAACAAGGGGGGACCTTTAGCAACACAAAAGGAACGATTTAAACACAATGTCTTACAATGAGTAATGGGGTTATGCTTGGCCGGAGTGTGACTGGTTTGTTCTTTCTATGGGAACTCGGGGGGGGGGGGGGGGGGGGGGGGGGGATTATTGGGCCAGCTTGTCGGGCCTTGTCCTGTACAGTAGGGATCTTGTTCTACCTTTACTGTTAGTTCCTTAGGTATATTCTTCTGACTATGGTGGCCAGAACACTCCTCATAGGTCACACTTTCTACCTCACCCCTACAGGTATGCCAGATTTTTGAGTCTACTTATATAGGTCTTGAAGCAAAGGGAGTGGTGAGTGGTGGGTCCTGAGGAGAATTAGCATTGTCATGGGAGGCAACAGCCCTAGGGGAAGCCATTACTTTCCTCAGACAAGTAGAGGTAATTTCCTCCAAGTGGAGTAAGAGGTGGAAGGTTTGCTACCACTGAAGGTGGGGAGTGTAAGGACAGGAAAAAGTCCTCTCTTCTTCTTTTCTGTGGCTTTCCACAATTTATGAGAAACATCTGGTAATTAAACCCCAAGATTGTTGACTTCTCTGTTCAAACTGCGAGACAAGATAAGCTACTCTCAAGGCTACATTCTTGCATCCCCCTCCTCCCTGCTGCTTTCACAACTCAGGGATAATTCACACCAAGGAGTCTCTAGTTAGTAGAAAGTTCCCTTCCCTCCTCCCCTTCAAACAAGACTCTTGAATTCTTCATAACTTTTGCTCTACGTATGTTTTACAGGCTGGGGAAAAATACTGATAAGACACCTCCTTAGGACATCTGCTGAACTATCTCCTGGAAAGCAAACAGACTAACTTTTCAAGACAGGCCCTGATATCTGCTCAATTTCAACACAAACCCCTCCCTTCCCTGTTGCTTAGTAACAGCCATGGCTTAAAAGTAGAAGCTGCCTTTTGCTTCCTGCCCTGTATTGATTAGCAATACACCGGCCCTTTCCCCTTGTGGAAAGTAAAATAAACTTCCTCTTTGTATTTCTTCTTTTAGTTGTGAATTCTTTCACAGCCCATGTCACTGGCCAAACCCTAACTGGTTCTACTGGGGAAGACCACTTCTACTGACAAAGAAGATTCATCCCAATTTAGGAGCTCATTTGCCCAGTTTATCAGGATCTTCACTAATCCAATGTAACAGGATCCCATTCTTCCCTAATCAATGCTCTCACTTTAACAGCAGACACCCTATGGAGCTGGGAGTTCAATTTGTGTTGTAATTCAGCAAGTCACAGGATAAGAGTTTGTATTTGATTTTTAGCAATCTTAGCCCCAAGGCCACAGGAGACAAGGGCAAACATTGAAGCTTTCAGGTCATTTATTCAGTGCTTGAGCTGGGAATTCAAATCCCTGAGCTCATCCTTTTCTTTCATCACTTTGTCCAGCAACATTAGAAGCAACCAGAGATCTCATTATATTAGTCTTCAAAAATGTTCAAAAGTATCATATAATAGTTACTCAGATCCTTGCTTCTTATAAGTGGTTGATTATGTGTATCTAATGCAGTTCTTTTATGGATTTCTATTGTCCAATCACGTCATGGACTTTCAATGCTCTCTTTCCTACTGGAAACAGAATCATTAGCACCTTTAATCAGATTAGAGAGCAATTCAGAAAATTTATCCTTAACATTCTGTTCCTCTAGAACCACTCTCAGTACCAAAATCTGTTTTGGGGTGAGAGGAGAAGAGGGAAGGGGAGGGGAGGAGTAGGAAGGGGAGAGGGAGAGAAAGGGAAAGAGGAAGGGGAGAAGATAGATTGATTTTAAGAAATTGGCTCATGCCCTGGCTGGTGTGGCACAGTGGTTAGAGAGTCCGCCCATGCAATGAAGCGTCGGGGGTTAGATTCTGAGTCAAGAGCACATACCTGGGTTGCATTTTTGATCCCACCCCCATGCAGGAGGCAACCAATCAATGTGTCTCCTCACATCTATGTTTCTCTCCCCCCACATACCTCTTCACTCTCTCTAAAAATCAATAGGAGGAAAAAAAAGGAATTGATTCATACCCTGGCCAGGTGGCTCAGTTGGTTGGAGTGTCATCAGGTACACCAAAAGGTTTCTGGTTGGATTCTGGTCAGGGCACATACCCAAGCTACCGAGGAGGGGCATGTCTGTCTTCCTCTCTCTCTCTTTCTCTCTCACTCTCTCAAAATAAAAAGAAAAAATACCCTCGGGTGAGGATTAAAAATAGTAATAATAATAATAATAATAATAATAAAAAGAAATTGGCTCATGGAGGCTGAGAAGTCCTAATTTTTCAGTTGGCAAGCTAAAGATTCAGGAGAGTTTATGGTTTGCTTCCAGTCTGAGTCTAAAGGCCTGAAAAGCAGAAGAGTCCAATATGTAAATTCCAGTTCAAGTCCTCATCCAAAGGCAGGAGAAGATAGGTGTCCCAGCTTGAAGACAGTCAGGTGGAGAGAGTGAATTCTCCCTTGGTGAACCTTTTTTCTGTTTCAGGCTTCAATGAAATGGAGCACATCAAGAATAATGTTGAACTAAATATTTGGGCAACCTGAGGCTCAGTCAAGTTGACACATAAAATTAACCATCACAGATGGTCTTTACTCTCCCAGATGATTGACTAGTCAAGTTCTTATTAAGTCTTTTAAGGCACAAATGCAAGTCAAGCAGGGATGGCTCAAGTACTTACTGCTGACTGAAAATTTTCCAAGAAGTCTAGTTAGTAGTGCTTAGACCAGCGATTTTCAACCCATGTGCCAAAAGAATTTTTAAAACATGCAATACCTGACTATTTAGTCAGGGGCACTGACCTCTTTTCCCTTAGATTGTCAAATTAAAAAAATGACAACAGCCAATACAACAATGACTGTCCGGTGTGAATGTCCTGTCTTAACCCATAAATATATAGGTCATGCAATAGGGTTGCACCTTACTGGTCGTGTTGCATAATAAGGTTGCGCCTGATGGTTAATTTCTTGGTATCAGAAATCTTTATATAAAAGTATAGGCACCTGATTTTTTTAAAAGCAAAAAGGGTAGGTAATTACTATGGTTATTTATTTATTTTTGTAAATCAATCAAAATTATACCTATGTTTTGTCAGATCAGCAAAAAAATGTATTATAATTTTTGGTGTGCTGCAGAATGTTAGTAATTAGTTTATGTGTGCTATGAGATGACAAAGGTTGAAAAGCACTGGCTTAGACCAACCTGTGACTCTACCTTTACTTAGGGTTTGGATTCTGGTTCAACCTCAAGGCAGCCCTGCCTGCTTCATAGGCAGAACTATGTTGTCTTTGTGGGTCTTCTAGACCAGCTGCAACAGAAACAAATACCCCAACCACCACCAAACATGCCTCATTTAAGATGAATGTTCTCAGTGCCTGGACCCTGGACAAGCTTATTAGGGTCTTCTGAGGGATGTGCTAAAAATTCAGACACCTGAGCCCAATCCACATGAACAAAATCAGAATTTCTGGAAGTGGGTCAGGAAACTGACATTTTAGAAAGCTCCCTGGTATTTCTTAGGCACACCGAAATCTGAGAATCATTGTTCTAATTTCACATTGATAGAGTATATTAGAACCAGGCCAGATTCCAAGGTCTGAGGCACAAGAAAAATTTTACCAGACAATGTTCTCTTTTTCATTTGTCTTACAGCTAGAATTCCCCCATGCCCTGTAAATTCAGAACACTACAATTCTATCTTGAAAACCATTACAGTTACAAGCAGCAAAGCCATTAGAGGAGATGTTACAAGTGAGTTGAAAGAATTAGAATGATATTAACAGGTAGCTGAGTCTACTCTCAAATTTTGTCCTTGACTATCATACATGGACCCAGAGCCTCTCCAGGCCAGAGATTCTCTTTGTTCACACTCACTCAGAAACATTCTAGCAAGTGGAACTGTTACCTTCAGGAGAGTTCACATAGGCAAAAACACCATCACAAACGCCTTCTTAGTAATCCAAGCTTACTAATTATTGGTTCCTAATATAAAGATTTTCATTCACAAATTACAAGTGAATATGGCAGTGTGTTAATGAATGAGATTTCACCTACATTGGTGATACCATAGATAGATAATTTTGCTTTGACATCACACCAGGGTTATAACACCCATCTCTCAATTCTCCCTTCCTTTCCCTTCACCTCACTAGTCCTCTCTTGCATAGAATACCTGCCTTCCTTGAAAGAGTCTTTGTTTCCCCAGCCATACACAAACAGAAAGAAATTTTCCCTAAAATTGTTTCCATATTGTTTAGTATAGAAAGCATGAGCTTTTGCCCTAGCTGATTTTGCTCAGTGGTTAGAGCATCAGCCTGTAGACTGAAGGGTCCTGGAATCGATTCTGGCCAAGGGCATGTACCTTGGTTGCAGGCTCGATTCCTGGCCCTCGGTCAGGGCGAGTGCAGGAGGCAACCAAACATCTCTCACATCGATGTTTCTCTCTCTCTTTCTCCCCCCCCCCATTCCACTTTCTTTGAAAAGCAATGGAAAAAATATCCTCAGGTGAGGATTAAAAAAAAAGAAAAAGAAAGCATGAGCTTTGGAGTCCAACAAATTTTTGAAGTCCCAGCTCTTCTGCGTACTGGCCTAGTTATTTTAACATCTCTGCACCTATTTCCTTGCTTATAAAGTGGGATTATTATATCTACCTCATAGAGTTCTTACATGAATATATGAGAAAGCAAATCAAAAGGATTTAACACTAGTTACATATTTATATGGTGGCTGCATTAATTATATTAAGTCAAATAATTAAAAGAAAGCACAAAAAATTTATTGTAGTCAGTGAAGTGCTAGTAAATATTTAACAATTGGCTTTCCTAACATCACAGCCCCTCCACCAAAAAACTCTGTTTTGGAGTGTTTGTCGATTTCTGTGGTGTATATACTTCTATCATAGCCCATTTTAAGCTACCCATTTCAACATGATATCACCAAACAGAATTGGAAGAGGTGCATATGTAGCCATTGTATAGTAATTTCATCACATGGATATATTAGATGTAAATAACCTCAAGAGCATAGATAATAGTAAAATATAGTAAAACAATTAGGAAGTGATGAGTTTTTAGTCTTTATTACCTCTGTGTTTAATATAATTTATTGAATCATTAGTGTTCTGGGAAAAGGGAATAGCATCTGCAGACCCCAAAGGGAGAAGAACCTTGTGTGTTAGTGTCTGTGGAACAGAGAGGATGCCAGTGGTAGGGCACAGTGAGTAAGTGGGGAAGTAGTGACAGTGCCATGTTAGAGAGGGATTGGGAGGCCAGACCACGAAGGGCCTTGGAAGCCTTGTTCAGAGCAAATGTAAGCTTGAAGAAGAGTTTTAAGCTTGAGTATGAAATAATCAGATTTACATTTTTTAAAATATCCCTCTAAAAAAAAACACAAAGGATTGGAAGGGTCCAGAATGGAAATCAAGAGACTAGCTCAGACATTATTGGACTAATCCAAGTGGGAGAGGACAGTGGTTTGGATTAGAAACGTGGTAGTAGAGATGAAAAGAAGTGGATGAATTGGAAGCATATAGCTTTAGCAGGTAAAATTGACAAGGTTTGGTGATGCTTTGCTCTGTAGCAAAATACTATTTACTAAGTCATAATTCAGTACAAGAAAATAAAACAGGGGCATTTGAGATCTTGCTTTCCAGCATATGCCATCAGTTTTGGCTCAATTAAACTCTTGTAACAATTTAAAAAATAAAACAAAACAAAACACAACACACAGCACTGCTCCTTCTGGGAGATCAGATAAGACTCTGCATATACTTTGCCTGATGGATGACATAATTAAGTTGAATTGCTTTGGGTAAGTGCCCTATGTCTGACGTTACATGTGGCTGCTGTGGCCTGCAAAAAGCCTTCACTCTCAGTAAGTCAGTTTAATTGCACATTAGGGATTACTCTGGGAATAAAGTGTTAAATAAAGCATAAGAAAATTTAATTTGTCATTGTTGTAATAAAATCCAATTTGTTTTCATATATAATTTACCAAAATATTTATATCATACCTAATATATTAAATAAAATTATAGTTAGGAAACAGCACTGAAATACTTAATCTAAGTGCCCAGATAAAAATCACAATTACAGTAAGTCCTGAAATTCCATATTAAACAGATGGCTCTTTACTAGTGTTCAGATTTCAAAGCCAAAGAAGTCATACGTGCTGAATATCAATGAGGAATTATGTCCACATTACTGCTAAGAGCAAGAGCTAGGAGTTTCCATATTAACAGATCAGACTTCCTACCCAAATACACAAAACTTAAGGGCAGGATAGTTTTTGCATGCAAGGTTAGGTGAGAATATTAGCTAAAGCAAGGACGTGCCTCCCCCATCAATGGATAGTCAAGAAAAAATGAGTTTAAGACTCCTTTCTATAAGTAAAGCTCTTGCCATAACTTTGTAAATGCAATTTTTATTTCTTTCTCATGAGTCGGTGATGGCTCTGTTCCAAAAAGTTGTTGGGTGCCCAGGATCCTTCCCTCTTATTATTTCACCATCTCTGGGGTGTTGTTCTTGTCTGTATGGTGGGTCAGGATATCTCCATTTTCCAGCCAGCAGGAGTAGAAAAAGGGGAAAGGATTATACATCACTTTGGCCAGAGCTTGAAAAAAAATTGTTTTTGCAGCAGCATTACTTACAATAAGCAAAAGGTGGAAGCAACTCAAGTGTCCATTGATGGATGGATAAGCAAAATGTGGTGTATACACACAATGAAATATTATTCAGCCTTAAAAAAGAACGAAATTCTGACACATGCTACAATATGGATGAAGCTTTAGGAAATTATGCAAAATGAAATAAACTAGTCACCAAAGGATGAATTGTGTGATTCCACTTATATGAGGTTTTTAGAGTAGCCAAATTCATAAAAAATAATAGAAAACAGAGAATGGTGGTTGCCAGGGGCTGGGGGAGTGGGGAATAGGGGGTTGCTGTTTAATGAGCACAGAGTTTCCATTTTGCAAGATGAAAGAGTTCTGGAGATGCCTGGTGGTGATGGTTGCATAACAGTTTGGATGTACTAAATAAATGCCACTGAAGTGTGGGGTTAAAAATGGGTAAGATGGTAAAGTTTACAGGGTGGGGCAAAAGTGGGTTTACAGTTGTTTGTGTGGAAAATAATACAATAATGAATAAATAATAACACAAGAATAAACTGTGTTTCATGTCCTCACAACTGTAAACCTACTTTTGCCCCACCCTGCATATTATTATGTATATTACCACAATTTTTAAAAACACCTAAATAAAAAAAAATTATACCCTGGATTGTGATCTAAATACAGTCCATATATTGTGATTATTTGAGATATCTCTTTGTTCTCTTTCTCTCATTGTTAAAAAAAAAACTAGATTACAATAGTTATTATTGAGCATTTTTTATTTAACTCTAATGCAAATTTGTTTTCAATAGATTTTTTCCTCTTCTCCTAATATCTTCTAAATAAAATAATTACTGTGAATCTTTACACTCAGCTTATTCATTATCTTCCATAACTGTTAAGTTCCCAGAATCTTTTCCCTCAATGACTAAAACGTCTCTCTCTCTCCCTCTCCCTCTCCCTCTCCCTCTCTCTCTCTCTGTCTCTCTCTCCAGCATAAAGCGTGGGTCACTGATGATTTACAAAGTGTACCTTATAGTCCTGATTTTCTGTATTGATTGTGGTGGTGGGGTTGACAAGTAGAGAGACAAATGCTAGGATAAGAATCCCTCTCCATATGCAAACAGATTCCACCAATATCCTCTTGTGTGGAGAGGCAGACTAGAGCAATATGTTGCACCTGCTACAGTACTATTGAATTTATGTAACCTTTTATGTATTACTCAAATTCCACCAGGCAAGAAAAATGAAAACTATAATACTTATGTTGAGACGATGCTAAAACAAGCTATTATTGTTACTGCCTATCTTCTTGGGCAATTCCAGCTGCTGCCATTGACTATGATTCTCAGTGGTTTTAAAATATATCCTAATTCTTTGACACTCCTTTCTTCAAACTGTGAGGCCTAGTACTCCTCCCCTTTGATAGAGGCCAGACCTAGAGACTCACTTCAGACAGTAGAATGTGATGAGAGGGAAGTTATGTGATTTCCAGGACTAGATGGTAACAAGGATAGCCCTCCACCTGTTTCCATTCTCTCTCTCAATCGCTCTCTCATTCTCTCCCTCCCTCAAGGATTTTATTTTAGTAAGGCTATTATAATAGGGGGAATGCCCTAGATCTGAAGATCATAGTGTCTCAGCAAGGTGGTTTTTTATCTTAGACTTTTGTAGGTAGGAGTTAAGTTACAGATGGGGTCATCTATAGTTTGCATCTTTGCAAACAGGAGTCTCAATCAGTGATCTGAAGAGAAGGGTTTTTCTCTGTGGTGAGCTGGGTTCAGGGGGGCAAACAGTGAAATCGATCACGAGACAAAGAACAGGACGTTGAAGAATCAAGTTGGAGGGTCTGCCTTGTCAGCAGGTTCAGGCAAAAGGGGAAAGGTGTGTGTTTGTCTTTGTCAGCTCACTCAGTCTGGGGGAAGCAAACCACCATATTGACACTCCAGCAGCCCCGTGGAGATGTCCCTTTGCAGAGATGTTCATCTATAAAGAGGACTCTGTGGAGAGAAACCAACTTGCTGGCACCAAGCAGACAGCTATATGAGTCCCTTGGAAGCATCTCCTGCCTCAGTAAAGGCTTTAGATGGTTTCAGCCCGCTGGTCTTTGAATCCTCCAGCTGAGGTGCCAGCCATTACAGCGCAGAGACAAGCAATAGATAACTAACACAGGTTCCTCCTCTCAATGTGTAGGTGTACTAAGGATAGTAGAGCCCCAACCCCACACCCATGCTCCTTCAAAATCTCTTCTTAAAATTCAAGAGGCAAATAGGATAGCATCTAGGAAAGTAAGTGTGCTTCCTCTAGGGATATCCACCCAGAGAGACCTGAATCAGTCAAAATTTTGTTGTATATGAAAGAAAAGACAATTTCATAAATAAACACAGATTTAAAACTCTTCTTTTAGGACATATAGATGACCAATAGACGTATGAAAAGGTGCTCAACATCACTAATCATCAGGGAAATGCAAATTAATACCACAAAGTGATATCACCTCAAACCTATCAGAATGGCTATCAACAAATGAACAGACAGCAAGTGTTAGCAAGGATGTGGAGAAAAGGGAACCTTTGTGCACTGTTGGTAGGATTGTAAAGTGGTGCAGCCACTATGTAAAACAGTATAGATATTCCTCAAAAAAATTAAGAAATAGAACTACCGCCCTTGCCGGTTTGGCTTAGTGGTTAGAGCATGGACTGAAGGGTCTCAGTTCAATTCTGGTCAAGGGCACGTACCCTGGTCCAAGCCCATGCGGGAGGCAACCAATCAATGTGTCTCTCACATTGATGTTTGTCTTTCTCTCTTTCTCTGTCTCTCCCCCTTCCACTCTCTCTGAAAAGCAATGGAAAAAAATATCCTGAGGGGAGGATTAAAAAGTAAATAAAAATAGAACTACCATGTAACCCAGCAATTCCATTTCTGGATATCTATCTGAAGAAATCTGAAAGTTAAGGTTGGTGGTGCTCAGGCAGGCTAAATAGTCATCTCAGATGGGTGAATAAAAATTTAAATTTATTTAATTAAAAGGGGATGTGGATATCCAAAGGGAAGGGCTACACAGCACTGAGCCAAAGGGTATTTGGTCCATGATGGGAACAAAAATATATTTGGGACAGTGAAATAAGGAATAGCATAGAAGAAACAACAGGAGAACCTAGGCTGGGCTGCTTTGGCTCACTGAAAAGTCAGAGAGAGAAGGGGGCCTTGGAGACAGGTTCAGATGGTTAGCCCGGGATGAGCTACCACTGCCCATTGCTCCCCTGGTTGCAAGTCTCATGGGGTCCCCTCGAGGAAAGAAGGAGGAAGGAGATAGCGCTGGTGTGTTCCCCTGGTGGGGAACATTCACTGTGTCCTTTGTCCTGAGCATATTTATCTTTCTTGCCGGTGGAAATCTTAGGGGGAAGGCCTCAGGGGAGTGTTTCAATAGAATATTCATTAGCTTTCCTGGTGTGCTCTTTCAGGATCAGGGTCTCGACTGATTGGTCAGTGCCAGGGCAGGGGGTCATTATTCAACATAGCTGGTCTTGAGGCAGCTATGGCTACACTTGTCTGGTTTTGCTGCTTCTCTGGGCTTAGAGCTGAAATATAACAGGCCTAGATGTTATCTTTTGGGAGGAAACACTCAGGGGGCCTAAACCACATAACCAGTGATATTCTAGGGAAGGATACTTTACCCTGGGAACAAGGCTGTTGTTTTCCCAGTTTTGCCCCTTGAGAGGCATCCAGGGCTTCCTGTGTTGGTGAGCTTCTGTACCCGAGTTTCTGTGCCTGGGTTTCTGTACCTGGCCCATCTAACAAAATCAAAACACTAATTCGTAAGATATATGCACCCCTATGTTCATTGCAGCGTTGTTTACAATAGCCAAGATATGGAAGCAACCTAAGTATCCATTGATGGGTAAAGAAGATGTGTTACACATACACAATAGAATATTACTCAGCCATAAAAAAGAATGAACTCTTGCACTGGCTGGTGTGGCTAAATTGGTTGGAGCATTGTCCTGTACACCAAGGGGTGGTAGCTTCGATTCCCAGTCAGTGCACATGCCCAGGTTGCAGGTTCGATCTCTGGATGGGGCACATGCAGGAGGCAGCTGATTGATGTTTCTCTCTCACAAAGATGTTTCTCTCTTCTCTCCCTCTCTTCCTCTGTCTAAGATCAATAAAAAAGAAAAAAAATTATTTAAAAAAAAGAATGAAATTTTGCCATTTTGACAACAGGGATGGACCTAGGGGATATTATGTTAAGTGAAATAAGTCAAAGAAAGACAAATACCATATTATTTCACTTTTATTGATTAAAACAAAATTTAAAAAAAACACTCATAGATACAGAGAATCAATCTATGGTCACCAGATGGGAGGGGATTTGGAGGGAATGGTGGAAAAGGTGAAAGGGATTAAGAAGTACAAATTGCCAGTTATAAAAGTAGTCACGGGGATGTAAAGTACAGCATAAGGAATATAGTCAATAATATTGTAATAACTATGTATGGTGTCAGATGGGTATCAAACTTATTGGGTGATTACTTCATAATTTATATAAATGTCTAATCACTATGCTGTATAACTGAAACTAATATAATATTGTCAACTGTAATTGGAAAAATAAATTTAAAATAATAAGAAAAAGAAAAAAAAATCTCTTAACCATGCCTCTTTGCAACTAGATAAATCAGTTTATTTAGTATACAGTCCTCAAATACTCATTTGTAATGCAACAGGGCCAATTATACCACGATCTGATTTTAAAATTGCTAGTTTAAAGAAAAAAACAAAATAGCCACTACCATAGGAAAACTGAGTTGTGCATGTTTTAGGATGGAAATACTAATGAGGAATTTGAAATCTGTGGTTTAGAACCTATTTAAAGTGTGGTCCCTACCTGGAGAATATTATGCTAAGTGAAATAAGCCAGGCAGAGAAAGACAAACATCACATGATCATGCTTATATGTGGAATCTAAAGAACTTAAAAAACTGATGAACAGAATAGATTCAATGACATGGAAGCATAGATGAGACTGACAAATATTAGAAGGATGGAGGAGGGCGGGTGGGTGGAGGGGGAGAGAGTAACCAAAGAATTTATATGCATATATGCACAACTCGAGGACATGGACAATGGTGGGAAGAGGGACTGGGGAGGGGGATGGGATGGGGTGGAATGGGTCACTGGGGAGAAAAAGGGACATCTGTAATATTTTAAATAAAAATAAAATTAAAAGAAAAAAAAGACTGTACCAGCAAAGCTGAGTTAAAATAAAAATAAAAATAAAATAAAGTGTGGTCCCTAGACTAACAATATGTGATCACTTTAGAGCTTTGTTAGAAATGCAGAATTAGAGCCTTCTACGACCTACTGAATCAGAATCTGCATTTTAACAACTTCTCCAGGTGATTCATATGCACAGGAAACTCTGAGAATGGGGGTGGGAATGGGCATGGCTAATTCATACATTCGTTTATTCAGTAGAAATTCCTTGAATATTCATTGCAGTGAAGAAGGCAAATCAGAAACTTTCAGTTCCTTCCCACCTGTAAAGTTTTATATTTTAAAAATCAAATTCCTTGACAGGTAGAATTATTTTTCTCTGGCTTTCCTCCTACCATCATGCAAGTGCACAGGAAGACAGGTATCAGAGAAAGTGGAGGGAAAACTCCCTCAAGATTAGAGCTCTACTTACCTAAAACTGGAGTGGAAGTGTGTGCACATACATTAAAACGCCACTGCTGATGCTGACAGCTTGCTACAAATCGCCTCCATAAGGATTCCAAGTTCCCTGACTTGACTTTCAAAATTGCTCCACAAATCTCTGTGAAATTTCACAGTATTTTGGAAACAGTGAGATTCTGACAGCGTGTCAAGCATCCACTGTTGTGTCTTCTGAAGTTGTATCTCCCACTGTAACCCATGGGGCATGCCAGGAAAAGTGGAAAGGTTCATTTATAATGAGAAAGCCCAAACTTGCTTATAATTGCCACCAGCCATGGACTAGAAACCTTTTCATCTTTAAAATTCCATTAACAAGCCCTTAGGCAAGAAAAATGAAGATGGAAAGGAGAATAAAAGGACAGAAAAAAGGAAAATAAGATGAAAGAGGGGAGTACAATACCATCAAAACTAACCTCCGCCCTATTCAGTTCCCAGGTGCCTCTGGCTGCCTGCCTTTGGTCCAGCTCCTTCATGTAGCAGCCAGTAAAGAAAAAACCAAAGCTATTATTTTAAAATGTGATTTCCTTTCCCTTACAGGCCAGATTTCCAAAGCGATTCTTTTTAAAAATTGAAAATTGATTTATGAGACAAGATACTTTTCAATTTCATAAAATCGCTCCCTTTTTGACCCTTCTAAATAGTGTTACTCCTCAATGCCATGAGAAACAGGGTGCCACCCTGCTGCAACATCTCTAGTGCTATAAATTTACACGAATGTGATTAAACAAGATGGTTCAGATTATTTGTTGGAGTAATTTTGTTAAACTAATTATGCTGCTGTATATCAGTACTTTTCAGTCTTAATGAATGCCTGACATATATCCATCTCAAGAACACATCAATAAATATTTGTTAAAGAAATATTAGAGTTCAGAAAGGCAACAGAAAATGTAATTTAAAGCCCCATCTGCCAAGGACTCAGCAATTGGTTATATGACCTCCTACCACCTGCTACCTCAGCAAGGCTATTTTAGAAAAAGGGATAACATTGATTTCTATCCTTTAGTTTCAGTTGGACTCCAGGATTGCTCAACATTATGGTCTTCTGGGAGGCAAGATTGTTAAAAGTAATGGTGGATGAGGCAAACAAATAATGGTCAATTACCTATGTAACCGAAAAATCCTCCCAAAGCAAACATTCACGTAATGAGCTCGTTTTGTGAGTTTAGAATTGTAATGAAGAGAAGGCAGTGTTTGAAGCCCTAAGGATTGTGTGCATGTGTGTATGTGTGTGTGTGTGTGTGTGTGTGTGTGTCAGCTTGGCTTCTGAAGCACATTTTATAAAAGTACATGCTTCAAAGAAGCTAGCTGAATGTTTTATGTCCACTACATGCTCATTAGTAACTGCTCTCATTTCTCCTGTTTACTTCTTTGCTTACTGATCTTAGGACGCAATTAAAATCCCAGAGATGTGTGGTTTCTGCTAGAGAAATAAACACGGCCTGACCCCGTGTGATCTGCTGCATGAATAGAGACCAGGATTTCATCTTCTAGCAACTCGATTTGGGGTGGTTGCCAAGGAGACTATTTGTATCTGTGTCCTAGGTGCCATATTGCTTGGAAAGAGTTACAGCAGCTTCGCCTGCTACTTTCCGGGAGAGAACACCTGAAAACTCCTTAGGACAGCTAACGCTTTAAGATTTTGCTGGTCTCTTTAATGTTTTGAGTGCTTCTCGCTTTTGAGTTTAACTTGTGAACATGTTGGCATCTAAATAAGTACATTCTCAGAAATGCCAGTGCAGTTTTGTTAGAAAATAGAGGCCTGAGTCGTCAGACTCTGGGCACCAAATTCTCTGACCAGACCTGTGGTACAGGCCTGCTTTGTTGTTTGTTTCTTTGTGTTTTTTTGTTTGTTTGTTTGTTTGTTTTTCAGAGCTACTCACCCTGCTAAAGGTTAAAGTCCAGAGACCACAACTAAATTCCAGCCTTGTTCCTTTCCCTGGCCAACTACCCTCTCTGACCCTCAGTTTTCTTATCCTTAAAGCAGAGACATAGTTACCGCTCACGATGCTGTTCATGGGGATTAGAGAAGGTAATGAGAACATGTAGTCAAAATCTAGCTGTAAATGGCAAAGTGACTGTAAGATATTGTTCCAGGGGAGGTTCCCCTGGCTAACTTTAGGAGTTTAGCCACCAGCATGTTTATTAAGGAGCCCTTAGGATCAGCACATGTGGAAAGAAGCAGGCTGAGTAGAGGGAGAAGTTGAGTTGTGAATGGATGCAGGCCCAGCAACAGCCTCAGCCAGCCCTATGGTGAGCTCTGAATCTAGAATGGCCTTTCAGGATTGTCCGAAATAGGGCTAAGATGGCCAGGCCTTTTCCCCCTCATTTATGGACAGAATGTGTATCCTCAAATTCATATGTTGAAGCCCTACCCCCCAATGTGCTGGCATTTGGAGGTGAGGCCTTTGAATGGTGATTAGGTTTAGATGTGGTCATGAGGGTGGGGCCCTATGATGAAATTAGTGTCTCCTTATAATAAAAAGAAAAGACCAGAGCTCTCTCTCCTCAACATATGAGGACACAGTGAGAAGGTGGCCATCTGCAAGGCAGGAAGAGAGCCCAAAAACTCAACCATGTTGGCACTTGATCTTGGACTTTCAGCTTTCAGAACTGTAAGAAAAGAAATGTCTGTTAAGTCACCCAGTCTAAGGTACTTTGTTATAGCAGTCCAAGCTGACTAAGGCAGTCTTCATCAGTTATTGGGTATGAGCTGCCCAGGAAGGAGCATAACCTTTGCCTGTAGAGCTCAGGTAGTGCTTGAAGAGGCTGATTTAATGAAGGCTATCTGTGGGTAACACACCACAGTAGACATTACAACACCATTATTATGTATCACTCCTCCCTAACAAGAAACCTCACTCTGTCCAGATATTTTATGTCATGCAAAAAGAACAAGCTTATTACTGACTTCATGTTTCACTCATTCACCTCTATTTGGCTCCACTCCTTTCCCTTTTTGCACAAATCTCTGTAAACAGTGGTTCTTAATTACCTTTCCATCTTCCGAGACATCCAGGGATACAACACATGTTTATTATCAATGGTGGCTTTTTGTAGCTGTGGTTTTCCCCAGGTGGGAATGGTGAGATGATGGGCTCATTCTTCCTCTCAGGACAATATACTAGGGTCTTGGAACAAATAGATAATTATATCCATTCCCTGTGGAATTTAACTCTTACTTTCAAGTTTGGGGAAAACTCCCAACTACTCTTTTTCATTTTTAATTTAAAAATTTTGTACTTATTGATTTTAGAGAGAGCAAGGGAGAGCAAGAGAGAAAGAGAGAGAGGGAGGGAGAAAGAGAAACATCATTTTGTTGTTCCACCTATTTATGCATTCACTGGTTACTTCTTGTATGTGTCCTGACGGGAGATCGAACCTGCAACATTGGTGTATGGGGATGATGCTCTAACCAACTGAGCTATCCTGCCAGGGCCCCTGTTACTTTTATGTAACAAAAACAAATGGATTTAAGCAGATGAGTACCATGGTAAGATTTGCAACTTAGAGAGATTTCTGAAGCTAGAATATGGACCAGTTGGGGAAGACTAAGAGCAGGGAAGTTATTGAAGGACTTCCAGTTAAACACTGTAGCTTAACTGCACATTTATTTCCTATTGCTTCTTCCCCCAAGTTCCCACTAAAAGGTTGCTCCTTGTATTTTTTTAAAAGTACAAATAGAATAGCGGAGGAGACAACAAATGAGGAAAGTGTTCAGCACCATTTTGGAAGCTAAAGAATAGCTGAAAGAGTGGAAATGGACTCAGCTGCCGGGAGAGAGGTACAATTTCAGTGCTTGGGCAAAGAGACCTCTGCATCAGGTAGGCATGTGTTCAGCTGCAAGCAATGGAATGTGTAACAAGCAGAGGTTTCAATATATAGGGCTTATTTTTCTCATATCACAAGAGATCCTGAGGAAAGTGGTTGCCAGCATTGGTTCAGCCATTCACCTAGGCCAGCCTCTATCTTTCTGTTCAGCAATCCTTAGTTTGTTGACTTTTGTTGGCCTCACGGTCACAAGTTGGTCCCTGTAGCTTCAGCTATTATGTCTGCTCCAAAGAAAGAATAGACAAAGGGGAAGCTGCATGGCAGTCACACCTGTCCCTTTTTATTCTAAGTCTCTCAACAGATTTCTGCCTACAACAAAAGTGGTTATATGTGGTCTTTTGAGGCTACAAGGGAGCCTGGGAAAGTAAGGACCTCACCGGAGGCCAGGCATCTGGTTATCTAAAAGGTCACTGATGTACTGTTAGCAAGGAACAAGAAGGCACTAGAGCCCTAGCCGGTTTTTGCTCAGTGGTTAGAACGTTGGCATGTAGACTAAAGGGTCCCAGGTTCAATTCTGCTCAAGGGCATGTACTTCAGTTGCAGGCTTGGCCCCTATAGGAGCTCATGCAAGAGCCAACCAATTGATGTGTCTCTCTCACATCGATGTTTCTCTCTCTCTCTCTCTCCCTCTTCCTTTCACTCTCTCTGAAAAGCAATGGAAAAAATATCCTCTGGTGAGGATTAAATAAAAAAAAAAGGCACTAGATATGGAGTAGGTGTCTGACAGTGTTGGCCACTTACCCATAGTAGGTGAATGATTTTTCTAAAAGGCATCAGGTCCTATGGAAGGGATGAAGAGCAGGCTGAAACCCTTGGAATGTGTTATTTTATATTTGTGATGTGATGGTAAATGGTATTGTTTTTAAATTTCAACTTATGAGTTTAGCTAGTATATATAAATACGGCTGGTTTTAGTACTGAACTTGTGACATTGCTACACCCAGTAAGCTGGGACAGTTGTAGGACTTGTGTTATTTGTTTTTCCCATTCTCAGGAATCATTGTCCCAGTGTTGCCTGAGGCTGAATGTCTGAAAACCATTGTTTTATATAGTTTTTTTCTGATTTTTGTTTGTTTGTTTCAAATAGAAGAGTAAATCTGGTCATTGATATTCAATTGTCATTGGAAGCAGAGGAAGCCAATCAGATTTTTAGTGCCTTGCTCTTTAATGTGATTGGACAGCTTGGGATCACTAAGTATTTGATTAAGGCCTCCAGCGTGAAAGACAGAGACCTAAACAAATACTTAAAAAAAAGAAGAATTTAAGAGAAACTTTAAATATTTTAATTAATATTCTCAGATTACCCAGCAAAATAAATGTAAAAAGGTACATACCAAGAATAAATTCTAAGAGATTCTGGGGCAGGGCAGAGGATGGGAAATATGCCTCAGATAAAACATAAGAAATAAAAATGTTCTCTCCCTCTTCAACAACCACATTGGAAACAGAAGACAATGGAGCATTGCTTTCAACATTTAGCAAGGACACAGTTTTCAACCCAGAGTTCTATTCCTAGCCGAATTATCAATAAGATTTGAAGATGAAATTAAAAATTTTTCAGCCATGTAAAATCTCAAAAAGTAACCTCCCATGTACTTTTTCTCAGGAAGCTATTGGAGAATATTCTCCAAAATTGTCTAGTAATACACCAATAAGAGGAAACACATAAGATTAGGTAAGAGGGACCCAGTACAGGAAACAGTGTTGAAAGTCAGACAAGGACAACTCAACATGTGGTTTGAGAGACTAGTCCATATTGGAGCAAGAGGGTGGAAGGCTGCTAGAGGGAAGAATCTAAGAGAAAAAAATGCTTTTGGGGAGCATTGGCTCAATCTCCCTTCCCATTTCCTGAATCTCTGCAAAGTCCTTTATTCCACTCCCTTTCCCAGTAGTTCATCCTCAGCCTCTGCTTGTAGGGTCACCTTGCCCCACCATTACAGCCCCATAGAAGACCACTGCCTCACAACTTATGTTCTTGCTGCATCATACTAATGGAAACTCAGAGTGCAACCAATGGTGAGACTAGCAAGGTGCTCGGGGCTCAAAATTTAAGGAGGCACTTAGTCTCAAGCACAGCCTCAGCACTGTATGCTTTCTAAAATCTAGTTCCCCAGCTACCACTCCCAAGCCTGCCTCACTGTCTTCTGGTTGTCTTTGATTGCTCTTTCTCATGTTCCGTTCTATAATGGGCTGAAGTGTAATGGCAGGCAGATGTATTTAAGAATTTATATAATTTTTTGTGTCATTAATTAAGTTTAGGTCGTGGGCTTATTTTTATTTTAAAAAGTCTATTAGATGTTTCTTCACATTTTGTAAGGTTGAATTTTAATTTTAAAGTAGAATATCAACTTTGAGATTTTTCACAAAGTAACAAAACCTCCAGAATCATGTGGAGTATGCCAGTTGTTTGAAATCCAAGGAGAGAAGAAAGTGGAGAAAACAGAAGTGTCCAGAACATGTTTTGTTCTCACTAGTCAAGCAAATTATACGGCCCACTAAAAAATTTCTACTTCCAAGATGTAAGAACACAATTTTCACAAGTGATTGAAGCTGAAAGTACATGCTAAAATATTAGAAGTGTAAGAACACAAATCACTACTGCAGTCTTAAGTCTACCTGTACAAATGCGCAGAAAGCATTTCCAAGCCCTGCACAGAGCTTCAGTCTGTGAGACTGCGTCAGTGAAACTGCATTATCATGATTTACTGATCTTCAAGATAAGTCTTTACTTTAGTCAACTCTAATTAGGGAAGAGGGAAATCTTTATGCTACAGTGGTAATTTCCCCACCAAAGACTATTGGCAGAGCTAAGAAAAAAGTCTTGCTTCTCTTTCAACTTCAGTTGAAAGTAAGTGGTAATTTAGTATTCCTAATGTGCAGTATTGTGACCATGATGAGAGTAACCCAGGGACTGAGAATGTTGTTCTGCACTGTAATAACTTTTAAGTAGGCCACTGAAGTTTATAATAATAATTTAAACATTGTAATAACATTTTAGATTTATTCATATATCCTGAAAGTCCATCCTATGATGGTCATATTTATTTTTGGTCTTGCCTTTATCAAAGTACTTATTTTAACATATGACCACTAAGCATTCAGCCAATAGTATCTATTAACTATTTCTGTTAGGTATATATTTTTATATGTATTAACATGGTTTTTCCTCTCCTGCCCTGCCCTATTTTTTTTTTCTCTCTCTCTCTGCCAATTTTCCATATTATTTTACATGTGTTTTGGTTTTGGTTAAACTTTATTTTGGTCCACAGGTTACAGGGTATCAAGACAGGATGTGATTAATCTAGAAGATGAATAAAAATGCCTTAGAGATAGATGCAGGGACTTATGTGGCTTTGGGCCACATTTTAGGGAGAAGGGGAGGGATTTAGGTTAAAGCAGGTGTTTTGTTGTTCAGAAATTTATGTATAGGAAAGTTCAGAGGTTGAGTAGCTACAGTGTGGACTGTTTGCAGATTTTGACACTCCACGCCCATTCCCACCACCTGCTTACATGACCATCTGCACTGCAAAGCCTGAGAAACTAAAAACTACATTCCCAGAATCCTTTGCAGTTAGAATCTACAGTTGACCCTACCTTTGAACAACTTGGGGCTTAGGGGCGCTGACCTCTCATGCAGTGGAAAATACCTGTATAACTAATAGATATATTTTAGGCTTCCCTGATTAGATGAACACACGTGAAATGTTGACTTGGAATGAAGACTGTAGAGAAAGAGACAGGCTATGAATCATCTCTTGCTGTTTTGGATGATGCTGGAGGCAGTATAGTCAGGCAGCAGCTGTGCTTGCAGCTTCTTGAGTCTCCAGCTTCCTAATAGAGGCAAGGGAAGCAGCCATCTCGGCAGACCAATTCTTTGGTTAATGTGGTTTGTTTTTTGAGTCTAGATTTTTTAGTTTTTCTTCCCCCCTCCCCCCCAACAGTTTTGTGAGCTCTTTATACTCCTTAATAAATCCATTTGTACTTACCTAGCTAGAGAGGATTCAATTCTCAACTATTTGGTAAGTTGACAGTTCAATGTTTGTTTTGTAATATTGCTAAACCCTTTACCTACCTTATCTAATTTAATCACCCTTCAACCAAGAGATGGACGTACTATTATTTATTTCTATTAGCAGATGAAGAAGCAACTTTTCCAATCTCTTCTGAAAGTAGAGAAGGGATTTTGGAGGTAACTTGATTACAGAAATTTGCAAGAATAGTATAAAGAACTCTTTGTACTCTTTACCCAGATTCCCCCATTGTTAATATTTTACCACATTAGCAGTATCTCCTTTCTCTCTTTTTCTTCATACACACAGTATTTTTTTTTCTTCTAAATCATTTAAGAGTAAGTTGTAGACATGGTGACACTTCAGTATGTACTTTCTAAGAACAAGGACATTCACTTATATAACAACAGTACAATGATCATAATCAGGAACTTAACACTGATATACTATCCTCTGATCTACAGACTTCCTATTTTGCCTATTGTTCCAATTATGTCCTTCATAGCAAAAATAAAATTAATATATATATATTTTTCTGTTCCAGGATGCAATTTAGACTCACAAGTTCCATTTAGTTGTCAAGTCAGTTTAGTTTCCCTGAACTGGAACAGTTCCTCAGTCTGTCTTTGTCTTTCATAACCTTAACATTTTTGAAGTATACAAGCCAGGATTTATCTGGTGTTTCTTTTTTTTTTGTAAATTAAATTTATCAGGTAGGTGTTTCTTGAAGATATAGTTTTAAATATATATATATTACACATATTGCAAAGAATTTGAACAGACAAGTGTGTAAACTAGAAGGTAAAAATTGCCTCTTTTCCAACCTAAAGGACATGAATAATTGTTGTTAACAATTTTACTTCCAGAATTTCAAAATGTTGCTTAATTTTTTTTTAATTTCAGTATGCATTGCTGAAAGTTTAGAAACATTTTGCTACGTGACTGAAATAATGAGTGTCTTAAAATTAATAATAATTCCTTCATATTGTCTAACACTTAGTCAACCTTCAGTTTCCTCCAGTTGTTCCAGAAATGACCTTTGCAGTTAATTTGTCTATACCAAGATTCAATTCAGAAGCAGACATTTGTAAGTGGCTGCTATGTCCTCTAACTCTCTTTTAATCCCAAAGAATCTAAAATGTTGAATAGTAAGAAATGCTATTGTAAGAAAGCACCAATCTTTAACATTGACCTCGGGAGTCAATCAGGAAGAAATATTTGGCTGAGTTTCCAAGACACAAGAGGTCATTGTTATGCCAGTGGGGAGAGCCCTCACTCCAGCTAGGTCACACCAGCCAAGTTCTAGCCAAGGCACAATCTGTCTCTATGCTTTGATTTTCTCCTTTGCAATGCAAATAAGAAAGTACCTGGCCCTTAGGGTTTGTAAGAAAAAACTCATCATTGATCAAATATAAAGTATTAAATACAAATATACTTGCCATAAAACACTACATCTAAAGCAAACAAGAGGAAAGCTCAAACCACAAGGAATTCGATAATGAATACTTAACTCATACAAAGCAAGAAAAGTCTATAACCTGGAGATGTTCTGTCTTTTGATTTATTTTTCAATTTTTTCTTTCAATATTTTCTTTTTATGTCACATTGGCAGTAAGTGAGAGTTCCTTAGACCATGTATATTAATAGGGCACAATGGAATAACATTATATTTATAGATCTGAGTATAGTGGGAGTAAATTTACAGCCAGGACACAGGAAAACACACATTCTTTCAAGCCAGCAAAACATGGCTATGTAAAGATTCTTTCGTAAACATTCTTTCATGCCAGCAAAATGCTATGGCTATTTCCTCTAAAGGAGAGTTCAGTTTGGTTGGGGTTTATTCCAGAACTGTGTCATCTCCTATTATCTCACATGTATTGGGCCTAGAGAAAGGAATCCTTTGCTTATCACTCCTTTGTAAGCATGTTAATAAACCTACAGAGGCATATTTCATGATCACTTATGGAAATATTTAATGAGATTTGGACACGAACACATGGGGAGAATGCCATGTGATCATGAAGCAGAGATTGGAGTGATTCGTCTTCAAGCCAAAGAACGCCAACGGTTGCTGGGAACCACCAGGAGTTAGGAAGAGGCAAGAAAGGATCCTTCCTGAGAGCCTTCAGAGAGAGCATGTCCTTGCTGATACCTTGATTTTAGACTTCAACCTCCAGAACTGTGAGACAATAAATGTGCTAAATCATCCAAGTTTGTGGTAATTTGTTACAATGGCCCCAGGAAACTAATACAACATTGCAGTGTCCTATGGCTTTGGGGAGCTGACTCATTCTAATCAAAATTTACCAACTCCTTTATAAACTCAAATTTCAACTTATTAATCCACAGTGGGAAATAGCTGGCAGGATAATAGGCATTCCCTGAGGGCCCAGCACATGGCACATAGTCTTAAATTACAAATCAGGAAGGACAAGGAGAAACTAATACTCATGAAGCATATGATATGTTTTGGGTGTCACAAATAAATATAAAGTTACAACTGTGATAAGGGCTTTGAAGAGAGATATACTGTGGCAGGTAACTGGGAGAACTGCGAACACCAAGGAGATCAAGGAAGGTGAACTTGAGGAAAGGATCTGGAGGAACAACTGGAATGAACAAGGGAAGGGGACATGGGAGGATGGCAGGTACAAAAGCTTTGCATGTTCAAGGGACTGAAATCAGGGCCTTGTGCACTGAGGTGGGGGTGGGGTTGTTCAGGTTGAGGCAGGACAGAAAGTGAGGGGTGACGCATGCTAGGGTTCCCAGAGGAAGTTCAGGTTTGTGTCTTCCTCCTAAGGGCAGGGAGGAGTGTTAAGGTTTGTTTTACAGAGGAGTGACAGGATTAGATTTGCAGTTTTGAAAAGCTCACTCTGCTTGCAATGAGGTACAGGTTGGAGAAAGGGGGAGAGTGTGATGCGAGCAGAGGGCCCAGGGATTAGGACTGGACACACCACATGGCAGCACATACTCTGAAATCCCAGCAGAGCCAGCAGGGGGCCAAGCGCTTTCCCCCAGTGCCAGGAGGTCACTCCAACCACATCTCTCCCCACAGACCCAGGCCTCCTCTTGGAGAGCTAGGCAGAAGTGTTTGTCTGGGTTGTCCAAGCACAAAAAGTCACTGAAATGGTTATTGCGATCATTGAACTGGGTTGAGATTTTGGTTTTGAACTAGACTTTTACCCTCACTAACCGAAATGATGAGAATTCATAAGGTCAGATCTGCAATGGGATATAATGGCATAACATTCTATTTATACACTTGAATGTAATGTGAGTAAGTTCACAAACCTGCCCCAGGTGAAGAGTAAGCTCTTGACAAGGTACCATAAATATCAATGTACCATAAATATATACATCGAAAGCATTCTTGGAAATGGCTGGGGCACTCCTTGTGTAAATGCACTGTTATTTACTTAACTATTTTCTTATTTATTGGTAAATAATTCTCTCTCTGGTATTTGCTATTACACTGGCATCTTAGAGGTATATCCAAGTACACTTCTGAGAGATATTTTTTATGGCATAGAGTCTTAGGAGGAGGATTTCCAAGTCTAAGAGCAAGCATATTCAACACTGATAGATCTTGGCAGACTTTCTAAAAGATTGTTCTGATACCATAATTTTATCAACAGTCAGGCTATGTCTTAACAACACTTATTTCTGCCTGGGTACAATACACATTACACTTTTACACACATTGTCTAGTTGTTTGAAAAGGTGTTTGTTTGTTTTTTCTGATTATAAAAGTTATATAAGTTCCTAGAGATGGAGAAATTTTTTTCACTTGACCTGTCAAGGAAAGCACTGCACATGCTTGAATGAAATATGCGAACGAGCTGCTCAGGTGAGGAGTGGTTCTCACCTGAGTTGTTCCAGTGAGCAACTCCCCAGGAAGGGTGGGTGTTGCTGAACTTGCATTGCAGAATAAGCCCTGAACTGTCTGCATCACAGAGGGGAGAATTTGAAGTTGCACATAGATGGGGGACTCTGAGAAGAAGCCAATGAAAATGAGCCTGAGACGGGGAAAGAGAGGGAGGTAAACCCAGACGCAGTGCAAGTAGAAAGGGATTTTGGAAGCTAATGTACCATTTCCTAGAGTTCATAAAATTCCCTTTTGTTTGTGTCAGTCATACCTCAAATTATGTATTTAACCTCTTATTAGAGATTTGGTGAGTTGATTAGTTCTGGCCTTCCTCCCAGGAAGGCAGCTGTGCAGCTTTCATGAGTTGTTTCAACACAGCGAAGAGAAGCCAGGAGAGCCAATTTCTGATGGCAAGAGCAAAGGTGAGGTGAGGTTGCACTGATGGGTAAGAATGCAAATCAGAAGGGTTGCTCTTGGTACTGTTTTAGGTAACAGATCTAAATCTGTTTTTAGTCTCATTTCAAAACCCATGTGAGCAGGTAAAGGGGAAGGAGGGGACCACTGACATCCAAGGTCTCTTCGGAAAGGGGCCTGGGAATCTCTGCAGGCAGACCCTGAAGGATTGAGGCATTGTGTCACTGTGCTAAAGAGAAGACCAAGGACAGGCAGAAACTAAAATAAGAGCAATGGGAGAAACAACATGGGCAGTGTGATAGCCACTGTGAAAGCCTAGGGAAGCCGAGAACAGGAAGGGCCCAACTCCACCTGGGCTGGTTGGGGAAGTTTGAAATATGAGTAGCAGATCACCATGAAGACCAGACTGGAAGGGTGTTTCTGCTTCCTAGTGCTGCAGTAACAAATGACCACAAACCAGGTGGCTTATCACAACAGAAATTTTTTATTTCACAGTCTGGAGGCCAGAAAACTGAAATCAAGGAATTGGCAGGGTTCCACTTTCTCTGGAGGTTCTGGGGCAAGAGTCCAGTCCTTGCCTCTTCCACCTCTTGTGGTTGCCAGCTTCCTTGGCTTGTGGCCATATCACTTCGAATCTCCGCTTCCCTCCTCACGTGGCTTTCTCCTTTTTGTCACTCATAAGGACGCTTGTCATTGGACTTAGGATAACCCAGCATGGTCTCATCTCAAGATCCTTAAATCAATTATATCAACAAAGACCCTTTTATCAAATAAGGTAACACTCACAGATTCCAGGGATTAGGATATGGACATATTTTGGGAGAGCACCATTTAACTCATAACAGAGGGCACCTCCTTCAGAGGAACCCTGGGAGAGAACACAAACTTCTTAACAAAAGCCCTTTGATGATCATGCCTCTACTATTTTTCAAGTCCCATAAGTCCACTATTCCCCTGACTTCAAGCTGTGCTAAATTGCTTTCATTTCCACAGATGAAGGTTTCTCCATGCCTCCAGGCTTTTGTGTATGCACTTCTCCCTTTCAGTTTTAATTAACCAAGTTGGTTGTTGGAACGAGAATCAATAGGATGAAGTGGTTGTGGGAGCAGGTTTAGGGGATGAGACAAACAGGCTCTCTGGTTCCAAATGTTCACATTTCATCAAAAAAAGGTTTTTTGGACAATCTGGCTATATCCTGGAAGTCCCTCTATCATTTTGCCTGGCTTTATATCAGTGGCAGTTGAAAGGTTTCTTTGTGTGAAATGTAGAAATTTCCTCTCTGAAATTTGATTTCATATTTACTCAAGAATAGCAGCTACTTGCAAAAGTCTTTCACTTTTGGGGAAAATTGTAAGTTTTCCTTTGAGCACATAAATATTCTAGAGGTTTGTTTTGTTTTGTGTCTCAGGAAAAGTGGGACAGAGTGAGCCAGATAGTCATAAGGCTGCAGATAACTTATTTTGAATGCTCTCAGTAGACCGAGAAACAGCAGCTGAGAAAGAGAAATGCTTGAATTTCAATGGGATTAGTCAACACGCAGTGAATGACAAACCTGCCAGCCACAAAATCAATGTATTCATATCTCTCTTTTATTGCTTCATTGTAATCAAAGCCTAAAGTGGATTATGCAAATATACAAACAAACATCAAACATCTTGCACCTTGGATGGATGCCTGGCATGCTGTGAAATTATAGTGGGATATGATTGCCTGTGCATTATGCACATTATACCATAATGAAGGACTTTAATATGTAATATGGAGTTCCCATGCGATAAAAATGTAAGTCTATTAACACAAAGGCAGATGAAAAGGGTATCGCTTATTAAAGATCATAGATAAACTAGGAGGAATTAAGGGGCAGGGAGGAAAAAAAGGCCGCTGTGGCCAGACACAGAGAAGGTGTAGACTATCTGGTGCATAGTGAAGGGGTGATTGGGAAGCAGATCAAAGGAGGAGCCTAATCTACTGCTATTCACCCACAAATTATTTTTTACTTAAATAAAACATGTTCACTGTCCACTCTCACCCCATAATCTTTCGTAGAGATTCCCAGGAGTCTTGCCTTTCTGTGGCCTGGACACCACTGTTCACCTCCCATTCCCATCAGAGCAAGGGGCACAGCTTACTAAGCCTCTGAAAGGGAGGAGGGAGTGGACAGACATGGCTCACCAGCTTTCCCATCTGCATCCTGGGAGCGTGTTGGAGCAAAGAGAACCTACTGGGCCAAGGTCTAGGCAAAACCTCCAGGTAGGACCAAGCTGATCCTTGCTCTCCTTCAGTGTTCAGAAGACCTGGCATAGCCGGGACAGATCTCTGGAGTCTGTTGGGTGGCCCAGTGCCTGGAGATTACATCTGTGTGAGGGATAAAAGTGACCTGGCCCCGTGGGCCTCTGCCTCCACCTCACATCCTGCCCTAGCCAGAACAGAGAGGCCAGACCTGCTCTGGCCAGAGACATGGTGGCAGGACTGAGGTTCAAGAGAGACACAGACAGACTTCAGTCATTTGATGTCTCAGATTGAATGTCTATCCCTACAAGTTGCAGATGATACTACCAACACCCTGGGGTTATTGCGAAGACAAATGGGATGCATCCCTTCATTCCTTCTTGTAGGCATTTACTCAACCAGGATTTTGGGGTGCTGTGGTAGGCAAAATTCTAAGGTGACTCCCCAAAGACCCATGCCCTTGCATAAATGCCTCCCTTTGAGTTTGGGCAGGATCTGTGAATGTGATGGGTGTCGCTCCTGTGATGAGGCTATGTATTATGGCAAAGGTTAGAGAACTTTATTCATCAGTTGATTTTGAGTTAACCAAAAGGGAAATTATTCTGGATCGGTCTGCATCAAATGAAAGCTTTGAGAGTGTCAGAAAGATTCCCCTGCTGGCCTTGAACAAGCCACCATGAATTCTGTAACTGCAAGGAAAGGAATTCTGCCAACAACCGTGGCAGGTTAGAAGAGGAACCGGAGCCTCAGAGGGGACCTCATTCATGGTGATGACACTTTGATTATAGCTTTGTGAGACCCTGAACTATGCCATGCCAGGACTCCTGATCCATGGAAACCAAGAGATAATAAAATGTGTGTCATTTTTAGCCACTGCATCCCAGGTAATTTGTTATGCAGCATCTTGCTAAGTGCTGGGTCGTGGTCCACAATGCAAGCACAAGCCTGCTGGCAAGGAACATAAGCAAGGGGCTGGGTAACTAACTACTGCCTGATGAGTGAGTGAAGTAATACTTTTGAATTAACTCTTCTTGTCACTCCTTCATCAGTGAGTGTGATTCTTTCACTGCCGCCCTTCTGCCCTAATGGGAAGGGAAACAGAGAATGGAGGAAGGAGGAGATAACATGTAATCCTTTCTAGGCCGGCAGAGAAGGAAAAGCAAATCCCTCTTGGTTCTTAGAGGGAAGGCAGAGGAAGAGGAAGGCAGAGGGGCTTGTCTTCCTCCCCAAAGTTGGGGGAGGGAGAGAGGTTTTAAATAACCAGAAAGGTTTTGGGGAGATCTCTGAGTAGGAGATACTGTCCCTCTGTTCTTTGGGTAAATACTGAGAAATTTTCAAGTGAGCTTAGAAAACTGCTGAATTTGACTTGGCCTAGCTTAGGCAGGAAGTTGTAAATGGATCTAGGCAGAGGGAGGGCCAGAAATAGGGTCCCTTTCTCTCCTCTCCCCCCACTGCCCAGCCCTCCTATTTGCAAATTTGTCAACACTCAGTGCATTCAGTCCCACTTACTTCTCCAGAGACACAAAACAAAATAAACCTTTAGGATATTTATGTAATCAGAGGCAAACTTATAATTTACCCCAAATGAACAACTTCTGAGTAAACATGAAATCAAATTTCGCAGACCTTTTCACACTTCACACAATGAAAGAGATGGTTTTCAAACAGAAGAACAGAGTAACCTTAATTAGCAAGATCGAGGGTTTTCTCTCACTAGTGTGACGGTGGCTCTAATACAAGGTCAGACCACTATTTGTGAATAAAGAAAGCAGCTGCTTCTCCCTTCCCTCCCCCTCTTCTCCCTCCCCTCCCTCCCCCTCTTCTCCCTCCTGTCCCCCTCCCTCCCCCTCCCCTCCCCCTCCTCCCCTCCCCTCCCCCTCCTCCCCCTCCCCTCCCCCTCCTCCCCTCCCCTCCCTCCCCTCCCCCTCCTCTCCCCCTCCTCCCCCCTCCCGTCCCCCCTCCTCTTCCTTTCTTCTCTTTTTCCTTCAGCATCTGAATGTATCTGCAGCATAGTTGGCCCCATATAAGCAGTACCTTGGAATGGTGGTTTTCAACGGGTGCAGTTTTGCTCCCCACCAGACATCTGGTAGTGTCAGGAGATGTTTTTGGTTGTCAGAGCTAGAGGTGGGTACTACTGGCATCTAGTTGATAGAGGCCATCCATGTTGCTAAACGCCCTGCAGTACACAGGGCAGCCTTCTACAGTGAAAACACCAACTGTCAGTGGTGCTGCTGAGAAATGCTGCCTTGGGAAAGCACAGGTGGCTAAGGGAGGGAGCATTTAGGGGGAGTACTCACCCATATAAGGGTGAAGGGAGGAGCAGTGAGGGAGAGTGCAGACAAGGACTGGCCTGAACAAAGACTCATGGGGTACCTGCCTGTGAGGGGCCTAACCAGCGAAGCCTAGAGTGGGAGGTGGCTAATAAACAGGGTACGCCTGCAGAGGTGAGCCCGGGTCAGGAAGACACTTAAGTGGTGCACAGACTAGACTTCATTCCAAGGTCCTCACGGAAACATTGGGGGGTGTTACGCAAGGCTGTGGCAGGTGCAGGTTGGCCTTTACAGCCTCCAAAGGAATTTCAACTACTCTCATCAGATCTTTGCAATAACTCAGTGAGGAACGAAGGGCATCTGTTATTATGTCTATTTTAAAATCCATCTGTTTTTCATGACTTCCTCACTGTGTAAAGGGACAATAAACTTCCCTCCTGCCTATGACAAGGGGAAATGCCAGAGGAAAGAGAAAGGGAGAGGTGCTCTTTGGCCTTCTACATGCAGAAGTGGCGAAGCTGTGCATAAACGAGTCTTCATTGCCTTATTTGTCCAATGGCCAGCTATGTGTTGTTCTTGCTCCTGTTTTCCCTTTGGCAAACCATGACCATGCATCAGCTACTTAGAATTGCACAATTCGATCAAGTTGTGCTCCAGCAAGGGTCACATATGAATTGTTGTGGTATTAGTTGAAGTAAAAATGGACTGTCAGAAGAATTCATATATGCATAGGTAGTATTATCACTATAGGAATGTAATTAGTTAGTCAAAGTCATTGGGAAAATACAAAAACTTATTGAAACCAGATGTTGGCTCAATACATTAGTGTGGAAAGACGAGCAGCACAGAGAAGACAGGTTACCTTTATCCATGGGTTAGGCTGCAATACTGGCATTCAGATAGAAGTACGGCACACTTAGGGCATCTCACTTAAAGTTTGGCTCGTTTACATCACTTCATTTAGAGCATTTCCTACTCATCACCCATAAGTGGTCTGTCCTGAATTTGCAGTGTGCTCACTTTTCCTGAAAGGCACAATGAACCTTCTCCATGGACTTGATTGACAATGTCCATGCTGCGAGTGGAGGTGCAGTGTTTTGCCTTCTGTTCTGCACGTGGTAAGGAGGAGGATTCTGAGAGTAAACTGCATTATTTGCTGGTCCAGGGCAAGGGCTGCTTAACAACTTCTCTGATTTATCTGGGAAATATTTGCCAGAAAATACAAATTAAGTAAAAACCAGAATCAATTTAAAAATAATTTCCACTAGTAACCATGTTTGCTTTTAATGGTTTAACATTACTGACTATGCACATGCTTCTACCTTTGCATTTCTTTTTCTTAACTATAGATGACATATGGCAATCTTGTGCTCTAGAACCTTCCATGGCTCCCTCTATTTTAAAATTATGTCCAAATGTTTGGCATCCAAAATCTTTCACAATCTGATTCCACCTCCTCTACCTGCTCCTCCTCCCCAGTTTGGAATCCCAATATGGAACCAGTACAGTAATCAAATCAGGGGCCCTGCCACTCATCTAGGAGGCCCATTTTGATGTCTCCTTGTTCCTAACAATGTTGTTTCCTCTGTCTAGACTCCCTACCACTCAACCTGGAAACTCCTCTGAATCTTTTAAGATTCATTTCAAGTGATGGATTGGTTGTTTGAGGGTATAGACAAAAAGACTGTGCTTAGAAACCCAGATCTGGGGAGTCAGAGCCAATCTCCTTGTCCTTTGCTGTACCTGAATGTCAGTTTGATTCTTGCATTGGTATTTGCAAGTAGATACATGCCCAGCTCACAAGGACTCCTGCTTTTGGGAATTGCCACCCTGATCTACAGGTCTCAGGAATGGACCTCTGGCAGCTGTACTTGTATCATAGGACCCATGGTTTTTAGGTCAGTGCTTGACAACCTGTAAGATTCTATTTTCACATTCCTGTTCTTATAGTCCACAAAATAACACCTTATCCTTATAATAAAGCCTTGCTTTTTAATTTTTTTTACTGCTCGGTTGCAGTCACAGCGCACTAGGCACATTTGATGATGTAAATCCCCTCTCCTGGTTTTAATTACTTTTCCTCTTTCATCTTCAACCCTTCAACTCCCACCTTCTTACTTGCAACGCCGTTGCTGAATTGAGCAGTCCACTGTCATTATAACACAGAGATTTCCATTTTCCTATGGATGAACATTTAGGTTACCCTTTTTTTTTTTTCCATTTCCTTTCTTGCTATTTCAAAGAAAGCCACTAAGAGTTTTCTTCTATATGTCTACAAATGCACATAAGTAAGAATCTTTAGGGTATACTTTAGAAGTGGAACTGCTGAGTTGGAGGTGCACATGTTCACCTTTACAAGATAATATGAAATTGTTTTCTAAAATCATTGATCTAGTTTATACTCCCATCTTTAATAGCCAACAAATAACTAATACTGAGCACTTGGCGTATGCCAGATACTCACTGATAGAAGTTTAGTGTTGTTCTGTTCTTTTATTCTTAGGATAAACTCTACTTGGTTGTAATGTATCTTATTTGTAATAAAATGCTGGATTCAGATGGCTAACATTTTATGTAGATTTTTGCATCATGCTCAGAACAGAAGACCCTTAATTTCCTTTCTTGTCCTGACACTGACTTGGTTTGAAATCAAAGTTGTACCAGCCTCAAGAAAAAGAGGTTATCCAATTCTTTTTTTATTTTCTGGAATGATTTAAATAAATGTTTAAATAAATGTTTATTTTCTGTCCCTTGAAAATGGTCAGAACTCAATAATAAAACCCTTTTGTTGATTAGGTTGGGGATGTAGTTGGTAATCATGTTAATTTCATTAAATATTATGATTTTTTTCAAATCTTTTCTTCTTGTATCAATTGTGGCATTTATGTTTTTTATTTTTTTTCTGAATGTATTTCTTGTATCTAGGTTGCCAAATAGTTACTCATTTTATTATTATTTTAAACTCTATTTTGTTGGCAGTTATTTTTCACTTTCTATTTTGTGATTTAGTTGTCTCTTATCTACTGATTCTTTTTGTTGTTGTTTTTTATCAGTTTTGCCAGTTCTTTTTTAAAAAACAGCTTTTTGGATGGTTGATGTTCTCTGTTTAATTTTTGCTCTTATTTTTATTGATTTCTTCCATCTGATTTCTTTGGATGTGACCTGTTGCTTGTTTTCTGATATCTTAAGCTCATTCACTTTTAGCATTTTGATTTTTGAGTCTTTGTTTGTTTTCTTATTTTTCTGCTTGGAACATCTCCCAGGTAGCTCCACAAATCTCACTCCCCCTCCTTCCAAGTGTCATTTAAATGACATCTCTCAGTGCCCTGGCCGGTGTGGCTCAGTTGGTTGGGCATTGTCTGTATACCCAAAGGTTGCTAGTTCAATTCCCAATCAGGGCACATACCCAGGTTGTGGGCTCAATGCCTGGTAGGGGGTGAATAAGAGGCAGCCAATTGATGTTTCTCTCTTACATTGATGTTACTCTCTCTTTCCCTCCCCTTCATCTCTTTCTAAAAAATCAATAAATGGCATCTCTCAGCTGGCTTTCCTTGCCTATTCCATTTAAGCTTGCATTTCCAAGGGGGCACACCTCTAGTGCCCAGCTTGGGTGATTGGGGAGACTGTGTCACTGGACCCTACAGAACACCTACTATAACAGGCCACTCTACCCAGCCTGGGAGACATAGCAGCTCTACCTAATACATAGAAACAAATGCAAGGAGGCTGCCAAAATGAGAAGACAAACATGGCCCAAATGAAAGAACAGAACAAAACTCCAGAAAAAGAACTAAATAAAATGGAGACAAGCAATCTACTAGATGCAGAGTTCAAAACACTGGTTATAAGGAAGGTCAATGAACTTAACAAGAACCTCAAGAGCATGAAAAAGGACCACTAAGAAATAAAGGATACACAAACTGAAATGAAGAATAATTTACAAGAAATTAACATTAGAGTAGATGAAACCAAGAATAAAATCAGTGATTTGGAATATAAGGAAGAAAAAACAGCCAACCAGAACAGCAAAAAGAAAAAAGAATCTAAAAAACTGAGCATAGTGTAAAGAGCCTATGGGACAATTTCAAGAGTACTAACATTTGCATCATGGGGGTACCAGAAGGAGAAGAGAGAGAACAAGAAAGAACTTATATGCATACATACATAACCCCTGGACACAGACAATAGTGTGGTGATGGCTTGGGGTGGGAGGTGGGGTGGGGGGGCAGAGGGTATCAATGGGGGAAAAAAGGAGGACATCTGTAATACTTTCACAATAAAGATAAATAATAAAAAAAGAAGAAGCACAATTGGTACAAAAAAGAGAGAAGCACAAAATAGTCACAGGAATATAAAGTTCAGCATAGGGAATATACTCAATAATACTGTAATAACTATGTATAGTGCCAGGCAGGTACTAGACTTATTGAGGGGATCACTTTGTAAATTATATAATTGTCTAACCACTATGTTGTATACCTGAAACTAATATAAAATGATATTGAAAGTAAAAAAAAAAAAGAAGAAAAGAAAAAGAAAACCTAATGATAGGAAACCTCCCTAACTTGGTAAAGAAAATAAACATACAAGTCCAGGAAGTTCAGAGAGTCCCAAACAAGATGAACCCAAAGAGGGCCACACCAAGACACAGTATAATTAAAATGCTACAGGTTAAATCAAAGAGAGGATCTTGAAAGCAGCAAGAGAAAAGCAATTAGTTACTTACAAGGGAGCTCCCATAAGACTGTTAGCTGATTTCTCAACAGAAACTTTGTAGGACAGAAGGGAGTGGCAAGAAATATTCAAAGTGATGAAAAGCAAGGACCTACAACCAAGATTACTCTACCCTGCAAAGCTATCATTTAGAATTGAAGGACAGATAGAGAGCTTCCCAGATAAGAAAAAACTAAAGGAGTTCATCACCCCCAAACCAGTATTATATGCAATATTAAATGGTCTTCGTTAAGAAGAAGAAAAGCCTGGCCAGCATGGCTCAGTGATTGAGTGTTGACTCATGAGCCAGGAGATCACAGTTTGATTCCTGGTAAGGGCACATGCCTGGGTTGCGGGCTCAATTTCCAGTGTGGGGTGTGCAGGAGGCAGCCAATCAACGACTCTCTCTTATTATTGATGTTCCTATCTCTCTCTCCCTCTCCCTTCTTTTCTCTGAAATAAATAAAAACATACTTTTACAAAAGAAGAAAAAAAAGATAAAAAATGTGAACAATAAAATGGCAACAAATATGTATCTATCAACAATTGAATCTGAAAAACAAAATAAACAAGCAGAACAGAAACAGACTCATAGATACAGAGAACATTTTGACAGTTGCCAGATGGTAGGGGGATGAAGGAATGGGTGAAAAAGGTGAAGGGATTAAGAAGTATAGAATAGTCATGGGAATATAAAGTACAGCGTAGAGAATATAGTCAATAATATTCTAATAACTATGTATAGTGTCAGATGGGTGTGAGATTTATCAGAATGATCACTTAGTAAGTTATGTAATGTCTAATCACCGGGGTTTACATCTGAAACTAATATAATAATGTATATCAACTTAACTGAAAAATAAAAATAATATAAAAATGGGGGTGGGAGGAACCCTTGGAGCTCCTTCTCCCCCTCCATTCCCCTTCCCTGCTTTACTTTTCTCTGTAGCATTTATTTATTACCATCAAACACAGTATATATTTTACTTCTTTATTATTTATTGTCTATTTCCTCCATTAGAATATGAGTTCTTTTAATTTTGGTAAATTTATAGAATTGTTCAATCATCATTATGTCTAGAATTTTTTCATCACCCCAAAAAGTTTCCTTGTGCCCCTTTATAGTTAATTTCTACTCCACTCCAGTCCTAGACAACCACTGATCTGCTTCTGTTTTTGTAAATTTGGAATATAGGAATTTTGACTGCTTTGTTCACTGATACATCCCCAATATCTAAAGCACCTGGTCCATAACAGGTGTTCAATAAATATTTTTTAAAGAAAATTTTCAAATATTAATTTTTCTTTGTATGATCTATCAGTTTCTAGAGGTGTGTTAAAAATCTTCAAAAATATTTGCTGACACATCCGCTTCTCTCTGGGATTCTGTTCATTGAAGCTTTATATATTTTGGAATTATTGTTGCTATAAATAATATGTTCATGATCATTATAGCTTTTTGGTCTATTGTTCCTTTTTCTGATATGCAACATTCCACTTTAAGGTATTTTTTTTTATCTTCACCTGAGGATATTTTTTCCATTGCTTTTCAGAGAGAGTGGAAGAGAGAGAGGAACATTGATGTGAGAGAGACACATCAATTGGTTGCCTCCCACACTTGCCCTGACCAGGGCAGGGATCAAAACTACCACTGAGGTATGTGCCCTTGGCTGGAATCAAACCTGGGAACCTTCAATCTGCAGGCCAATGCTCCAACCTCTGAGCCAAACTGGCTAGGGCTGTAACACCCCTCTTTATTGTCTATGATATTTTAACTTTGTAACCCATTTTTACTAATATTTAAATTGCTATCTTGGTTATCTTTTAGTTCCCATGCCTTAATTTTTCCACTTTTTTGTTTTACCTGTGTATATCCTTTTTGTTTTAAGTGTGCCTCTTATTGTGGTTAAAGCATTACTACTGGATCTTGTTAGTTTTTTTAAGACTCTGAGAGTCTTTATCTTCTGAATGCTGAGTTTGACATTTACATTTATTCTTCTGGGTTGTTGTGGGGGTTTTTTTGCCATTTTATCTTCTTCTTCTTCTTCTTCTTCTTCTTCTTCTTCTTCTTCTTCTTCTTCTTCTTCTTCTTCTTCTTATATTATTATTATTATTATTATTTTAACCCTCACCTGAGGATATTTTTTCCATTTTCAGAGAGAGTGGAAAGGAGAGAGACAGAGGGAGAGAGAGAGGAACATTAATGTGAGAGAGACACATTGATTGGTCGCTGCATGTGCCCTGACCGGGGCCAGGGATTGAGCCTGCAACTGAGGTTCTTGCCCGTAGCCAGAATCGAACCCCAGACCCTTCAGTCCACAGGCCGATGCTCTAATTACTGAGCCAAACTGGCTAGGGCTAGCTGTTTATTCTTATTCAGTGATTTTAAATGGACTCCTTCTTCCACTCACCCACTAAATGTCAATGTCTTTGTCATTCTTCTGCAGGACAGAAATAGATGGGAGTCCCCAAGAATCAAGATGAAATTGAAGATATCCACCTAGGTTTCAATCTGAGCAAAGTGCTGCTGTGAAAGGAAGTGACCATGGTTCAAGGACAACATGAGGCCTGGCACAAGGCAATGCCCACAGAGCTGAGAGTTTGGAAATCTGGTTCTAGGCCCAAGTGGACCTCTATCCTTTGTGAGAAAGCTCAGTGGGCTTCTTGTGCTGTGTCTATGAAAGGGGGAGGTGGAACTAGGTCAGCATGGCAGGTGCAAAGGAGAGGTATGAGCCTAATAAATGGTGACCTCCCAGTGTACTGGAGGACATTCAACGGAACCACAAAAGCCAGGCCCATTTCCCGTCTTGAGTACTACTGTAGTCACAGTGTTCCTTAGCAAATTATAGGCTCTGAGATACCCTGTTTTAACTTTGTTTAACTCAGTTATTTATTACATTTATTTGATGGCCAACCCTTCTGTCAGGAAATATATTATCATCCAGGAGAACAATTTCTGGGAGTTTATTTTAAGAAACACAGGTAGAGACAATTTCTTCATTCATTCAACAAATATGAGCACCCACTATATATGGCAGATACTCTGCTAGGTGTTCATAGGAAGAGTCAGGAATCCAGTTTCTCCACACACCAGTGGGGGAGCCAGACAACACACAAGTAATCATCAAACATATTATTAAAAACTGTGACATGCTATGAAGGAGACTTGTAAGGACTATGAGAGAATATCATTTAGACGGGGAGAGGGTTAGGGAAGGCCTCTTTGACAAAGTGACATTTAAGCTCAAGCCTGAAAGATAAGTCAGGTAAGGGGTGGAGAGAAGCTGTCTACGCAGGCAGGATAGCGTGTGTAAATGCCTTCCAGAGTTTGGAAGCAGCAATGAGGGAGATTGATAATATTTATCAATTTGGGGAAGATTAAGATTTCACTTTTTGGACACAATTACCTTGAGATGCTGTGACATAATTAGAAATATACATTGGGTTTCTGTTTTCAGTTCTTGGCATAGAGCTTCTTCTACCCTTGCAACTTTCTGAGTGATGGGGGTGAGAGGAGTATCCTTTGTTATTCATAATAAGCCCTTTCCAGCTATGTCTTAGTTTATTCTAGTGAGGTGGCTCTTGGAGTGTGGGGCTGGTTACTAGAGGAAATGACCATGTGACTAGAGGGTTCAACCTTTAGCCTGCCCCCCCCCCCCTCATACACACACTCTGGCCTCTGGGGAGAAGAGAAGGGCTGAAATTGACTTAATCACCAATGGCCAATCAATCAATAATGCCTATGTAATGAAGCCTCCATAAAAACCCTAAACAATAGGGTTTGGAGAGTTTCCAAGATGGTGAAAACATGGAGATGTCAGGAGGGTGGCACATCCAAAGCGGGCATGGAGCTCTGCACAAATACGTCCCTCCTCCCATACCTTGCCCTAAGCATCTCTTCTATTTGGCTATTCCCGAGTTGTGTCCTTTATAATAAACTGGAAATGGTAAGTAAAATGTTTCTTTGAGTTTTGTGAGCCCTTCTGGCAAATTATCAAACCTGAGAAGGGTGTCGTGAGAATCCTTGATTTATAACCAGTTGGCAACCTGGGACTTGTGATTGGTGTCTGAAGTGGAGGCAGTCATGTAGGACTGACCCCTTAACTTGTGACATCTGATACTATCTCCAGGTAGACAGCGTCAGAATTAAAATGAATTGTAGAACACCTAGTCGGTGCCCACAGAGAATTAGAAAATTTCTTGGTGTGGGAAAACCCCACACATTTGGTATCAGAAGCATTGTGAATCTAAAAACTTTTTTTTTTTTCTTTTTTTCTTTTTAGATCCCATGAGGTATTTAAGGGAAATGTAGTAAGCAATTGGATGTGAGTTTGGCGCTTAGAAAACATTTAGGTTAACCAGTTAAATTATAATTTGCTTACATTTCAATAAAATTTTAGTAAAATTATAGCAAAATCAGTGGTGGGTGCATGAGAAATAAATCACCAAATTTTGTGTCTATTCTAACCAAGAGGAAAATACCTGAGAGTGCCTTTAATTCAGTCCTATTTTCCTTAATAAGAACAAAGCTCATTCTGGTGATTAAAGCTCTTAAATCCCCCAGGAGCCCCAGCTGGCAGCCTACTAGCTGTTCCAAGGCCAAAGAGGAAAAGTGTTTGTGTCTGCTTAAAAGTGGAGTAATTAATGATGTGGGGAAACTGTTTTTCCTTTGTTTGCTTCTCAACATGATGGCTCTGTATGATGAAGGATAGATGCTAGGATTGACTATGAATACTACAAGACAAAATTATGTGAGCTGATATGTCTATGTTGTATGAAGAATGCTCGGATGTTTAGCAGATATGCTGCGAAGATCAAAATGGCATCTTAAAACATCTAGACAATTCTCAGTGTAAAACTCCTAGAACATGACGACATCCACATGGAGCTTTGGGCATCTCAAGGATACTACTAAGGGAGGGGTGGAGGTAGAAGAGGGTACGGGGGATAAATGATGATAAAAAAAGAATACTAATAAGAGTTGGTATGGCAAGGACACGTGCTGGACAGGTTTTCCTGGTAACAAAGCAACAGTGAGAATATTTTGGGGGGAGAGAGGACACGGGAACGTTGGGGGCTAGTCGCGTTGGAGGTAAGGCATGACTGCTTGTTCCACGTCCTTTGTCAAGATGCTTCCTACTCATCCTTAATATTTCAGCTCTAATCCAAGGAAGCCAAACCTGAGCACCTGCCACTCCCTTCCCCCCACCTGGGCAGATCCCTGTCCTAGGCCCTCTTAGAAACCAGCCCTCCATTCACAGCATGTGATGCATTGTACCCAAACCATTCATTGTGTGGAGGAGTAGAGATCGCAGTCTTCAGCTCAGGTGAATGAGAAATATAACTTAATTTATACTTCAAGATCTCATTCAACCGTGGTGGTAGAAATATAATTTCAGTCCATTTGGGGTCTCAAAGAGTTCTGTAGTTCCGCAGCATAAGCTTCTATAGTTAAAGAGGGAGAGGAGGAAAGGAAAGTGTTGGGAGTGGCCTCGTCGTCTTGACTGCTGTGTGTCTGTGAAGCTGTCTGTCTGGTTCTGTTTCCTTAAGCTCCTAGGCTGTTGGACAGTAGCCGCCCGGGAAACCCTCGGCAAAGCTTTTTACTGCCATGCTTCCTCTGGCGCAAAGAGCACAGCTTCACTATTTCAACAGGGAGAAAGCAGAAGAGGAAAGGAAATAGCTAGAGAGAGAAAACTCGGGTTAACATTTTACACAAAACAGTAGTTAAAACATACATTTACTCTGTTTGGGACTGTGTAGTGGAAGTTATGTGGAAGAAAAAAATGTGCCAGTCTTTACCAGCTCTGGAAGTCTAATGTAGAAGCTTAAACCTCTTAAAAAAAAAAAAAAGGAAAGGAAACATTTTTTAAAAATATTATCCAAAAAGTGAAAGCAACCCAAGTGTCCACTGATGAATAGATAAATAAAATATGGTCTATATACATACAATAAGATAGTGCTCGTTCTTAAAAAGGGAGGAAATCCTGCCACATGCTACAACATGGATGAACCTTGAGGACATTATGATACGTGAAAAAAGTCAGTCACAAAAAGACATACTGTGTGATTCCACTTACATACGTGGAGCCAAATCCATAGAGACAGAAAGCAGAATGGTGGCTACTAGGGGCAGGGGAAGAAGGGAATGGAGTTGTTCAATGGGTACAGAGTTTCAGTTTTGCAAGGTGAAGAGTTGTGGAGATGGCTGGTGGTGATGGTTACACAGCAGTGTGGATATAGTTAGTGCCCCTGAACTGCACACTTAAAATGTTTAAATCTGCATTCACTGGATAGAGGCTGCTTTAATGAGAGACACAGTATAGCAGCTTAAACAAGTTTTATGTTATATATATATTATCACAATAGAAATGTTATTCAATCACATGTGTAATTAGTTGTTCAGTATCTTTCCCATCAGCTAGAATATAAGCTTTAAGAGTGGGACCTTGTTTATCTTATTTATTCATCTTATTTTCTGCTATATGCCCACCACCTCTAGTGCAGTGCCAAGCACATACCAGTAACTCCATAAATATTTGTCAAGGGAATAGTCCTAGGAGTGTGATTTGGGGGGCAGAGTATGCTCAGGAAATGTGTCCCATATTATAAATTACTTAGGAAAATTGGCAGGGGATTGCATAATTTGCTGCTGATAATATTCAGTTGCCATAGTGCTTGGGTGTTTGTGAACATAGATTTTGATTAAATATAGAAAGAGAGGAAAAATAGGTATCCTGTTACATACTCATAGTCATATTCTTAATCACCTGGTCCCCTGCAGAAGAGGGCTTCTAGTGTTGAGCCTTTTAAAATGAAGATTTAAAAAATCTTTAAATATTATATTTTCATAGATTCACACAAATAACTTACAGTTTAGCCTATAAAATTAGACTTAAGATGAACATAGCAAGAGTTTAATTACAAAAAATAAAAGAGAGAAAGGATGTAGCAGGGAAGTGGGGAAAGAAAATTGCAGGGAGCAAAGGGAGAAAAAAGGATGGCTCCAGGGAAGCAAGCAAGTGCAATGGACCATAATATATATTAAGATTAAATATTAATGTGCCTTTGACTCAGCAAGCTCACACCTGGGAATCTATCCCACAGAGATAAAACCACTATTCATTAAAACACAAATACATGGATGCTATTGCAGCATTATTTATTGTGACAAAAAGCTGGAAACAAAGCCCAAGGCTGAATAATGTATGGCATACCAGCACCATGAATTATTATTCAGCCATTAAAAAGACTGAATTAAATCTAAACCAATTGACTTGGAGAGATTTCCATGAGGTATTGTTGAATGAGAAGAGGAAGATGCAGAAAAGTGTATATAACGTGAGCTAACTTTTTAAAAATATATGTTTTTATTGATTTCAGAGAGAAGAAGGGAGAGAGAGAGAGACAGAAACATCAATGAGAGAGAAGCATCGATTGACTGCCTCCTGCAAGCCCTCTACTGGGGATCGAGCCTGCAACCTGGGCATGTGCCCTGACCGGGAATCGAACCAGCAACATCCTAGTGCATGAGACGACGCTCAACCAACTGAGCTACACAGGCCAGGCATGATCTAAATTTTGTAAAGCAAAAAAAGAAAGGAAAAAAAGAGCCATGAAACCCCCCAAATCTCTATACATGATTTTGTGAGCATGGAGAAAAATATGGGAGAGTGCATAGTTGGTGACCTGGCTCACGTGTGTGTTGGTGTGGGAATGGCTGGTGGTGGAAGGGGGAAAAAAGAAAAAGAAAGGAAGAAACCAAGTAGAAAAGAAAAAAGAAAATTTCACTAAAATAATAAGAGCACATATAACATGGATTTACATAAAATTATATAAATTTTGAAGTGTAGAAAAAATGTTTAAAAATTGTGCAGAAAACGTTAACTACTTATTTCCTCAAGTCAAGGGGCTGCTCTTCAGTTGTGATTCCATTGTCTCTGAAACACTCCTTTTAATGGCAGAGGAATGAGACAGCCTTAAGCAATATTGACCTCTAAGATCAATACTCTTGATCATGGCTGGCTTTCCTGTCTTCTGACTGACAGGAGAAGAGCCTTCTGCCTGGAATGTGGGGAGCCAAATTACTTGTTTATAATAATAGAATAGGACCTTACAAGAGGCTCCCAGGGGCAAAAGCATATATGAATATCGAGTTTCGAGAAGGAAGAAATGTGGAAAAAACTTTTGGAAGGTACTATTTTTAATTCACTCTGGAATTTATAGCTTTATAAACTGTGATAAAACTTACAAAGAGAACTCTGAAAGCATAAAAAGGAGCCCTGCTCTAGTCTCGGGGTAGGGGATTGATTTCTTCCTGGGGAAATGATTTTGAGAGAGATCTAAAGGAGTTAACCAGATGAAGCAAAAAAGATGTTCCAGGAGGAGGGAACAGCACACATGAAGGCCCCCAAATGGGAGGGGCAAGGCACGTTTGAGGAATCAAAAAGGTTTAACTTAAGCAAATATGTAAATTTGTTCCCTCCCAAGGACCTGATCCTTATGGCTAGTGAAATATATTCTAACTTTGCACCAGCTCTGAAAGACACCATTTATTTTCTGTTCTTGGAAATATCCACTGTGGTTTGTCTGGCAGCCCAGAGAAAGCTGACATTGGTTTGGGAAGGTCTAATTTTCCTTCAGGTAAGACCTGGGTAAATGAGTAAAGTCTTTATGTGTGTAGCCTTAGAAGAATTTGGCAAAGTTGAGTGCCTTGTTTGTGTCCTTCACAATTTTAAATAACATTAAGAAACAGTTCATCAGGGAAGGGAAGAGGGACAGACTGAGGCAAAGGTGCAAATGGTGTAGATTTTGCCTTTGGGTTTAGAATATATACCTACTACTCAGATGTTTTATTTCACAGTCAACTCACTGGTTAAGCTTGGGGATTGAATGAAAATACCAACCCATCACTATTTTAAAGGACTAGCACAACGTCTTGCACATAGTAGGAACTAGAAATTGCTGAATAAAGAAAAAAAGAAGTGAGAGAAAAAAAGAAATAGTTCAATAGTTTTTGTCTATAATGTATTGAAATGCAGTGGTTTTGAAAACCATTTGCCTTTTTACATTAAAGGAACAAACTGGCAGCTGGATAATGGATCCACCCTGCCACATGTGAGGTAAGAGCGACAGTAATTATTGACTCACTGAGACCCATTTTCATACACCACACATGAAAATCAGTTTCATTACTTTATATTTTCACCTCTTTTTTAAGCCCTGTGAAGTGTGAGTCATAGTAAACTTGAGGTCTGAGAATTTGAGAGAGAGCCTAGTACTAAAAATTCATGAAATATTTCTGTACTGTTTACTTTACTTTTTCCTATTGCAACTGGGTAATTGGTTTTTAAAATTTTAATGTGCTTTTCTCCTTTGCTTTCCCAAAGATATAACCTTCACTTCTGTTGGCTCTAGGCATATATCTGATATGGAGGAGATAAAAGTCTGTAATGGAAGAAAGCAAAGAGAAAGAGTGGATAGTTTCCAATTTTTGGTATTCAAAACCAGGATTAGGCCGCTAGGCTATTGCCTTGAATATAAATTTTGCACAGTAGCATCTTTAGCATACCCAGCAACAAGCCCTGGTATAGGTAAAAAAGTATAGTGTAATAGGAAAAAGATACTTCTAAGGAGGGTTGTCAGATAAAACACAGGATGCCCAGTTAAATTTGATTTTCAGATAAACAATAATTTTTAGTATAAGTACATTCCAAATATAGGACATATACTAAAAAGTTATTTGCTGCTTATCTGAAATTCAAATTTAACTGGGCATGTTGTATTTTTATTTGCTAAACCTGGCAGTCTTACCCTTAAGGTGTAGAACAGCTAGGCAGGTACCACTCTGTAGTAGGAAGACAAGGCTTAAAAGGAAAATAGAGCATGCTAATCACCCAAATGCTGAAGCCCTTTTCTCTATTTGAGCAGAGCCTGCAGTCACTGTAGAATCGGAAAGTACCAAACACTTGTTTTCTCAGCCTTCCTTGAATATAAATGAGGGTATGTGCCAGTCAGATACATTTACCTTGACTGACTAGAAAGCTGGTATTTGGAAGAAAAGGTGCTGGACAGAGCCTATTTTGGTGAAGGGTAAGGACAATGACCTTGGCAGCATCCAATGTCCAGTGTTGTTTTCAGTGGAGGGAACTGTGGTGTCCAGTGTCCATAGCAACAGCATTGTTTCCAAGGCTTTATTGTGGGCATTGTTCTTGGCTGCATAGAGTTGGGGCCTGGTTCTGGTTCAGGGACTCTGCAAGCTATCCAACGATGAGTTCCTTTGCTTCTTAACTCCATCAGAATCAGTTCTGTTTCTTGCACCTAAAAACTATGAGTGGTAAATGAAATGAAGCCTTCTCAGGCGTAAGGAACTGTGGGGAGAAAAAGAGGAGTGGGAGGTAGAACAGAGTGGGCAAGAATGTGCCAGAAAGGAGAGGAGTTGGGGCGGATGGAGACCTTCTTAGAGGCTGCTCCTGGGCCAGTGCGGTTTGTGACCCTGCTGCATGTATTTCCCCAGTTCCCACTCAACACCATGTGCTCCTGCCACACAGGGCTGCTCACCACTCCCCCAAACCATGCATGCTCAGACTCTGGAATACCCTCTGGAGTTCCGAGCACATAGCTTGCTGTTCCCATATGTGTCCTGGAGAAAATCAGTGGTTTCCAAGATGCCTCAGCTTTGAACCCTATGTGCTTCTGTTCATTCTGTTCCCTCAGTGTGGAGCTCTCCCTTCTCCACTTGAAAAAAACTCATTAGCAGCCTCAAAAGCCAGACCAAATCCCCCATGACTGGGAGATTTATAGTGACCTGAGCTCCATTTTGTGTTCCCTCTTTTGGCAGAATTAGTCACAGCACGATCCCCCTGCCTTTGGGGTGGGTGGTTGTGTTGCCTGTCTCCCTTGCTGGGCCAGGAGCATGCCGAAGGCAGAGAACACGTGGTTTCCTTGTTATATCCCGGCTGTGACACACTGCCTGGCAAAACGCTGGGCCCTGACACAGGTTAGCCAAACAAAATGAATGAGTACAATCCTTTGTCTCCCCCTATTTAACTACTACAATCGCATGTCTAAATGGCCTTTAATTATATTCATCTTTGATCTAAATACTGGTAAGTGTTCATTCCTACCCATTCATTACAGCATTTAGTGAAAGAGCTTGCACATAATAGGCACTCATATGGTGGCTGATTTGATTGGATGTTTGGTTTAATGCCTTCATTCACACAGCTTCAGAGTTTGAAGAGACCTGTGACCCCTCACCTGGTGTGTGAATAGGTGATGTCTGCATTCCAATGAATTTATGTCATACATATTGGTGTCACCGGACAGGGATAGGGCCCAGTCTGCTTCGGGCCGGCTGGTAGTGTGTGGGTTCTTGACTTTGTGCAGAGAAGATTTCACAGAAGTCCAGGTGATTTTAAAAGTGTGTGTGTGGGGGTGTATATATATATAAAATATATATTTTTATTGATTTCAGAGAGAGGAAGGAAGGAGAGAGAGATAGAAACGTCAATGATGAGGGGGAACCATTGATTGGCTGCCTCCTGCACAATCCCCAGGGCTGGGGATTGAGCCTGCAACCAGGCATGTGCCCTGACTGAGAATCGAATTGCAATCTCCTGGATCATAGGTCAATGCTCAACCGCTGAGCCATGCCAGCTGGGCAAGAGTGTATACAGTATATTAAAGCTTGGGACAGTGAGAGTTTAGGAGAAATAAAATAGTAAGTTTACTCCTGAGATAAGGCATGAGCATGCTCCAGAGAGAGCCCCTCCATGGTTGAAGGGTTTTATCTGTTTCCAAAGGCTGGGTTTTTTATGGGAGGTCTCAGGGGAGATCTTGATAGAATACTCATCAGCTTTCCAGGTATGCCTTTTCAGGGTCGTGGTCTCCACTGATTGGTCAGCTCCAGGGCAGGGGGTCATTAGTGATTGTAGTTGGTCCTGGGGTCACCAGCCTGGTTTTGCTGCTTTTCTGGGCCTGGAGCTGAAATACAACTGAGGCCTAGATGTTATCTCTAAGGAGGAAAGGTCAGGGTGGCATTCTAAACCACATGACCATCGATGTGAAAGGTCACTCTGGGGTCCAGTGCCAGTTTTGCCTGTTGGTAGGCACCGGGGCCTTTCGCCCTAATGACCTTCTGTATTTGGCTGTCAATTGCTCGGCCAGTTTGCTCAGCTCTCTCAGTTTCTCCATTCCACTTGCCAAGGAATTTTCCTAGCTTTTGACTCTCCTGCTCCATAGGTTTCCATACCAACACATCCCTCTGGCTCTTTGCTGCTGCATGATCAACTCTCTTTGTTTAATTATCAGCACTTCATGTGTGCTTTCTTTCTTTTTGTTTTTATGAAATTTATTGAGGTAGCATTGGTCAATAACATCATATAAATTTCAGGTGTACAACTTTACAATATGACATCTGTATATTCTATTGTGTGTTCACCATCCAAGGTCTAGTCTCCTTCGGTTACTACACATTGTGTGTGCTTTCTAATGTTGACAATGATGATGATGGAAAGTGTTAGCTGCCAAGAGAATTTCTCTGCCATCCTCTTGATAACAATATTAGTATCTAATATTTAATAATGTCTTCTATTATGAAGATATTTTGCTGGGCACCAGCAGGACAAAAACACCAGGCAAAAAATAAATAGTACTTGCCTTTAAGGAACTAGTAAGTCTAGGAAGGGGGATGGACCCAACAGTTATAGAACAATAATTGCTGGATGGGAATATGCAGAGAGCACAAGGGAGGCCAGGTTGTAAGGGGACGGGGAAGGCGATGAGGGGTGACAAAGCGGAAGTAGAGAAGACTGATGAGGAGGGGTCTGCCTGATGGACAAGCTGGGGAAGCAGTCCCAGAAAGAAGGGATGGGATGTGCCAAGTGAGGAATTCTTGGGGCCATTACATCCAGGCCGGCATTGCAGCCACAGAGCTGGGAAGGTAGTGATTGTGGAGGTGGAGAGGCAACCGCTGAGGCTGGGTTGTTGGGGCAGCAGTCAGATCCTCAAGGGCCTTTCTTGTTAGGCAAAGAAATTCGTTTTCTTTATGTTGGAACTGAGGACCTTTGGGGAATTTTGAATATGGGTTAATATGCATATTAGAAAGACCTTGCTGGTATCATTATGGTTGACAGAGGTTGAGGCTTAGGGTAGAGGGAGACTGGTCAGGAGGTGATTTTAATATTTTTAGGAAAGGATGAGAGCTTAGACTAAGGCAGTGGTGGAAGGGATGGGATACGGAACAGAGAGAAGATATTTAAGATGTGCATATGCGAGTGAGCAGGCTGGGCTGGAGGGTGACTTCTGGTTTGGTGACTTGGGCTCCTGGTTTGATGGAGGTGACAAGTTGAGGATGAGGAGCCCATGGACCCTCAAGTCAAGACAGTTAATAGTTATTTTTTAAAAATTTTACTTTTCGCCTGGTAGGGCGTGGCTCAGCGATTGAGAGTCGACCTAGGATCCAGGCGATCAGGGCTGGATTCCCTGTCAGGGCACATGCCCCGGTTGCGGGCTTGATCCCCAGTCGGGGGCGTGCAGGAGGCAGCCGATCAATGACTCTCTCATCATTGATGTTTCTATCTCTCTCTCTCCCTCTCCTTTCCTCTCTCTAAAATCAATAAAGATATGTTTAAAAAAAAAATTTACTTTCAATTAGTTTACGTTCAATATTATTTTGTATTAGTTTCAGGTGTACAGCATAGTGGTTAGACAGTCATATACTTTACGAAGTGGTCCCCTGGTATTTCCAGTACCCAACTGGCACCCTACATAGTTATATTACTGACTAGATTCCCTATGCTGTACCTTACCTTCCCCTTACTGTATTGTAGCTACCTATTTGTACTTCTTAATCCCCTCACCTTTTTCACCCAGTCCCTCAACACCCCTTCCTGCCCTTGCCTCTGGCAACTGCCAGTCTGTTCTCTGTATCTGTGGGTCTGTTTCTGTTTCGTTTGTTCATTTGTTCTTTAGATTCCACATACAAGTGAAATCCTTTGGTATTTGTTTTTCTCTGACTGTGGTTAAGTCATTGTTACCTACTGCCCTGAAGCTCAGAAGAAATTCTCTGGCTAAAGATACAGACGTGGCGCTGAGAGTCCCCGGAGAGAGGAGACACAGGCTCAGGATCTCCAGGGACACCCACATGTAAGGAACAGATAGCACAGGAGAAACCAGCAGAGGGGATGGAGGAGGAAAAGCCAGAGAGCGGAAGGCCAGGAGGAGGTCATGGCAAGGCGAACGTTTCATAGAGGAGGGAGTGATCCATAGCGTTAAATGCTGCAGAGAGGAGCAGGAGCAGGACCGTTTATTTTAACATCTCCGAGGGGCCGCCGGGAGAGCACCGCAGCGGAGTGGTGTCAGGAAGCCCAAAGACAACGGTGGAGAACTTTTTAGAGGCTCGGCTGTGAAAAAGGAGACAGAGGATGACAAAGTCACTTTTTAAAAAATTTTTTAATAAGATAGGACAAACTTGAGTCTGCTTACACACTGACAGGAAGGTGCCCAATGAGAGGAAAGATTGAGGATCAGGAAGAAAGGGGATGATGAAGGGAGCAATGAACTTGAAGTGGGCTGGGGTGGGGAACGGGGGATTGGAGCAAGGCTGATCCTTTCTTCTGAGCGTGGGGGAGGGCCCCAGGGGAAGGTGCCGGTGAAGATGCTGTTCGGCAGTGGTGAGCGAAGGGGTTAAACAGGAGGCCTGAGGGAGGCCGTGCCTGTGGACTCCACTCAGCGCGAGGAAACAGCTTGATGCTGATTCAGGGTGGAGAGGGCAGTTTCCGGGGGCACCGCCGGGGTTCACATTCTCTTTCCATCATTCACCAGCTTATGACCTTGGGAAATTTATCTAAACACCACGTGCCTCAGTTTCCTCCTCCTCTGTATAAGGGATTTGAGGATAATCCTCAATGGATTGTCGTAAGATTTATTTATTTATTTAAAATATATCTTTATTGATTTCAGAGAGAGGAAAGGAGAGGGAGAGAGAGAGATAGAAACATCAATGATGAGAGAGTCATTGATCGAGCCCACAACCCGGACATGTGCCCTGACTGGGGAATCGAACCCCGATCCACTGGATCCTAGGTCGACGCTCAACCGCTGAGCCACGCCCGGCCGGCTGTCGTAAGATTTAAAGGAGTGAAAATGTGTGAAGGGCGTGGGCCAGGGCCTGGTGTATAACAAGCGCCGCCTAACACCGCTGTTCCTGCCATCATCTCCACCGGTTATCTGCTGAGCCAGAGGGTTTCAGGCGCAGAGTTGGAGGTTGTAAAGATTTGAACCAGCTGTTGAAAAAAAAAGGAGAAGGGACTAAGAACATGAAAGATTGCTGACTGATGCTGGCGGATACAGATCACACCAGAAGATAAAAATTTGGAGTGTGTAAATCTGCGCAGCCAGGTGAAGTTATCGCTGAATAACCTGAAGAGATAGGTGTTATTTCCCTTTTCCAGATGAGGAAAGTTGCAAGGGGTCACACAAGGGTAACTGGCAGATGCAAGTGACTTGGCCCCAGGGCTCTGCCTTTTAGCCACGCTGGTGCATAAACACACCGCAGAGCAGCTCACACACCAGCCACCAGGCTATCAGTTGCAAGAGTGAGGATGGGGTTGTACCACGGCCCGGGAAAGACCAAAAGAAATGGGATAAACAGACTAATCTGATTTTGTGAAGCACTTCTATGACACTGGCTAGTAAAGTTTTCATCAAAATGAAAAAAGGCTACTTCACATCTCACATACTGGAAACACAAGGCCAAATTCTGATGGATTCTGGTAAAGAAGCCTTTTGATGAATTGACTTTTTATTCAGGGACTTGCCTCAGCATTAAAGCTGATGGGACAGATGATGTATATTGTCTGGAACACATATCTGGTGGGTCCAGCAGAGTTCCCGGCATGCCAGGTGATTAATGTGTTTGTTGAATGACTAAGCGATGGCTCTGGAGATGTGCTAAGAAAGTGAGGGAAAATGACTTGGAGGATTCTTAAGAAATTGGTTTAACAGAGGAAGTCCTATTAAAAGGCTTCATCTCTAATATTTTAAAGTATAGGCAATACCCAGAAATTACCTAAATGTCTGTAAGACACTCACCTAAACAATTGAAATCACCCAGTCATATTAACCGTCCTTCTGACAGCCATACCCCTACCAGTTTCTAGATGGAAATGGCATAGCTGGATTAAGTGGGTCTCCATGGTTACAGGCATGCTTTAGTTTCCATGGTTACATTTCCCAGTCTCTCACAGGATACACACACACACACACACACACACACATGAGATTGCAAAGAATTTTTTCTTTCTCCCCAGTTTACAAATATCTGGAGTTCAAAGGTCTGGGATGAAAGTTTCAGTGATCTCTTGGGAAGAAAAGGGGAAAATAGTAATATTTGTGACAGCTCTATCTATTAATGAATGCGGAAGAGAGAATCCAATGAGAAAATGTGGCAGTGGAATGAAATCCCTATACTGTGAGTCTGAGTATTTTGCTTAATTAGTGGAGAAGGAAAACTGGGGTGAGGGAACAACATGCTATTATTGGTGTGGCTCCCAGGGGCAAGGGCGGATGTTGTCCAGAGGTGGAAGGGGGACCTGTGTTAGAGTCCCTTTAAAGTGATCTTTCATCTTTGCGATAGCAGCGCTGTGGCCTCATTGCAGTAATTTTCCCCACGGTCTTCATTACAAATCCTCTCTCTTGGCTCATTTTGGCTCACCCAGGCATCTGTTCTGAGGCACCAGTCCAGGTCAAGACACTTCTGTGGCTCTGGCTTTTCTTGGCAGAGGGAACCCATGTGGAATTCTAGTGCCTCCTTGTGGCGTCTCTCACATTTTCAGCTTTACTTCACCCTCTAGAAAAAAATAAGTTTTTTCCTACTAGTATTTAGGAAACAAAAACAGTCTTTCCCCATGAATTAATGTACCCATCCACCCACCCCTCTCTCCCTTCCTCCCAGAAATTTTACTGAGTATCTATTAAATTTCATCTAGGCCCTAGAAATAACACTAACAGAAAAGATGAGACACTGCCTTCAAAGAGTTCACAATCTGGGTGTGGGGAAAGGAGAAAACAAATGAACAGTTCCTAACAGTACAAAGAGTTCACACGAGGACAGAGGGAAGGACCCGTTGGCTGGGGAAGCTGCGTAAACCACCCCAAGGAATTTATTTCCTAGAAGAGAAAACATTTTAAAATTTCAATACACAGCTGTAGCATTCACATACCCTGGGCTGGGGACAGAGTGGGCTGTACTTAGTTTGTCCTGTCCCCAGGGAGGGGGGAAATAGCTGAGTCACCTTTCACTCCCAGCATAGACCCTTAGAAGGCCCAGATCCGAGCTTCAACCGTCAGGATCCAGACATCAGGGCTCACTCTGCTCCAAAGAAGTGCAAACAACCTGTTCCCAGGAGGGCAACCATCTGCTCCTTTGTCTCCTTCCCACCCTTAACACAGGAAGCCCTTCTGTCTGGCCAGGTGGGTATGTCTGTTGGTGAACCCCAGGAGAATGCATCCGTCTCCCCATATGGTCTTTGACACTCCATTTTGGAGCACCCATGAGGTCAATTTCTGGAGGTGTCCCTGATGCACAGAGGGTAATGGGATACAGCTCAAAGCCCTCTGGGAGGGTGAAACTGGGAAGCCTGCAGTGGAGGAGGTGCTGCCAGAGATCCCCCTCTGCCAGCAGCCAAGGGCTATGCGGCATCTCCCACAGGCAACCTCTACTTCGTCTGAGGTCTTTGGGTCCCAGGCGAAGATGGAGTAGTTGACATGAGCCACAGCTAGAGCACAGTGTGGAGCACCAGCATGGACCGAGGGCACCAGTAACCAGGGCCCAGGGCAGAGCTGAAGAAGGGCCAGGCTGTCTTCCCTGGGGAATTTCATGCCAAAATGGAATTTTCATCTTGGTGTGCCTGAAGTTGTAAGATGCCAAGTTCAAAGTTATTAATGGTCATGTCCTCTACCATGTGGAGATTATCAGTCTTCAGGGGCTGAGACGGATGACACACAAACTTGAAGGAGAGCAGAATTGCAACAGAAAAGTCCTGAGGGCTCTGGACACCGACGATTCCAGTGGCTCCTGAAGCCCAGAGGCACCTTCCCCCTTCCTGAGCTCTGCGTTCACTTCTTCCTTCCACCCTCTGAAAGGACCCGGGTTTCTCTAACAATTGGGTTTTGCGCCTTGCCAACAAGAGTACTAATTAATGCTGTAAAGAGAGTTAGACCAAGCATAGCCAGTGGGAGACAAAGCTGGAGAGTGGGGTCATGGGAGTGAAAGAGTTTCAAGAAGGGAGTAATCATGCCAAAAATGTTGCAGAAAAGGTGGAAAAGACTTAGAGTTACCCCCCAAAAGGTCACTGAAAACCTCACTGACAACACTTTTAATGGACTGATTAGGAATGACAAATTGAAGCAAATTTTGTTTTTATTTTAACATTATGAAAGGTTTATGAGAGTACAGGGCTCATTAACTAAGGATATATATATTTTTTAAATTGTATTTTAAAAATCATGAAATTAAAAAGGAACCAACACATTTGTCTCTCTCTTTTTATTACCCCAGTTATTCAATTTTTTTTCCTTAGAGGCCCAGAAGCAATCACCTTTATGGGTTTCTTGATTATGCTTACAGAGATAGTCTACATAACACACACACACACACACACACTCTCTCTCTCATTTTCATTTTTCCCTCCCTCCTTACCTTCCTTCCTTATTATTATATATTTTTTGGTAACACATTACTATGCACTTCAGTATTTTCATTTAGTATATCTTACAGATTATATTTCATATATATATGTGTGTGTATATATATATATATATATATATATATATATATATATATATATATATATATATCCATATCGGGATATATAGAACTGACTCATTTTTTTTGAACAGCAGGTTGAAGTCCATAGAATGGAGACAAACATTTACTTAACCAGTCTCCCATTGATGGGCATTAGGGTTACTCCCAATCTCTTACTATTACAAATAATGCTCAATTAAAAATGACATGTCATTTTATATCTGCTCAAGTATATTTGTGGGATAAATTACTCCCAGTGGAACTATAGTTCTGTTGTATGTAATTTTTACAGATATTGGTAAATTGCCCTCCATAGAGGCACACCAACTTACATCCCTAACAGCATATATGGGAGAATGAACTTCCCACCACCCTTGTCAACAGTGTTTTAACATTTTTTTACTTTGGCTAATCTATTAGGTGAAAAATGACTTCCCATTGTAGTTGTAGTTTGCATTTCTTTTTCATGAGTAAAGCTGAGTTTCTTTTCATATGTTTAAAATCCATTTTGTTTTGTGAATCATGTGTTTATAAACTTTGCTTATTTATCTATTGGTTTGCAGATTTTTTCTTGCTGAATTTTTCTTAGTGACTTTTATCAGCTATTCAAATGCTGAGGCAAGTAGCCTTTGTCTGTGATGTCAGCTGCAAATATTCATTTGCCTTTGACTGTGCTTTTTATGCAGAATTGCTTTTTTTTAGAGTTTCTGGATGTTATGTCATCCTTAGGCAGTTCTTGCCCATTCTGAGATAATAAAAGCAAATTATCCCATTTTCTTCTATTTTTATGGTTTCATTATTTTTTTTTACGCTTAAAAAATTTAATCTGTCTGGAATTTATTTTGCTCCACAGTGTGAGACAGAGATCCAACCTATTTCCCTCCCATATGTACCCAGGAGTGTCAACACCATTTATTGAGTAATCTATTCTCCTTCCCTCCCCCTCTACACAGTGATTTGAAATGCCTTCTTTGCATTTGTGTCTGTTTTAGAACTTTCTGTAAGATGAGTTTTACTTCCATTCCTGACGTTGTCCTTGAAGGAAAGTTTGTTGTTATTGTTGTTTTCTTTTTAATTATGGGAGACACTTGAGTATGTTTGTATGCAGAGGAGAAGAGCAAGTGGCAAAGCGCAGAGGAGGCACAAGTGGGGCCACGAAGGGAAGACAGATTAGGACGATTTATGAAAGATCCGAAAGCTGATCGCTGTGCCTCCCTCCAGCAAGGGTCTTTTAGCTTTTCAAGCACGGGGTTTTTTGAGTAGTGCGAGGCAGCTTCCCTTCGGGCTCATGCAGCCCTCCTCCCAGGCTGAGTCTCCTCCTGGCCTCTCTTCTTCCCCACCCAGCCTGGAATGTGGGTTAATCACTTGTGTTCCCTCACAGGCCCTCCACTTCTCTCGGCGCCCCAACCTGGATTAACCCGACAACTCATCTCTCCTCCGAGCATCTCTGTTCAGGTCCCTCTTCCCTGCTATTCGGTGTTTATTCTAAACCTTTCAGCCTCTGACCCCTTCCTCTGGGCAAATGACCTGTGTCTGCGAGCTCCCTACCTGGAGTTCATGGTTGGGATTCAGGAGGTTGGGAAACTGAAATTATATGTAAAAATTTGGTTAATGTGCATTTTCAAGAGGTGAAACATCCATAGTTTTCTTCAGATTCTCAACACCCAAAAGGTTAAAAAAATCTCTACCTCAGCAAATTAAATATGCTAGGTATATTCTCCCTTAACTTTTTGAACTTGACCTAAAAATTTATCTATACCCATAACCACTCTCATTTCCTTTCTCTATTTTTGGAGGATGTGGGATTCCTCTTCCAGTTTATTCAAGGCCAGCCCCTGGACACTGTCCTTTAACCCCAGCCTTTGGGCTGGATTGTTTTCTCTTAGCTACCCCAGCTCTCCCCTCCACCGCTCCTTCCTTCCACACTGGTCCCTCTCACTCCTAAACACACACATACAGCAACCCCACCGCCCCTTTGTTACCTTCTCTGTTGTGTTCTCAACTAACCCTTTGGCAGGCCTGGGGGCTGCTGTGTGATCTGATGGGGTCCTCCTGTGCCTCCCCGTCCTGTGCCTGCCGCACGTGCTGTTCCTGTTCTCTCTGTACCTGCTTCTCCCACTAGACTGTGGAGTGGAGGACCACGACTTTGTTATTTTCATATCCCTAAACCAGTGTCTCCCACATCGTGGGAGGTGGGTAAATATTTGTAGACAGGAGCTAACCAGTTTCGCTCTCCTCTAGACCTCCTTATTCTCTATTATATCTTTCCTTGAGGTATTGAAATGAGAACAGGAAACTGTTTTCCAGGTAGACACACCATAGATTGGTCCAAATGTAGCACAACTTCTTTTTCTTGTATGTCTTTCTCTTTTATTTTTTATGTCTTTATTGACTTCAGAGAGAGAAAGGGAGAGGGAGAGAGAGAGATAGAAACATCAATGGTGAGAGAGTCATTGATCGCCTGCCTCCTGCCCCGCACTGGGGATGGAGCCTGCAACCCGGGCATGAATCAAATCGTGATCTCCTGGATCATAGGTCGATGCTCAACTGCTGAGCCACTCTGGCCGGGCTCTTGTGTTTCTTTTCTTTTATATTAAGGAATACTTTACTAGCTTTTTTGGGGGGGTAGGGGGAGGGGAGGCTATAGCTACATACTGAGTTGATCTAAATGATTCCTGGATGCTTTTCTGCATTACAATTGAGAACTCAAAGCTCATACTCTAATAAGTGTAATTTGTATTATTAATGCTAAATTAATGTCATTAATGCCCACACTGAAGCTCAGTTGCTTGCAAGGAAGCATAAACAAAGCTCATTTAGCAGTAGTTATCTATGTAAGGGAACCTCCCCACCCCCACCTTTAATTCTCTTTAGAATGATACATCTACAAATTATCTAATTGTCATGTACAGAAAGCCAGCAGCATTATGGCAACATTTGATCGCGAATTATAAACAACTATTTATTAAAGAACTACCTCTGCCTGAAAACACTTTAAAATGTCCATTTTTGCCCTAGCATCACCCGTGGACTGAAGGGTCTCAGGTTTGATTCCAGCCAAGGGCGCATGCCTTGGTTGCAGGCTGGATCCTGGGGTGCTGGAGGCAACCAATCGATGTGGCTCTCTCACATTGGATGTTTCTCCACTCCCCTCCTCTCCCTCTTCCTCTTCCACTCTCTCTGAAAAGCAATGGGAAAAATACTCTCTGATAAGCATTAAAAAAAAAAAGTCCAGTTTTAACTGCTCCATGTCAGGTTTTTTACTATAATTATAGTTTTTTTGTTTTCAAATTTTTGTCTGATCAGAATGTTACCTTTTTTGATAACAATACCTCGTTTCCTTTAGAAAATCATTATTGCAGAGACTAGAAACCTGCAGAGCACCTGACCAATCTAGTGGCCCACCCATGCCCTCAATGATCATGGTTAACTAGAAGTTGCTAACACCAGGCCCTATCTTGGGCTTGAAGAAGTGAAGGCGAATTTGGTTTCTGTCTTGTTATATATTAGTTTCCTAGGCCTGCTGCAAAAAAACCCACTACAAACTTGGTAGCTTAAAACCACAGAATGTATTCCTCACAGTTCTGGAGGTAAGTCTGAAATCAAGGTGTCAGCAGGGCCGCCCTGCCTCCGAAGGCTCTCAGGGAGAATCCTTCCTCTCCTGTTCCAGCTTCTGGTGGCTGTAGAGTTGTCCGGCTCGTGGCAACAGAACCCCAGTCTCTGCCTCCATCTTCACCTGACCTTCTGCCGGGTGCATTTTTGTGTCTCAGACTCCCTTTTTTTTCTCTTATAAGGATACCAGTCTTTGGATGTTAGGCCCACCCTGCATCAAGGATGATCTCATCTTGAAATCCTTAATTACATCTGCAAAGACCCTATTTCAAATAAGGTCTCATTCTGAGGTCCCAGGTGGACATGCCTTCTGAGGGCCACTCCTCCAGACCCAGACCTCCAGGTGCTCCTGAGATGAACCTGAGAATCTCCCCTTCGCCCTCCTGCTTCCACCCAGTTTTGTGATTTGGGGGTGTTCGGCCCCAACTTTGGTTAATCTGTCTCTCGAGGGCTGCCTCAGACATCGGACCCCTTCTGTCCAAGATACATGATTAATTGGCAGTAGCAGGCAAGCTTCCTTGCTATTGATTGGGTTGAAGCTAGTATGTTTTCAATTCCCTTTCTTGTTATTTCTTGTTTTGTTTGTAAATGGAAAGGTAAAATAAATCATTTTGAATTGTATTGTGATTTATAAACTGAAGAAGAATGTGATGCATAAGCTGTGACAGCCTCATTTCTCATCTACTTTGTGCTAAATGTAATTTTTGATGTCCAGGGATTTGATGGAGGCAAGTAAGTAGGGGACAAGCAGCACCATCTTATTGGCCAGAACCTGCCCTGGCTAAGTCATCTCTGAAGCACCTCAGTGTGTGCATGCGCCCTCCCTAGGCCCTTCCACACAGTCATAACCATGAGAACTGGACTAGAAGATTCCTAGGGAAAAGGGGATACACAGTGGCAGACACTAACATTGCTAAATCTGGGGTGAACTGACAGGCACGTGGGTGATACCCTATTTGGGTAAACAAAATATGGGTACTACTCTTATTAGAAAATTGGTGGGAATAAAAAATAAGATATTTTTGCCTTTGTAGTATGTCCTACCTTGTTACCAATTATAGCACTTTCACTTTCTTTTAGGGAACTACCCTGCCAAATTCTTAGTCTATGTGGTTTAGATAGGGTTTAACCCACCCTTTGGCTCCATAAGTAGAGACAAGAACCAGCCAGGGCTATTGGGTCTCTCGACCACATAACCGATTCAGGGGTGAACGGGTAACCAAAGCTGGTCCTTCGAGCCAATAAGCATCAGTCCTTGGGCTTTGGCTGGAACTGGTGGGAAAGGGCAGCTCTCTTTTCATTGGGTTGCTAAGCAGGTAGGATGACACTTTGGGGGTGCTGCTATCCACATTTGCCACCATCTGAAAAGCCCACCTGATGATTAAGTCCACACAAAGGAAAGTGGGCTGGGGCACAGACAGGATTCTGATGACATAATTTGGGCATCCAGGGCCAGTTGTACCTAAAGCCAGGGATACCTTCTGAACTTTTTATTGCCTGAGGGAATAATTCATCTTTTTTTGTTTAAGCCATTTTGAGTTAGGTTTCTATCACTTGCTTCCAAGAGTCCTGATAAGTTAAGGACTTTTTTTTTTTTACTTAAACTTAACTATATTTAATTACATTCAATATTATTTTATATTAGTATTAGGTGCACAGCATAGTAGCTAGACAATTATATAATTTACAAAGTGATCCCCCCAATAACTTAAGTACCCATCTGGCACCACATAGTTACTACTATTGCCTATATTCCCAATGTTGTACTTTATATTCTCATGACTATTTTGTAACTACCAATTTGTCCTTTTTAATCACTTCATCTTTTTATCCAACCCTTCGTTGGATAAAACTGACAATCGTCAGTTCATTTTTTGCATTTATGAGCCAGTTTGTTTTGTTTGTCCATTTATTTTGTTCTTTAGATTCCACATATAAGTGAAATCATATGGTATTTGTGTTTCTCTGACTTATTTCACTTAGCATAATACCCTCTCGGTCTATCCATGCTATTGCAAACGGTAAAATTTCATTCTTTTTTATGGCTGAGTAATGTTCCAATGTATATGTGTACCACAGGTTTTTATCCACTTGTCTGTTGATCAGCACTTAGGCTGCTTCCATATCTTGGCTATTGTAAACAATGCTGCAATGAACATAAGAATGTATGTATCTTTTCAAATTAGTGTTTTGGGTTTCTTCAGATATATACCCAGAAGTGGAATTGCTGGTTCAGGAATTTTCTGAGGTCCTAAGAAATGTGTGTGTCTGTCTATATAACTTGTGGGCCTGTTATCCAGTGGTCTACCATAATGACAAGCATCATTTATTGCTGGATTCTGTGCTAATTGCCTAAATGTGTCATCTCATCTAACCTTCCTAACACCCTGTAAGGTATTATTGCCCCCATTTTAAGACAAATTATGGCTGAGATAGGTTAAGAAGCTTTCTCAAGTTTATACAGCTAGTGGCAGGACCAAGATTTGATTCCAGGCTGCTGTCTCCAAAGTTTATGCTTTTAACTAGTATAACTACCTTATGCTAGTCAGGGCTTTTAGTTGCGAACAAAATAATATATCTGGCCAGATAAAGCAGGCCCAGAAGCTATATAACCAGGGATCTGTCCACCTAAACTGCAGTCTTTCTCCAGTGAAGCATGGGTGTCCCCACTCCACACCACATCATGAGTCTCCAACATGTGGCTCACACCAGTGATGCTTGGGACTGGGGTCCAGAAGTACCACCTCTGCTGCTGTTGAAGACCTGACAACCTCCACCACTGTGCCCACCAGATGATTCTGGAATGTGTTTCCTCACTTTTCTCCCCTTGGACTTCCAATCCCATGTGGCCACACTTGATTGGCAGAGCCTAGGCCACTTACCTGTGCCTAGCAGCAAGGGAGGCTGGGAAATGAGTTTGCCTTCTACCCTTTGAATCAGAAGGCTCAGTGGCTGCAGCCTGACCTGACAGTAATCTGACTTTTTGGATCCTAGAAATCTCAATATGCCATGTTTAGACCAAACCAAGTTCTCATACTTTGGAGTACATTAGAATTACCTGGGGAGCTTGACAAGAATAGATGCCTGGGTCCAACCTCAAACCTAAGAATCAAAATCTCTGATAATAAGGCCAGGACACCTATGTATTTAGTAAGCTCATGGGGGATTCTGATGAACACCAAACTTTAAAAAACAATTACTTTGAGGTTTTTTTGACTAGGTTGGTCCACACCATATTTGTCCAACTGTTGTCCCGTATCCCTCTAAACCTAGGTATTACTCAGTTTTGGTAAATGCTGAAGTAAAGATGCAATCCTTCTGGGTGCTGCTATGCACACTGTAAGGGGTATGTGGTTTTTAAAGAAGCTCTTCCTGATTAGATGGTAAAAGAAAATCTCTGAATCCATCTTTTCATGTTATTTTCTTAGAAGCATCACAGTATAATGAGTCAACTAACATCTCATATACTGACAGGTTGAGTTCTTATCTTGTCTTTACTGAAAAACCGGTTTGATTGGCAAACATTTTTAACTCTAAAAATCTCAGTTTTCAAATATGACAATCTTATTAACCATTATACAAGGCTATTGGGGGAAAAAAGAGCAATTTAAAAGACCATAAAATATCCAGTTTAAATGAAGACTGAAGAATGGCCACAATTTTTAGATTTATTTTCTGGGCAATATCAAATTAATTATGTCTCTGTACCTGTTGTAAAAAAGTAGCAACCTTAGGTTATTAAATCGCTTTCTTTAAGTGTGTAGTGTGAATGAGGTACAGTAGTACGTATTCTTAGCTGAGCTGAGCAAAATGTGTTGCTTTCAGACATTACCTCAGAAGATAAAAACCATCAAAAGTTATATACATAGGCAACTCTGTTTCTTCTTTTGTGTCCAGTGATAAAAGGGGCACGTTTATTTGTATCTCAGAGAAGCACTGATTGTATGAAGAGAAAATTTTAGGACTAAATACCTTATCACATAGCCTTCCCGGCCAACATTACCCCATCCTAAAGAAACCGAATGGAATTTCTATAAAGGGCTGGACTTCATCAGAGAGACTTGAAAATGGGATCTGAAATCCTTTTCAATATTCCAGCAGAGGTCCTTGAAAATTTTCAGTCTTAAAACGATCACGTACCTTTGCTTTTTGACATTTTAAATCGTTATCTTTATTTTATTAGTAAACACAGAAATTGAGATCTGAAAGTCAACTCACGAGCTTTTAAAGTTTTTCAAAGGAATACCACAGCTGCCAAAGCACAGGTATCTAAGACCTCAAAGTACTTCAGTGACATTAACTGATTAACTCCCCCAAGGAAGATGGCCGTAAGGCAGAGAACACCCTTGGAGTTCATCTTCAGCATCTCATTGTGGGTCCTCACCCTTTCAATACTCTGCACTTCTAGGGTGTACATTAATCTCATGGGGCCCCAGTCAGCCAGGGACAAGGATCTTGTAACCTAACTAATCCTCCTAGAGACTTTTCTATTTTAAAAGGTGCCTCAGAAGAGGCAAAGTGTAATGAAATTGAATTACTGCTGATAGTAGAATCTTGAGCCCTGTAGTAGCTGTTTGGTAAAAATGTTCAAAGGATGGAAACTTTTAGGCATCAATTAACTCAACAGAAATGATAATCCATGCTTCATAAAGCAAGTGATATTTGTACTGGTTATTGTAGCTATGCAACAGAAAATTACTGCGTATCAATATTTAACATGGGGAAAAAAGACTACTTAACAAAGGAAAGTGGAATATATAACAAGAGGGGGCTGTTTATAAAAACATATATAATAAGTGCAATAATTCTCTAACTTGAGTTGACAAAGACAGACCTGGGAAAATAGTTAAAAATGGAGATTTCCTGACTAACCGCAGATTCCCATTCAATAGAGGTGGATCTGGGAATCTCCCCAGGGATTCCGATTAAGGTGATGCAAGGATTACAAAATAAGAAATCTCTCTACTGTAGTCTCCAGTCCCCAAATGAAAAGGTCTGCCGTGCCCTGGAATTCTAAAGATTAATTGATATCAACTGAATTCATCTGGTGCTACTGAACTCTTAAAAAGCATGTATATAATCCTCAATAATTAGGCCTAAAGGAGGAACTGAACCATAATTTACAACAAATTCTGAAAAAACAAAACTAAACAGCTCTACCTAAACAAGTGAGGTTTGGTGATAAAGTATAGGCAGAAGTTCAATGTACTAATATTCTTTTTTTAAAAATTGATCTTTATTGTTTAAAGTATTACTGATGTCCTTTTTCCCACTGACCCCCTCCACCCTCCTCCGGGCCCCCCACTCAGGCCTCCACCACACTATTCCCTGTGTCCATGGGTTATGCATATATGCATATAAATTCTTTGGCTAATCTCTCCCCTACACCCCACTCAATATACTAGTATTCTGATAACTGATGACTGTTATAAGGGGGGTTACATACAGGCTTTCAAAATAAGGGCGTAGGGCATGAATTCAGACAGGTCTGGGAAATTCTGGAAGGCCCGTAGGCCAGACCTTTGGTGGTAGGTCCAATATGATCAACCCCTTACGACCTGGCTGACAAGTACTCTCCCCTGGGAGGCTCCTTTCACCTTCTAGGACTGGGTTTGATGCCCTTCTATGTTAGGGCTTCCTAGTGTCAGTAGCAAGGACCAATCCTGAGCACGTTTCTCACTCTATCCCACCCACACGGGTGCGGTTCTGCCAGTACCACAGAACTAAAGCTTCAGGGCCTTGGCCTATGTGGTCAGTCATTTCTCACACTGCTAGCAAGCTCCCTTTTCATTTAGGTTTTCACTTAAAAGACATCTCTTCAGAGAGACTTTCCTTATTACCTTATTTAAATAGGATTCCCTTCCTCAACAACCTGTTACGACTCTCACTGCCCAGCTTTTTAAAAAAATATATCTTTATTGATTTCAGAGAGAGGGAGAAGGAAGAGAGAAACATCAATGATGAGTCATTGATTGGCTGCCTCCTGCACACCCCGTGCTGGGGATCGAGCCCGCAACCCAGGCATGTGCCCTGACTGGGAATTGAACCCCGATCGCCTGGATCATAGGTCAACACTCAACCGCTGAGCCACGTCGGCTGGCGCCAGCTTTCTTTATAACACCTACCACAGTTTCCAATTACTTGATTTTTTTCCAGTTTTGAGAAATAATTGATATACATCACTGTATAGGTTTAAGGCAAAGAACATGATAGCTCGATTTACATATACTGTGAAATGATTACCATGATAGGTTCAGCTAAAAGCCATCTTCTCATATACAGTAGGTACAATAAAAAGAGGAAAAGAGATGAAAAAATGTTCTCCTTGTGATAAGAACTCAGGATTTACTCTCTTAACAACTTTCCTCTGCATCATACGCAGTGTTAGCTAGTCATGATGTACTGAGACCCTTTTCTGCGCTCTCACTGGAATATACAACTGCGAGGCAGGGACCTGCGTGACTTACCTGGGCACACCCTGTAGGGACCCGCACAGCTGCAGATGTCTGGTTCACCTGGCTGTTCACTAAATGTTTACTGAATGAATGAACAAACACATTATTTCCTCCAGAAATGGTTATTATAGGGAAGTGATCTGAACACTCAGGGTTCTCAGGTTCCAGTCATTTCATGTTTACCTTTTGTATTGCAAAGTATCTCTTCCTCAGTAGTCCCCCTCATGGTTCAGTTTCTAACTCTGACCCTACACAATAAAAAATTAGGACTTAAAAAAGTGTTAATCTCTCCTAAGTTACTGAAAAATACATGCTTTTTGAAAGAATTTTGGAAGTACAGAAAGAAAAAAGCTTATAATCAACCAATCCACCAACTGTTACGCAAACCTATGACATGTAGAACAATGGAAACTTGGTTATAACCCAGTGCGGCCCCTCCTGCCATGATGCTCTTAAGAGCATTTATCTGTCTTGCATTTCTAAATAAATAGTTATGCAGTTATACTGGGATAAGGAAAGCCTGGAAAGGAAGTTGGGGTGAGAGACTTTTTCTCACAATAGCCCACAGTGATCTGGTTGGACAGATTGATTTTTACAGGATATTCTCTTTATCAATATTGCCTGTTTGAAATAAGCTAACATTTTGTTTATACAAGACAAAAATAAAAGGCCACAATTCCTCAGATATAGATGAAACTTTATTTATACATAAAAAATTACACCTCAGGTTCTTTTCTAAAAACAGTCTTTTAATTGTAAAGTTCAAAATGAAAAGATTGAAAGGGGCAGTATATAGCTTTTAATTTTGTACACACTACAGTCACAGTTAACTTTTTAAGCTGCAAAAAATATACCTCTCCCATAATATGAAATGCATGACCTTTTGTAACTGCATACTTAAATCATGTGATGGCATCAAAAGTCAAAGTAAAATAATATTCTGAAATAGACGATTTGGCTTTGAGAGGCTACATGGGTACGATCTCTAACCATTTCCCTCCATATTAATTCTGTCTCTTAGGTTTATAACTCAACAGAGAATTTCCCCCATAACATTATCATGAAAAAAGTGAAGAGATGTGATAAGGGCTCTTGTAAATAGTCTTAAAAACTATCTCCCATGAGCATACATAGTTGAGCAATAATATTAACATTATCTAACCCCATATAAAAAACAAATAATTTATAAATCGTTTATCTATCTGGAGCATGGAAGCCTCAGTACCATGTACATCTCAACCTTACTTCTCAAAAAAACCATTAATTCAAAGAATCATTAAATGTTCAAGTGATTAAATGTCAAGTGGTGCCTATATCCAAACAAGATCAAAAACATTTAGTAAGAGGTGGCCTTTTTTTTTTTGAAAGCATGGCTTAATTTATGATGTTTTGCCCAACATAAAAAAGATTTAATTTATCCGATAAAACAGTCTTATTTTGGATTTAACCACCATCTCTCATCTTTCGTGCCCTACTCGCCAATTCCTCTAATTGGGAAAGCCACCATTTTTTTACCAGTAATATGGTTATTATTTGAAACATCTACATTTATTTCAGATGACAATTTAGAGAAGTGAACAAAATCATATAATTTCAGGTAAAATGAACTTAAATGTCACCTTCAACAGTAACAAATGTAAAGTAGGTGCCTCACCTTTTGAGCTTAGTGTCACTCTTTTTCTTCTTCCTTTTTAAGTTTCAAAAGAGGTCACAATTCTAGAAAACTTGGCCAAGAAGTGTAGGACATTAAAAAGTTCTTATTTGAAAATGTCAACAATCTCAATTTTCTACCAGATGGACAGGAGACTTGATTTAATCAGCCGTTTGCAGCTTGGAGATGAAATGAATATCTCTCCATTCTGTGCAAACAGTTACTCTGCTCTTTTACTGCCAGGGCTATTACACTGGGTTTAGTCTCTCCACGAGACAAAAGACCTCTGGCTTTGCATTTTATTAAAACTGGACTCAGGGTGGCCTGAAGGAACATTAGATCCGAGGTGGCAGTAAGGTGGTAACTCATGGAAACAAGAGGCTTTTCCCGTTTTGCGAACGTCATGGACACTCCCAGGGTGAGGGAAGGAATAGTAAATATGTAATATAGAAATATCCCTATCTCCTTAGAATGAAAGCAAAGTGAAAAAAAGTATCCAAAGATGACATTTTTACTTTAAAAATACCAAATTTCCCAAAAATATAAGTTAGGAATTTATAGACGGACGAGGAAATAGAAAACATTTCTTCCTTTCATTGAGGAAAAAACTTAGAACAAAATTAAATGAAAGCAATGGATGCTCTTGCACAAAGTTTTGTGTTTAGACAATGCCACCCGCTAAAAATGGTATCTTTAGTCAAAAGGCAGCTCTGTTCAATTCTATTTAGAAAAGAAGCCTTTTCATGAATTTGCTCAGGAGAATAATTCATCTTTTTAATAGCAGCTCTTTGAGTAGGCTACTGTTTATACAGATGTTATGGAAAATATCATTGTACTGCTATGATTAAAAGAATAATTTGTAGCATTCTTTGAATAGTTTATACATTTTCAAGAACTAGGAATCAGAAGCTTTTCCCATTAAAACCTTGTGCTTTATCAGAAAAAGGACACAGAACTAGCAGAACAGTTAGGACTAATCTGTAAGAAAATATAACTTACAGAATTTAAATTTAAGCTTTAACTACTTAGAATTTTCTATTTAGCACCTAAAGAGTTACAAACTTATAATGCTCCATTAGGGTGCTTATGATTATAGTTTCATTTTTTAAGAAAGGCTATTTATGATTGATATAAAAGATCTGTCCCCAATAAATTAGCTAAAAATATGTTAAATATAAATGGGCAAAGTAAGATCATCTCAAAAGCAGTTTACAGACTTAGAAAGCTTTGGTTGAGATCAAAGAGCTGAGTCTTAGACTTCACACTGCTCATGGTTAATGGCATGTCTTTTATTTTATTTTATTGATTTTAGAAAGAGAGAGGAAGGGGGGGAGAGAGAGAGAGAGAAACATCCATTAGTTGTTTCACTTACTGATGCATTCATTGGTTGATTCCTTTTTAAAAAAAATTAAAAAAATTTTTTTTAAAAATTGATTTCAGAGAGAAGAAGGGAGAGGGAGAGAGAGAGAAACATCAATGATGAGAGAGAACTGTCAATCGGCTGCCTCCTGCACGCTCCCTACTGGGGATTGAGCATGCAACCCGGGCATGTGCCCTGACTGGCAACTGAAACCGTGACCTCCAGTTTCATGGGTCAATACTCAATCACTGAGCCACACCAGCCAGGCCATTTGTTGATTCTTGCATGTGCCCTGACCCAAGATCGAACCCACAACCGTGGCGTATTGGGATGACACTCTAACCAACAGAGCCACCTGGCCAGGGCCAATGGCATGTCTTGTTCCCCAGATTGCCTCCCCTAGAAATACTTATTAAAGTTGAAAAAAATCAAATACCTTTTCCTTAGCACATGAGATAACACAGAGATTCCTCTTTCTGACTTAAAAACACACCAAAACCCCCAAACAACAAATAAAAGGCCCCGAGTGCCCAAACAAGTAAACTGTTAATGAAACAGCCAAACCTCTGTATCTTCCATATTCAAGTAAATGTGTATCCACCGCGGCGGTTGAAAGGGAATACCTGAACAATTTCAAACTCCTGGGCTGACGGTGGGGACCAGGCACACGTGCTCCAGGGCAGGTTAGCGACATGCGACGAAGAGGCCCAGGCTGTGGTAGAGATTCAGTGGCCAGTCCTGACCCGGCCTGAGAGGATACTTGTGAGACATCACAAAAATTAGGGCTTGGCGGGGGGACTCCTCAGAACAATTATTTGAAGGAAAGCCCACACTTTCTCAGAAGTCAAAGACATAAAATTCTATTCGACGTAAGAAACACCAATTTTATGTTTCCAAATGACTTTAAAGGACGCACAGAACTAGATGAGTTTGTATGGTTTTTAAGACTAGAGTAATCTCTAATCTTAAGAAACTTAAAACGAATAAAGGTGGACAGACTGATGAAAAGTATTCTTCAACTTTTCTTCACTGCACAGGGAAATTCCCTTGAAGTAAGAATAAGAAAATTCAGTAAGTTGGAAAATATTTCTAACTTTAACTGTATTTTACCTTAAAGCAAATTTTAATACTGATGTAGGCTTCATACAATTGAAAACAATCATAAAAGTTTTTAAGAAGCAGCATTAGTATTTAAGTAATTTTTAATCACCATTATGAACCCTTGTCAGTTTGGACTGTAAATGAATGATGTAATGGTTTTGAGCCTTACTTTACTGAGAACCTTTAAAAGCAATGAACATTTTCCCATTGTGATCTTATTTAACATAAAAAGACTACTAGCTAATCTCCTTTCTTCATCCTTTACACCCTCCTTTTCATTTTTCATAAACTAAACTTTATTATAGTATTTTAAATAGCAATGCCCTGTTAGGTTATTATGAGGACAAGGCTACTTTTCCATGAACCACTTTTATAAGCCCACAAAGGCTGAATTATCAAAAAATCAAAGTTTACTTATAAAAAAAGACTTGCAGGTTTACAATCTACTTTATTACAAAAGGAAAGAGATTTTTACACATAACTACTTATAAACAAATTTATTTTTAGAGAAGCTCAAATTTATTGATATAAAAATATACCTCACTGAAATATACTTACTTATAAAAACATACTGCCTTTGCCATGTGAAAATCTCGTGTTTAGTTCTCTAGATTTTCTGATTAGGGCTTTTTTCTGGGCTTCATCAAACCGATGAACCTTGAGATCCTTATCACGGTCAAATGGTATTCTTTCTTGAGGCTTATTTTTATCTTCAGCAGCCTTATTCTTTAATTTTTTTTGATGAATGTCCATGAGAGATTCTGATCTTTTTGATTCCTGGGGAAAGTAAGAGAGTAGAAAGAAAAGTCTTAGTTTGTGTAATTATTGACAGAGTATGAGAGTGAAACAAAATAGTTTAGTAGTAATGGTGAATGTTAAGGAGGGCTATTTACAGGGCCCAACAGATTTTTCCAAATCCAAGACAGCATCTACGAAGAAAATATGTACTGGAGGCTAATTCAATTAAATCAAAGTGAAGATATCTACTAATTACATGCCATACACAAGGCAGAAAGGAAACAAATGTTTAAATAATCATAAAGAAAAGCATCAGTGTGATGTATCAAAATTAGGGTCCAAATCAAGAACATGGGCAAGAAAGAGCGAGCAGCTCCTTCTCACTCGGAGCCTGGTTAAAGCTTTGTGGGTGTGCTGGCCCGTGACGCCCACGAGCGACCAGGAAGGGGAGGGCGCTGCCAGGCTGGAGCCAAACCGAGGGCAAACCAGAAAAATAACAGCACAGAGGCGGCACAATTCAAGGCCTATTCCCTATGCAAGAGAATTTTTGTTCCTTTCTGTTTTGTTCTTCCTCTTACCGCCCTCATTTTCTTCCTTCTTAGTTGGGGCAGGTGTTCACATACATTTTAACATATATATATATACTAAGATGAGGTCTGAGCAAAGGCAACTGGTTTCATAAGTTAGAGATTCCTTATAAACCTTTCAATACTGATTAAAGTGAAAGACAGAATGGCCCTGGATGAGAGAAGCAGGGAGTGGGATGCAGGAGTGGATACAGGTAGTACAGACCAGCAGTCTTCAAACTGGGGTGCATGTGTCCCTGGGGCTACACAGAGTGATTCCAGGGGTACGAAGGCATGGATAGTTTTAAGGTTATCCACCTATGATTCTCAACTTCTTCATGCAGTCTTATTCAAAACTGATTTGCCCAATAATGCATCTTATGAGAGTGTCTCCCCTTCGGTATAGCCTCTTCCCACTTAACAAAGGTGAGTGAGGCCTTTCAGCATCGTATCAGAGAATATTGTGTAAGAGAGCAAGTCTCCAGGCATCAAACAAAAAAACCTGAAATACCAGTATGAGTGGAACTTCCTTTTTGTCTTAAACATATTTCTCTTAAAAGTGTAATGTCCTTTTAAAATGGGTATTTTGGCTCTTGTTAATATACTGAGTTCAGATATACTGAAGAGTGGGGCAATGGCAGAAAGAACAATTTTTGCTTAACATACCCCGTCTCTTCCAGGCCCTGCTCTGTCAAAGAATGTACTTGAGAGCAAGTACATAGTACTTGAGAGCAAATGATAGTAATAACTCAGAAATTGTTTAAAGAATTGAATGACACTGCTGTAACAAATTGTGTTCCATCTCATCCACTTCTTATATAAACATGGTTTCTTAACTCTTAACTACAAAACTCTTAATACAAAAACAAATGAACAGCCCTGGCCAGTACGGCTTAGTTGGTTGAGCATCGTCCTGTGCACCGAAGGATAGTGGGTTCGATTCCTGGTCAGGGCACATACCCAGGTTGCAGGTTCGATCCCTGGTTGGGGCGTGTGCAGGAGGCAACCAACTGATGTTTGTCTCTCACTTCAATGCCTCTCCCTGTCCCCCAATAAAGAAAACAATAAATGAACACATTTGATGCTGAAACCTGTCTTATTCTAGCATTAAGTAACTTTCATCCAAAGTCCAGAAACTAACTGGAAAAAAAATCTTTCATTATGAGATTAAATTAAATTTACATTTTACATTTAATGATTATTTATCAAAATTTGCAATATATTTACATTGTTTTGATCAACTGAAATTAAAACTTACTCCAGAAGTAGGGAAAGTGTAAACATTTAAAGACAGAGAAAATTTAAAAATAACTTCCAATTTCAATTTATGTATATATTTTTGTTGCAGTTAAATAAGACTTATCAAATATAATCATAAAAGTAAATTCTGTTAGGATAACCTTCTGTGGCAGAAGAGAAATAAAATTATAAGCTCAAGGAGAAAAAAGGATGCAATAAAATTTCCAACCATTAAGGAAGAACTTGCTTATATACGTATTAATACATAACAATAGATATTGAATTGCGATGGTATTTAGATTCTATTTGAAACGTTTAATAGAGTAATATAATATGCTATAAATTCATGTTTGGTAACTATTGAAACTTACAGTGAAAAATTTTAGATGTCAAGTAAAAAGTTTCTTTTAGGGGGTACCAAGCAGAAACACGTGAAGACCGCTGGTCTCTAACGCTGACGAGTTGAACAGAAACACATTCCTGCCCCGGCTGGTGTGGCTCAGGTGGCTGGGCGGCGTCCCATGCACCGAAACTCTGCTGGTTTGATTCCCAGCCAGGGCACAGGCCTGGGATGCAGGCTAGATCCCCAGTGGGGGTGTGTGCAGGAGGCAGCAGACTGATGTTTGGCTCTCACACTGATGTTTCTTTCTTTCCCTCTCCCTTCCACTCTCTCTCTAAAAAAAATCAATAAATATATTTTTAAAAAAGTAAAAGAAATAGATCCCTGAGTCCCACTGTAGATTTAGCGAATGAGAATTGTCAACTGTGGGTCACAGCAAGCTGTGCTTTCACTTATTTATTTTTTAAAATAGATTTTTAGAGAGAGAGGAAGGGAGAGGGATAGAGAAAAGCACTGATGAGAAACATCATCCATTGGCTGCCTCCTGCACGTGCCCTAATGGGGATCGAGCTGGCAACCTGGGCATGTGCCCTGACAGGGAATCGAACCGAGACCTCTTGGTTCCTGGATCGACTCTCAACCACCGTGCAACACGGGCTGGGCGCAACCTGTGCTTTTAAAAATCACCCAGGTTCTTATACAGGGTACCCACCAGATGTGCAACCTACTGTATAGATCAGGGGTGGGGAACGTCTGGCCCAAGGGCTGTACAAGGCCTTGAAATCATTTGGTCTGGCCCTGCCAAGGCAACTGCAGATGGGACTTGAAATTCAATAAATCTAGGAGCTTTTTTCACAGTTAATTTTTAAGTTGATAATTTTGTATGGCCCTCAAATGATGTTATAAATATCCAAATGGCCCTTGGCAGAAAAAAGGTTCCCCATCCCTGGTGTAGGTCATTCTTTCTGGTACTTTGGTCTTAATAGAGAGAACAGAGAATGACAACACGAACAAGAAGTGGAGCAGTTAATTTTAGGATGGGGAACTATAATGTAATATAAATATAATTATGTATAAATATACAAATGCAAAGAAACTATACTATAAAAACTTGATCTTTTAGCACCATTTTTCCACGTTTTCCTCCTTCCCCATTAATGGGAAAATAATAATTGATTAATGAGATAACAATGATGAAGATGTCTAGACAGGCTATCAAGAGTTGGAAGGGGAAGGCCTGAGATATTTAAAAAAAAAGCTGGAGAAAACAGAGAACAAAGTTTGGGGGAGATGTGAGAAAATGAAATTATGGAGGCCCTACTTTACCTAGAGCCCCTACTGAGAAACAGGATGAGCAAAACTGTAGAAAAGGTAACAAAAATTAAATAAAAATGGGGAAGTAAAGATGACAGGTTTCAATTTACTGATCCCTTCTATAGAAAGTTCCTGACATACGATGTTTCAATTTATGGTATTTTGACTTTACAGTGGTGCAAAAGCAATATGCATAATTAATTCTGTGAGATACTTGACACTTTATTATAAAACAGGCTTTGTATTAGATGACTTTGCCCAACTGTAGGCTAATTTAAGCATCCTGAGCACATTTAAGACAGGCTAGGCTAAGCTGTGATGTTTGGTAGGTTAGGTGTATTAAACCCATTTTGACTTAATAATATTTTCAACTTACAATTGGGTTTATTGGGATGTAATCCTATTGAAGGCCAAGGAGCATCTGTTTTAGTAAATTTAGTCAGTTAAACATCAATAAAGACAGGGAAGATATCAAACCATTGGACTATCATAAACAATTCAAACAATTCAAGGTCTCAAATTTGTCTTATCAAATTTGTTTCAGGTGTACTATCTGGTTCAGCATCATTTGCACATTGGGAAACATGTGACCAAACTACTGCTAGAACCACAAAAAACCAATAAAAACAACTTGAAGCAGTCAATTCATTAAAAACCACACTAAAAGCCAATTCATGTCGAGATCAGTTTGCTAAAAGTCAATTTGCTGATTTATCTGATTTAATCGTTTAATAAAAATGCGTGTTCTATAAAAACTTATAAAAGCCAGAGCAATTTACGTTAAATAGGATAGTGTTATAGTACTTTTGAAAATTCATGCAAAGATTCTAGTTTGTTTTTTATTTTATCTTCATGGTAAAATGTTAATTAGTGCTCGATTTATCAAAACTAAGTATTATAATAAGGTGGTTTAGTCTTAAGACTATTAATATTTTGAACAGTAACTCGAATTTTTTGACGCATTTTAAAGTCAACTGCACATATCACTACATGTACCCCTAAATACTTCATCACGCATTTCATTAGCCAGAGTTCAATATTTGTTTACAAGTTTTTCTTTTAAGGTATACTTATAAACAATGAAATGCACAAATCTTAATATTAGATTTACTATGTTTTAGAATTCAAATTCCTATCAAGATTGGGCACAATTCCATCACTCCAGAAAGCTCTGTATGCTCCTTTCCACTCAATCACCACATTCCCACTCCAACAACCACTACTGTGATATTTTTCCACCATAGATTCATTTTGCTTGTTGTAGAGCTTCATATAAATGGAATCATAGAGTATGGACTTGTATAGGAAGTCTTGTATAAGACTTTTTTCACTCAGTATTATGACTTTGAGATTTAACCATGTTGTCACATTTATTTGTAACTTGTTCCTTTTTATTGCCAAGTAGTATTTCATTGTATAGAGTTTGGATTTTCTTTCTTTTTGATGGGTACCTGGGCTATTCACAAATTTAGCTATTATGAATAAAGTGTTTCTGAATATTCTTGCATAAGTCTTTTCTTGAGGCTACTATGAATAAAGCAGTTCAAGTCTTCATGTGGACATGTTTTCACTTGTCTTAGATAAATGCCCAGGGATGGAGTTGTAGGGTCATAGGGTAGGTGTATGATTAGTTTTATAAAAATGCCCCTTTGGAAAAATGCACAGCTTGTGGATTTTCAGCTATTTCTTCTTTTCTAACATAACTCATTATGGCTATAAATTTTGCCACCAAGTACCACTTTGTATTGCATCCCACATACTTGTATTTTTGTATCATTCAGGTTTAGGTATTTTCGAAATTCTACTATCATGTCTTCATTATGCAAAGTTTAAATTTTGAATTTTTCTAATTTCTTGTTGTATAGGACTTTTAAGTTATCTGAATTTTAACTTAAACCCCTTGTGGTCAGAGAAGATAACTTGAATGATTGTGACTTTTAATTTTGTTGAGATGTGACTTTTGAGCTCGTCAGTTTTCATAAATGTTCCATGGGAGTTGAGTTTTTGGTCAGTTTCCAAAAATGTTTCATGTGTGCTTCACTGTCTATATATGTCCAATAAATCATTCTCATTATATTTGTAATGCTTATGGAACTTTCTGTTAACTAATATCTTGGGAATAGAAGGTAATTTTCCCAAACACCTGAACACCTTACCTTTCAGGGGCCAAGGAGTTTGGTGACTGACCTTTACTCTTTGGGCTGAAACACCAGTTGTTTTTTTTCTCGAGTAAGAGAATATAATAAAATGATGATATGCTAAATGAATACTGACTATTCAGTTTACATTGAGCCATATTTTAAAAACATTTTTCTCCCATATTTAAATCTTTATATCAAACATTCCAAAATCTGCTTATAATTTAAAAATATATGAACTGAGGTTCGCTGAGTTAGTAGGGCTCTTACTTTCTGATCATATGCTACTGATCTCTAGGAATTAAATTTCTGATATATGACTTAAGTAAATAACTAAGACTATCTTATTACATGAGATAAATTAAAAAACCCTACACAAAGGGATTTTACATAAATATATACACAACAGAGTTCAGACGTGTAAAAGAAAGAGAAACAAGAAAAAGAAAAAACAAAGTGCATTAAAAGGCAGAAAAAAGTTAAAGGTTATATATTTTATTCCCCGACTTACGTTGTATGAGGACACCTGCTCGGCCAGTCTCTTCTCCCTTCCTGACAACACGTGCTCTTCATCCTTCTTACTGAATGACTTCCTTGCTTCTTTTGTCTCCTGAGGAACGAACACAGATAACACATTACTGAGCCATATAGTTAGGAGAAAAGAAAAAAGAAATACTATTTTTACTCAGATTAACTAGAGACTAAACTAAGCCAGGCCTGTTGAACCTCTTCCCCCTAGAAATGTTAAAATACTCGGTCTATTAGTATTCTAAGAGTTTCCTGAAAACAATAAAACAGCAGCAACAACCACCCCCCCAACTCCATCCAATCAACTAACTGGAAGAATCACCTATTTCCCGAACTCAGCAGGAGTCTGACAAATTAAAATGAAATGTAAAAGATAAAATAAGGCTTAAAAAGAAATTCTACATTATGTTTTCAAAACTTGGAAAATCACTCTTGAGGGAACTAAGAAAAAGAAATAGAAGGTTTACAGACTAGAAAAGAAAAATAAAACTATATTCACAGATTGACAAACTGTCTACGTAGAAAACCCCAAGGAATCAACAGAAAAACTCCTGGAACTAGTAAGCAAGTACAGCAAAGCTGTAGACACAAGGCCAACATACAAAGTATACCAGCAATGAACAACTGGAATTTGAAATTAAGATAAAGAACAACCATTTACCACAGCATACACACAAAAATGAAGTATGTACTTGGGTAAATTTCCAACAAATTTTAGTTAGAGAAACAACAATTGAAAGCCATTGTTCTCAAAGCATAATTTTATACTGTTGCTATTTACTTAAGAAAACCAATGAGGCTCTTATACATTTTTTATCTTAATAATGGACTAAAACAACATTGTATTTAATAAAGTATGTTAGAAGCATAGAAATAGTTCAAGTCTTACTTTTCCATAAAACATTTCCCAGAAAGCATATGCTTCTAAGTGTAAATATTCAGAGAAAAATAATGTTATGGTCGATGGAGATAAAAACCTGCCCATTTAAGAGTTAACAGAATAATCAAGACTGGAAGGTGAGGATGAGAGAGATCTTGGTCAATTAACTTCCGCATCGCCCTTCCATTTCTTCCTAGAGAGCAAGGTGAGGCTGGCTAAGTGAATGTGACATGGGAGAAGTGCGCTGTGGAATCAAATACCAAAAAGTGAGATGAAGAGAACCTATTAAAAAGGAAAGTTCAAAAAAGGAAAGGACTAAGGTGTGTTACAAAAATAAAAAATTAGTCATGAACTTTACCCAGGATCAAAAATATCAGAAAACGAAAAACTGGTAATATATAGTTTGTACCACAAATACGTGTAAGTCTGTGGTACTATCTGCTGTGATACAGTACCACATAAAGTTTAAGGGGTATTAAATTCCTTTATGAGTCCACTGTCAATGCTGAATGATACATCTTCAGCCTCGAAAAGAATGACCCGATCTAAAGAACTCAGTCACAGGGCCCACAACCAGTTACGTTCAGATTGTACTGCCCAGTTCTTACTGGTTCCATTTTCCTGCGGTATCTCCCTCGGAAGAAGACTCCCTGCATCTCTGGCTGCAGGCCAGACATCTATTCAGCCACGGCGAGGAACAGAAGGACAACAAAGGGCATAAGTAAACATAGGCACAATAAAAAGTCCACGTAAGCAAGGGAGTTAATTGTATTTTTGGAGACAATCTTAAAGACTAAATTATAAAAACGCTAATAGTGTATTACTTTTATGAGAGACCAGTTAAAGATTGGACGGGCCTTCCAACACCAACCATTCAAAGGTGTGGCTCATGTCTACACCACATCTTTTGCTGTCTCTTCTGCCCCCATGTGTGCTGGTGGACCTCACCTCTCTCTTACAACTCTCGGATTCCCTTTAATCTGCAGGGTAACAGAGAACTTATGATGCTGCCAAATATTCAGGGTAGGGCGCTAAAATGTGGGGACAGCACATTATCCATTTTCAGAATAACACTATTTCACAACCAATTTTCCACTAAAATAAAAAAGCTCCTTAAGGAGCTATTTCATTTTTCTACTATCTGCAACCAAGGGAATGCCTATAACACACTAAGAAAAAGAAACAGAAGGTGTACAGACTGGAAAAGAAAACAAAAACTATATTCACAGATAACATTTCCATATTTCAGAATGGAAATAGGAATCCTCATATTCTAGGTACTAATGAACAAGATAAACAGGCGGAATGAATCGTGTGCAACTGTTTAAGTCAGAACTGATAAAGCTATAATCACAAGGTGAATTAATAGAGTATTTAAGATTTGAATGGGGAAAAAAAAAGATTTGAATGGGATACCTTAAGGGAATTAATACCACTTGATGGATTAAATTTGAGTAGTACTGGGGACATTGGTTCAACTCCTAATTTACAATGGAGTATTTTTTAATAAACAGGTAAGATTCAAGAAAAGAAAATTTAAAAATAATAATGTATTTTATGCATCCCTTTTTTGGTATATATTTTGTAAATTATTTAACGTATTGATGAAAGTGCTTCTTTCTTATTGAGGTGTAACTGGCATAACATTATATTAGTTTCAGGTGTATAATGTAATGATTCGATATTTGTATATATTGCAAAATGATCACCACGATAAATCTAGTTAATACCCATCATTCTACATAGCTACAAATTTTTCCCCCTTGTGATGAGAGCTTTCCTGATCCAGTCTCCTAGCTACTTTCAAATATGCGGTACAGTATTATTAACTATAGTAACCATGCTGTACATTACATCCCCAGAACTTATTCGTTCTATAACTGGAAACTGATACCTTTTGACCCCTTTCACCCATTTGTCCACTCCCACCTCAGGCAAACACCAATCTGTTCTTTATATCCATGAGTTCAGTTTTTGTTTATTTTGTTGTTTTTTTTAGATTTTACATGTGAGATCATACAGGTATTTAGCACTATTAATTAAAGTGCTTCTTGTCTATCTTGATAGTAACATGAGTCTTTATGCATCAGTTATCTAGGTTAATCGGTGGCTTTGTTTTTTCACCAAGATATTTTAAAAGATACCGTGTCATGGAAATAGTCTGATGCTGTATAAGGACCAGTTTGGGAGTTTCTAAGTCTAAGAGCTAGGAGTTAGAAGGGACTCGAATGGAATTATTGTTCATCACTGACTAGCATTGTAATTCCAGAAAAAGTGATTTCATAGAGGTTAGTTTCTCCTATAAAATGAGGTCAACAAACCCATGTCTCAGGGTTTTCTAGAGAGTTAAATTATATAATTTACTGGGAAACAGTAAGCAACTGGTGTCACTTTCCTTCCTCCCAACTTTCCTTCAAGGGGAAATCTGTATTTTCCCTTTGGAATCAATTTTCAAAATAGCACCCTTAAATAATTTTGCCTTATGTCTTTTCAAAATTGAGCCAACATGAACAGAAACACATGGACAACGACTTTCACCTTGGCTTTCCTTTCCCTGTCAGCCGGAGTATCTGTCCAGACTGATCGGTCTCCAGATTTGGAATCGGTTCTTCTCTTAAAAGTTCTGGGCCCAAGACCAAAGTCTTTCAATTCTGGAGGAAGCTCAGTCATCCATGACTCCCTTGTAACTGGTTTAGCTGAATCCTTTAAGAGAAACAAAAAGTAAAACAAACAAACAACCCACCAGTAGCCTGGAAAGAGTGCTCCTGTGTTTTATTTTTATTTATTTATTTATTTATTTATTTATTTATTTATTTATTTATTTATTTTTTATAGCTATGTATTTTTAACATATGGTGGAAGCAATGTTCTAACAAACCACAGCAAGGTTTCACAAGTTTATGTATGATCAGCTCCATTTCAAGCATATGGTAAAGAGAAAAATACTGTGTTTAAAATACTGTGTAAGTGACTATGCTTTCCAATTCAGGATTTAAAGTTAAATAACAGACTTAACAGAAAGGATTTAATAAAAAGAATTGATGTTTTTATCATATATGTTACAAATACTTTCATCTAATTTATTGTTCTTTTGACTTTGTTATCTTTTGCCATACTAAAATGTTTAAGTAGGCAAATCTGCCAATCTTTTCCTTTTATAGCTTCTGGGTCACCCAGCTCCTAAATTTCCTTTATATATACATACATATATATACACACACACACACACACACACCCCTACACATATACAGGGTGGGGCAAAAGTAGGGTTACAGTTTTTATATGGAAAATAATATAATAATTAATAAATTATAATACAAGCCCTGGCCGGTGTGGCTCAGTTGTTAGCACTGGCCTGTATACCGAAGGGTCACAGGCTTGACTCCCGGTCAAGGGCAGGTGTAATCCTCAGCCCTTGTTGGGGTGCCTGCAGGAGGCAACAAATAGACGTGCCTTTCTCACATCGATGTTTCTCTTTCTTGCTCTCTCCCCTCTCTCCCTCCCTTCCACTCTCTCTAAAAATCAATGGGAAAAATATCCTCAGGTGAGAATTATCTACAACAACAACAATAATAATATAATAGACCAGCCCTGGCTGGGTGGCTCAGTTGGTTGGAGCGTCGTCCTGTGTAATGAAAGGTGGTAAGTTCAATTCCTGGTCAGGGCAACATACCTAGGTTGTGGGTTTGATCCCTGGTTGGGACGCGTATGAGAGGCAACTGATCGATGTTTCTCTCTCTCCCTTCCTCTCTCTCTCAAAATCAGTAAACATATTCTTGGGTGAGGATTAAAAAAATAAACAAACCATGTTTTGCATACTCACAACTGTAAACCTACTTCTGCCCTATCCTGTATATGTATTTTTTAATGTCTATTTTTAAAATTTAGATTTTTAATTTAGTTAGTCTATTTCTCAGAGTATAGTATATTTAAAACTTACATCATCTCCTTTAGTTAGTTTTTCTTTCATTCTCTGGGCCCTTTTTTCAAACTCTGTTGTTACACTATAGTTAACTGGTCCTTTTGCAGGCATTGGTCCAACAATGTCCTCATCTTCACTGCTGTCTGTTTCCTTTTGAAATAAGACATTACCTTTACACCCAAATTACTTAAAATTTAACCGAATATGATTACATAGAGACAATAAAACAAAAAAGTGAACAATATATTGCTGGCTAATCGCTGAGCAACAAGGATGCTTTCTGTGCCTTCCTCAAGTGCACAGTACAGGGGCGACAGATGCAAGGCACGTGGACTGTCCCGCCTCTCCTCCTACGGCGGTCCACGGCAGACCTCAGTAAGTTATTTCACCTGGCTTCCTGATGGACAACGATGTGGCCTCACAATTCTCAAAACGATGTTCTAGGCAATTATTACCGATAGGTCAGAGATGACACAAGTTGAGATCACTGGCATTCCTGGTACAGAAAGTGCTCGTTGGGGTAAGATGAGCGAAAGTGAGACATGCCTGGCAGCTGTGTCAGCCTTTATGATTCGGTAAACTCCACGAAAACAGGAATGCTGTGCACTTCACAAATGCTAATGCGAATGAATTAATTTGGCTCCCAAAGTACCACACTTACCCCAAAGATATTAACAGTATGTAATTACTGAATTCAATTTGTTCTTAACAAATCATTTTAATACAGGGTTTTCATGTGAGACTGGGCTAGATGCTATATACAATAGGGTTTCGAGCAGTCCTTGTCCTACAAGATGAGATATAAAGGTGAACAACGAAACACGTTTGTCCTCCAGCTCCCATAGGCAGCTGCTTCTTACTTTTTTCAAACTCCCAGGATCAGGAGTTCATTTGTATTGTTTACATTTTCCCTACTAACTGCTCAAAGTTAACTTTCTATTTGTGGTTTCTTCTCTCGATCCTTACAGCAACTGCTGGTGGTACAAATAATTAGATAATTATATACTGTCTGTGACTCACTCTAGATCATACACTCTCTCCAGTAACTACGGACGGTGTATACCATGTCTAATTTGAACCTCGTAACAAAACTGTGAAATCGCATTATTATTTGTTTTCTTTTTGAGGAAACCTAGGTTAATATTTCAAAAGGTTAAACACCTTGTCCAAGGCTATAAAACTAGCATCTAAGATTCAAATATTCTAAGATCAAGGCCAGTATTTTATATTGGCCTCAGCAGCCCCTCTATTTTCTTTATTTCAACTGTTAATGATTTAATTTTAAGTGTTTATAGCTTATCTCTACAACAGTAAGCCCTTTAATGGCAAAGACATTATCTTAAACAGATTATAACTGCTCTACAAATATATTTGGTGACACAGATAAACAGATATAAAAGATATAATGAACTTTTAAAACTATAAAAGACATGATATTAATATAGTATTGAAGTTTAAGATGATGGAATACGCTAATGGTATTTTTACTTCCATCTAACAAGAGATGGTTTTATAAAGGTAAATTTCAGCATGCCTTGGTAGGATGATGCCTGAAATTTCTAGAAATAAAAAGCACTTTGGATGTTGGGGGACATAAACTAAATGGTTGTATTGAGGAGCAAACAGAAAATCAGGTCCAACATACTAAACTGAAAATGAGAAGCCGGAATCATAAACCCAAATCCAATCTAGGTATTAAGTCATTCAGGTGTCCTGGATGAGTTAATTTTTAAAAAACAAAAAAGGTGAGCTATTTTATTCAGAAATACAATAGGATTTACTTATCCTACTAGTTTATATTTTGGGCTGTGGAGTTAGACTGAGTTTCAAGGCCTAGGTTTTCCACTGTACTAGCCCTGTGACCTCAGGCTTGTTATTTAACCTTTCCAGGCATCGGTTTTGTCCTTCCAATGGGGATTATAACAGCTTCACCCAATAACTACTCTGCTGCTAAGAGAACACTGGTTTGTCATCCTCTTTGGAGCCATGCTCTTCTCAGGAAACTGGGCCCTTCTCTTATTCCTGGGGGAAAATGTTGATAATTTTAAACCAAACGCTTTGGTCTCATTTCTCTTGATCATTTGGCCAAAGAAATGTGAGAAGAGGTTTACAGGAAACCTTGGAAGGCTTTCTCCCTCTAAAAAAGAGACACAGGACAGGGACTATTCCCCTTCTATGTCTGGACGCTACCATCTGCATGTGAACCTTAGAACTCTGGGAGGCTTCTTGACATAATAAGGGGCAGCCTAAGAGGGATTAACTGTAGATAGAGAAGGTGGAGAAAAACAATGATCTCATTAAGCTGTTGAATGAACAAACCCTGGAATGACTCTACCCCTAAACCGCTTATGTATGAAACACATTTTCCTTATTTTAAGAATATAGATTATATACCAACCAGGAAATTGTATAAACAACCCATTTGCTAACTACACAGGTTAAGACAAAATTCCATTTTGAATTGGATTTTCTCTTTTTTGCTGCTGAAAGTATTCTAGCTGACACAGTAGCCTCCAGGATTGTTATTAGGATTAAATTAAGTTTATGCAGTTATGCAAATATAATTAAATAAATTATGCAAATATGAGTTTATGTTGTGCTTTGCAGTGTCTGGTATATGGCAAGGGCTCAACAAACGTTAACCATTAGTATTATTATGTATACCTTACTTTTGGGGGTATATGTTGTGAATGAGAGACTAAGAGAAGCTTCTCTTTGAGAAAGAAAAATATGAAAACAGAAAAAGAAGGAAAATTACAAAGCAAAGAATTCAGAAGCAAGAGTACCTAAAACAGGTGTGCTATGGTGGAATCTCTACAATACCTTTACCCCTCCCCTTCTGCTAAGAAAAGCTAGATAACATGGAATAGATACCACCTAGGGAAATTGTATAAACTACCCATTTGCTGTCTAAGTGAGCTAGGACAAAGTTCCAGGTGTGAATAAAGTTGAATTATGCTACATCTTTAAAATTTTTTATTTGGAAAGAATGTAGTGACAAGTACAACACCCATGTATCCTCACCCAAATTCATCAGTTGCTAACATTTTACCACATGTATCTTTCTTTCCTACCCTCTGCCTCTTTCTCTGAGGCAGACAGATGGACAGACACGCTCCCACTTTCTGTGTGTGTGTCAATCACTGAAAGTAGGAAATAGCATGAAAAGGCCCTAGACTGAAGAAACTTTCCTAGACAGTGGGCTACATTTCCCTAGTGCCCTTTTGCAGACAGAGCAGTGCTTTGAGGCTGTGGGCTCAATTCACTCACTCTCCTGCCTGAGTGAGTCTGAACCTAAGCTCCTGCCCAGACCCAATTCTCTAGGGTTTATGGCTGGTATCTCTAAAACTACTGTGGCCCTCTGCTGTAAATGTGTTTACTGCTCTGGGTTTGAATTCTCTCAGTGTTACCAGTACCCTTGGATTTCCCTTTCTTTAGGCTTCGCTGTGTATTAACTTTGTTGCAATCTCATTTCCACCCCCAGCACTCCTCTGTAATGTGGCAGGGAAAGCCTAGCCTCAACCTGTCAGCTCAGTCTTCCATATGGCTGGAAGTCCTACCTCTGGTAATTTATTCCTATATTTAACAACCCTGTTAGAAAGGATTCCTTATACTCAGTGTAAATTCTTCAAAGTTACTCTCATGGCATCAGTACTGGGGGTGGTAATACTAATACTAATAGCAATAATAACTATTAAAAATTAAATACCTACTGTTCTAATTTATCCTTACAACTCTGTAAGATAACAACCTGCAAGCTACTAATAAGAAAACTAAGCTCAGCCAGGATTCAAAGCTTAAGTGGCTCTTGCCTACCTCTCTCCCTTTCTCTCTTACCCCTTTCCTTGTTCTCCCCACTCTACCCATACTAGGTTTTTAAAAACCCTAACTTCTCCCTCCAAATAAGCTATCTGTACTCTCTGAACCAATCCTTTCCTGACCTTTTTGCCCAGCTAGCTCCTACTTATCAATCTTAAGTTTAGACATTTTCTCAGAGAAAGAGACTTCCTCATTTCTTCAGATTAGATTTGCTTATCATGGTTCCACTATATTTTGTCTCACCTTTTGAATCACTCATTCATGAGACAGTATTTGTTTACTGTACATTCCCCACTACACTAACTGTGATGAGGGCAGGGACTGTGTCTGACTTATTCATTCAGCAAATACTTTGAATGGCTAGTGGAGATAAGACAAAAATCTCTGTCCTCAATGGACTCACATTCTGGTAGGGAGAGGTCAATAATAAACAAAAAGAAGAGGTAAAGTAAATGTTATTTCAGGCAGTGATAAATGCTATGGAGAAAATTAAAGGAGGAGAGGGGACAGGAGTAAAGGGAAGAGGAGTTTGCAGTTTTAAATTAGAAGGTCAGAAATAACCTCTTTTAGGTCAGTCCAGCAAAAAAGGGAAAGATCTGGGAGGCAAGACACAGAGATATCTAGGGAAGACCATCCTGGGGAGACTTCACAGGTATAAATGCTTAGGAGTAGAAGCCTACCTGCTGTACTTGAGAAGGTACGGCAAGGAGCCCAGTGTGGTCCGATCAAAATCAGAGAGAAAGTCAGGGAGCTAATGGAGGCCAGATTGTAGAGGGCCCTGTGAGGACTTTGGCTTTATGCAGAGGAGGAGCAATTTATGTTCTGAGTGTGTGACATGACCTGATCTGTTTCACCCAGGCCACTCTAGCTGCTGCGTTGAGAAGGGGCAGTTGAGGAACAAGGACTAAAGCATGAAAACCAATAAAAGAGATGAAATATGATGTTGACTTGGACCAGGGTGGTAACAGAAGTGGCTGGATTCTGAATGTCTTCGAAGGGAGGAACAAAATAATTGGCTGACAAATTCATTTCTGTGATTGTATGCCTGACACAGGGTAGGAGCTCTATAATATTGCTGAAAGAATGAATAAATATTTCTGAAGTTCATGATCTTAACCATGGCATAGTATTTCCTTTAATAACAACCTCAGTGTAATTACTGAATTCTCAGTAAAGATAAACATACAAGAAGCAACGCAGAATAACAGTGAACTGGTGATTTAAAGGCTTAAGAACTGGGGCTTTAATAAGTATAAACTGTGCAATCTTGGGTACGTTGCGCAATTTTTCTGGTTTCTAACATGTGTAAGATGTGATCATATCTAATTCATAAAGCTGTGAAGATAAAAATAACATCCATATGTGTAAAATGCACTACAAATTATAAGGCACTGTATGAATCTCAACTACTGTTGAAGATCTGGCTTCTAACAAGGGAACGTCTTCACACTTGACTCCAAAATCTTTTGATCTATCATTTCATAAAATTACTTATCCGCCAGTGCGTCTGTTATATACAGGTACCAGAGCGAGGTAGGAGAGAGTTAATTCCAAGGTAAAGATCATTACTTAAAAATTCCTCAGCTTCCTCTGTTCTGGGTCAAATCACATCAATTCCTTAAACTTTTCATCATGTTCTATTTTCTAGCACTGTGAAGCTTCTTTTCAAGGATGAGAAGCATGCACAGGTAATACCCTTCCAACATTACATGTTATCTTTCTAATAGAATCTCAGGTCTATAATATAAGCTTTTATCTACCTATGCTATGATCCTCAATTAATCCAAATATGACTGTCTCACATCACATCTGAGTCAAATGACTGATGTAAAGTCTTGAGTTTGTTACAGCTTATCCTTTAAACAAAAGTTTTCCAAACCTCAGAGTTGAAATACGATGATACTTGGTGTCCTGGATCATCTCTGCCTTTGTCACTTTTCTGTGCAGATTTAATAAAACCAGGTGGTAATGCAGGACCTATTATAGGCCTGAAAAATAAAATGTACCTTTATCATTTTCCCTTTATTTTTTAAGAAAAAAAAAAAAAAAAAAAAAATATATATATATATATATATCTTTATTAATTTCAGAGAGGGGGAAAACAGGGGAGAGATAGAAACATCAATGATGAAAGGGTCGTCATTGATTGGCTGTCTCCTGCACGCCCCTGACTGGAGATCGAGCCCACAACCAGGGCATGTGACTTGACCAGGAATCAAACCGAGATCTCCTGGATCCTAGGTTGATGCTCAACCAGAGCCACGCCCAGCTGGGCAATTTTCCCTTAACTTTAAAAAGCAGTTTTCAGAATACAATTCACAAAAATGATAAAAAGCCAGATGATGTAAAAATGTTGAAGATGAGTATTTTACTTAACAATTTATTTTTATTCTATAACCTAGTATTTTTCCAATTAATATAAAAAATTCTTAATTTTTATATTTTTACTTTTTATTTGTTAGTCAATGACTAGATGTTAAGCCAGTAATTCTCAATATTTATGGCAGTGGCGTATTCCCACTTCCTGAAAGAACTATTTTAAATAAAAATGATGATTTTTTTTAAAAGTCGTTATCATGGACTAAAGCCTGTGAAGATGTTTTTCTATTTTGTGCCTTAGTTTTCAGTTTTGATATTCACTATCCACTGAAAAATACATTAGGGGCATTAAATTATAGTCAGAACTACTTAAGTATAAACTGAGTTTGAAGGACATATATACAGCATGTGCATTCAACAGATGTCAGCAATTTACGGTTATATGTGCCAAGGTGGTATAAAAATCTAAGCCTGTCCTCACTAATAATCCAAAGATGACGGGGAAGTGCATAAGAATGAAACAGTTCATCTAAGAAAAAGCAAAAGGCGCCGTGCTAACCACATTTCAACCAGTGCACCTTTCTGTTTCCAAAAAGTAACCCTGCCGGGTATAAGTTACTCCATTTCCTAGGTGAGCAAAATAATGCTCAAGGGCAACACAAATGAATAAGTGGCAGAGCTAGAGTTTGAATCCTGGTCTACTTGATTAAAAGTTCATTTTCTTTCAAGCTGTCCCATTGCCACATTCTGAGGGAACTGTTATTAGTCCAGAAGGGAAAATTGCCTAAATTCTGGGTCTTAAAAAGAGAGCCTTACTTTGTATAGAGAAAAAAATAAAAGAAAAGATATTTTCTATTCTCATTCATACTTTTAAGTTTCTTTATCCTTTCTTTTGTACCAATGTTTTTTCCAGAGATGTCACTGAGCCAGTATTACCAACCAAGATGGTACTGAAGTCCTAAGCTGAATTTTCCAGATTGCAGTGTGTTCAATTAGAGCCTTAGTGACAGGCTTCCTGGCAGAGGAAAAACAATACTGAAAGTCAGGTCTGGGTTCTGATCCTAGTCATTTCATAACCTCTTGTCTCGGTTCATAAAACCTCTTTGAGCCAAAATTTTGTATATAAAAAACAGGGAAGTTTGGCATTTTTAGAAAGATCAAATTAGTTACTATAAGATACAAGGAAGTACTACATGGGTTCTCTTCTGAGTACAATTATTAACAGATCTACAAATGCAATTACAGTTCAATTCTCTGGCCTCAGGGAATTTGTAAAGATAAAATTACTGGTACATGAAATCTTAAAATATAGTAAAGGAATATAATCATGACATGTTATGGCTGTATAAAAGGTTTCTGCCTATATTATATGCTACCACCCGTTTATTTCACATATATATTTTATTACTGCCAAAATATTCTCAAAACAGAAACCACTATACATCTAATAATTTATTTTCTTGAAAGGAATATTATGTTCTCAGCAAATTTTCTATAAAGGGCCAGAAAGGAAATTTTAGGCTTTGGGGGCCACATTTGGGTTTCTGTTGTATATTTGTGTTTGTTTTTTTAATGACCCTTTAAAGATCATTCTTAGCTTGGGAGGCATACAAAAACAGACAGTAGATTGTCTATCCCTGTTATTTCTGAAAATTAGGAGCTGACAAATGTGATGATAAACTCTGAATATAAAACGTACAACAGCCATTTGTGACTTGTTCTTATATTGGTATATAATACTGTGAATTATAAATAATTTGGTGTGAAACTTCATATTTAGCATTTCAAAATTTTGCAATTCCAAGAAGATAGGAATCAATATTTATTATATGCTTACTCTGTGCCAGGTACCATATAAGATACACACACGCCTGCATATGTATATAAATATGAAATGAAAAAGTCTGGATTAGAAGTCAAAGACCAGGATTCTAGGCCCCAGGTCTACTACTTACTATGTCTGGAACCTTATCTATTTACAAAAAGGGGAAGAAAGGATAATATTCCACCCAGCCTACCACGAAACACTACTGTGAGTATCAAATAGACGATGTGGAAGTTTTATAACCTATGAAAGTGTCATAAACATGTAAATAATAATTTTTATTATAGGCAATTTTATTATAATTTTTATTTAAATGATTATTTAAAAGTTTATTTTAAAAATTATTTTTATTATATGAATTTATGTTATATAAATATGTAAATAAAAAACAATTACAGAGAACTCTTTAATGAATTAACAGACACTAGCTAAAATATTTAGAAAAGACTGGCCTGAAATATTACACATTATCACCTCGGAGGAGAATCATCCTGCTTTTTAAATCCAGGAGGAAGGGCTGGTCCAAAAAATCCTTCATCATCATCATCGTCATCTTGATTTCTCCTCTGTTTTCTGAAAACACAGTAGTGTAACTTTATGCATACATCAAACTTTTTTCCACAGAAATTTTAGTTTTCAACTTCAACTAGTTGTATACATATTGGAACATAAATTAATCTTGTCAAATAAAAAAAAAACCCCGAACAACACAGTAAGTTGTCTACTAATCTTTTCCTGGAATTTATTTTTGGCCTAAAATAGTTAGAGATTGGTTACTTTTTTTTACAGCAGTACTATATCAATTTTCTCTATTTTCTGTGGTGTTAAAGATTCCACTCAATGAAGCTTCAAATAGTAGTCTGCTTGCTAGATGTTTTTGAGCAAAAAGTTTATGACTTTGGCTTTTAATCTCATTTAAAGAAGAGTTTTATGTTGCTATTTCTGTCGCATAATCTTTAAAATGCATTAAAAAAACCCTTATTACTCAATAATAAACAAAGATTTGACATCTTATTTACATGGACCTGTGGTAAGGTTAAATAAAAGGGAAATCATTCATTTAACTTAAACAAAAAACAAACATTGCATATATAATTTTTAAAGAATAAATTCTATGGTTTATTTAGAATATTTAGTCACTTTAATAATACCTTAAGGAAAAATTCTATAAGAATTTTATTGAAATTCTAGATATCTCCACATCTATGTACTACTAGAATAAATGTCTTTGTAAAAGGTATAGTTCGCGAGGAAATGCCACATGAAATGATTTCTTGCTGTGTTGTAGAAATGCAGATGTGCTAAGCCCCTTACTAGCTATCTGTTCCAGCCAATGTACACCAGGTTTGAACCGTGGTTTAGGAAAGTTACTGACCTTGCAGGTGGACCAGTGTCATCTTCTTCAGATTCTTGATTTCCTTCTTCGTACAAAGAACTACTGTCCTCATCGCTGTCTGATGATTCTGAACTACTGCTTTTATAATTGGGTGGTAGAGCTGGTCCTGCAACTAAAGATTTCTTGTGTATGTCATAACTAGCCACAACTGTTTCAACGAACCCCCAGCTGACATTTTATACTTTCTTTTCTGAATTCACAGCACTGGCTGGCTATCGTTTATTATGGACTTTAATCTTATTTGCTCCTGTTTTGTGTACAGTGGCTTTGTCTTTCCAACTCCAGGAAGGCAGAAATCATGTCTTGCATGGTATAGCTGTGAGATTCACAAAAACTTTAACAACCAAACTTATAAATATAATAATAGCATACAATTTCCCTGACATCTTGCAATTTTTGCATTGGTTGCAATTTTGGTTGGTGCAGCTGCCAAAACAGTTTCGTGGTTTTTTTTTCTTACAAACAGCATATGGTAGATAATATTTACATAACGGAGCTAACTAAACAACAAATTTGCCATTCCATATTCTAACCTATAAGAAATGAAAACTACCCATTCTGGTTTCTAAAAATCATCATGTCTTCTGGGCCCACTCAACAGAACAACTTGCTCTCACTTCATTTCTTAGCAAAATTACAAATGTTGCATGATGTCATTACGTGATGTCATGATGTCACATAGACACAACTGTCTAAGTTGATCCAGTGCAGTGATGCTAAAATTCTACTTCCATAGTTCCCAAGCTTGAATGTATATCAGAATCGCCAAGATATTTTTTTATCCACTTCTGGATATATACCCAGAAGAACTGAAAACAGGGACTTAAGTGGATATTTGTATACCCATGTTCATAGCCACATTTTCATAAAAGCCAAAAGGTGAAAATAACTCGTGCCCACAAATAGATGGAATGGATAAACAAAATGTGGTCTACAGAGTATATACATACATGGAATATTATTTAGCCTTAAAAAGGCAGGAAATTCTGCCCTGGCTGGGTGGCTCAGTTGGTTGGAGCATCGTCTGCTGCATCAAGAGGTTGCAGGTTTGATTCCTGGTTGGGGCACATAACTAGGTTGTGGATTTGATCCCTAGTTGGAGCACATATAAGAGGCAACTGATCAATGCTTCTTTCTCACATCAATGTTTCTTTCTCTCTCTTTCTCCCTCCCTTCCTCTCTAAAACCAATAAACATATCTCGGTTAAGGATTAAAAAATAAATAAAAAATAAATAAATAAAAAGGAAGGAAATTCTGATATATGCCACAACAAAGAAGAACCTTGAAGACATTATACTGAATGAAATACCCATCACACAAGGACAAATATTGTACGACTCTACTTAAATGGGGGTACCTAAAGTAGTTCAATTCACAGAGATGGAAAGCAGAATGGTGGTTGCCAGGGGTCATGGGGACTTAATGTTTAATGAGTATAAAGTTTCAGTTTGCAGGATAAAAAGAGCTCTGGAGATAGAAAATGGTGATGGCTGCACAACAATGTGAACCTATTCAATGATAAATTGTCCACTTAAAATTATTAATATGGTAAGTTTTATGTTACATATATTTTATCAGAATGAACAAGAAAAAAACCAGATGCACATATATGGTCACCTGATTTATAAGAAAAGTGACATTGTAGTGCAGTGGGGAAGAGATGGTCTGTTCAATAAATAGTGCTGGGTCAAATGAGTACCTTTATAGAATAAAGAAAAACAACTTCACCCCTACATCATACCATACACAAAAATCAATTCCAGGTAGACTGTAAATATAAATGTGAAAGCTGAAACAATGCTTTTAGAAGAGAGCATAAGAGAGTAGCTCTGTAATCTGTAGTTTGTATCTGTAAACAGGATACAAAAAGCTCTAACCATAAAAAACCAAAACCAAAAACAAAAACGAGGGAAGATCCAAGATGGCAGCACAGTAGGTGGAAACTACACTCACCTCCTCCCAGGGCCAAACTGGAATTAGAACTAAATTATAGAACAATCATCCTGAATAACCAACTGAAGACTAGCTGAAGAGAAGTCTTATAACCAAGGATTTATAGAAGCCACGTCGAGACTGGTAGGAAGGGCTGGCCCTGCTCCTAAAGGGCAGCGGCTGAGTTCTGGAGGGATATCTCAAGCTGTGAGGGGGTGAGATGGAGGGTTCCCCATGAGAAGCATGGGATCTAAACCCCAAGCTGGGCTCTCCAGTCCAGAGCACCAGAGCCAGGAAGGGGAGCCCACATAACATCTGGCTGTGAAAAGCACTGGGGTTTCTGGCCGCCAGTGAGACGCAGGAGTCTGCTAAAGACACAGGCACCTTCTTAAAGGGCCAATGCACAAAATTTCATTTGCAGCCCCTCACACTGGGCTCCAGGGCAGACGGAGGGCAGAACAGATTAGAGTCATGTGAATAGAGTCTGCAGTTTGTGGCTTTGGGGAGGCAGCTGAAGGGACAGCAGCCAGAATCCCTGTGCTGAGTCAGTCTCCCATACTGCACCATCATTCTTGGGTCATGCACTGGCCTCCATGCAGCATCAACCTTGGGGAAGCAACTGTCCCACCCTCTAAACTCCCTTTCTTCCCACTCTGTGGAGCTTACCACCTTGCTGAGGAGTACAGGCAGAGGCTCTTTCAGTGACTGAGCCTAACAGGTAGCTGGCAGGAGGAGGGAGGTGGAGGTGGATCTCATTAGGCTGACTTAGAACTTTTGCTGACCTGACCCCAAGCCTGGTCCTGGTAAAAGCTGGCCTTGGTGCACAGCTTAGTCCTTCCTGCATGTATTCAGTCCCAGCAGAGGCAGCCACAAAGTGTGGATTGCGTGTGGATTGCTTGGAGTTCCACACAGGTTGCTAAGGAACAGTCACAGGAAGCATCTTAAATTGGTTTGCCAGAGTCCCTCCCAGTGGCCAACTTCAGACAACATCAGAGCAGGATCCAATAAGCTTCACAAGCAGCATATTCAAAGGGAGATCTCAGCAGGCAACAAACCCTGTGAGGTGAATTATGCTTTGTGTGGTCAGCACTCGCATAGCAGCTTGCATGCCATGGTCAGGATTGAGCCTCACAGTCATCCAGCCTGAGGGTGAATCCCACACACAAATGAGTTAATAGCAATCCAGACTCAATTACTCCCTGGTTGGTGTGGCTCAGTTGGTTGGAGTATCATCCCATGCACCAAAGGGTGGCAGGTTTGATTCCTGGTCAGGGCACATACCTACGTCGTGAGTTTGATCCCCAGTCGGGATGCATGAGGGAGGCATCCAATTGATGTTTCTCTCCCACATTGATATTGCCCCCCCTTTCCCTTCCTCTCTAAAAATCAATAAAAACTTAATTTAATTTACAAAAGGGGGACTCAATTACAACAGGAGGGCCCACTAATCCACACAAGGGACATTCTTAGAGCACTCAGCTCAGGTGATCAAGGAGACTGCACCACTGGACCTCATGGACACCTACTACATAAAGCCACCCCACAAACATTGGCAGTCATAGCAGATCTTTCCAATACATAGAAACAAACACAAAGAGAAAGAGGCAGCCAAAATAGGGAGACAAAGAAACAGGCCTCAAAGGAAAGAACAGGAGACTCTCCAGAAAAAAAGCTGAATGAAATGGAGGCAAGCAATTTATCAGCTATAGAGTTCAAAGTACAGTGGTACCTCGGTTTTGGAACAGCTCGGCTCTCCGCTGAAGAACATTTCAGTTTACAGAACGCCGTAAACCTGGAAGTAAATGCTTCGGTTTTCCAACAGGCTTTGGAAGTCATACATGCCACATGGCTTCTGCTGAGTGCAAGATCCTGAGGCCTAGCTGTCGGCTGCTGATCCCTTGGTTTTCGAACGTGTCAGAACTCAAAGTCTTCCGGAATGGATTACATTAGAAAACTGAGGTACCACTGTAATGGTTATAAGGATGCTCAACAGCATGAAAGAGGACATAGAAACCATAAAAAAGGACCAGTGAGTAATGAAGAATACAATATCTGAAATGAAGAATACACTGGAAGGAATAACAGTAAGTTGCTTGAAGCAGAGGATTGAATCAGTGATTTAAAAGGCAAAGTAGAACCCCCTCCTCCCCACCCAATCAGAGCAGCAAAAATAAAAGAGAATTAAAAACAAACAAACAAGGATAGTTTAAGGAACTTTTGGGACAACATGAAGCATAACAACATCTGCATCACAGGGGTACAAGAAGGAGAAGAGAGAGCAAGGGATCCAGAACCTATTTGAAGAAATAATGACCAAACATTTCCTTAACCTGGTGAAGGAAAGACACAGAAATCCAGGAACAGTCCCAAACAAGGCGAACCCAAAGAGGCCCACACCAAGATACATCATAATTAAAACGGCAAAGGTTAAAGACAAAGAGAGAATCTTAAAAGTTGTAAGAGAAACACAGTTACCTACAAGGGAGATTCCATAAGACTGCCAGCCAATTTCTCAACAGAAACATTTCAGGCCAGAAGGGACTGACATGAAATATTCAAAGTGATGAAAAGTAAGGACTTACAACCAAGACTACTTTACCCAGCAAGGATTTCATTTAAAAATCAAAGGAGAAATAAAGAGTTCCCAGACAAGAAAAAGCTAAAGGAGTTTGTTACCATGAAAACAGTTTTACATGAAAAGGCCTGCTTTAAGAAGAAGATGAAAAAGAAGAAGGAAAAAACCCTACAGAGAAATAGTTAAAAGAATAAAATAGCAATAAATATGTACCTATCAACTAACACTTTAAGTGTAAATGGTTTAAATGCTCCAATCAAAAGACATAGGGTAGCTGAATGAATAAGAAAACAAGACCCATATATATGCCGTCTACGAGAGACCCACCTCAGAATGAAAGATACATACAGACTAAAAGTAAAGGGGATGGAAAAAGATATTTCACGTAAATAGAAAAAAAAGCACGGGTAGCAATACTTATATCTGGCAAAGCAGACTTTAAAACAAAGGCTATAGTGAGACAGAGGACACTACATAATGAGAAAGCAAGCAATCCAACAAGAGGATATAACCCTTGTAAACATTTAAGCACCCAACACAGGAGCACCAAAGTATGTAAAGCAAATCTTGATAGATATAAAGGGAGAAACTGAGAGTAATACAGTCATAGTAGGGGATTTTAACACCCCATTGTCATTAATGGATAGGTCTTCCAGACAGAAATTCAACAAGGAAATGGCAGCCTTCAATGACACATTAGAGCAGATGGATTTAATTGATATCTTCAGAACATTTCAACCCAAAGCAGAATAATATACATTCTTTTCAAGTGCACATTAAACATTTTCTAGGAGAGACCATGTGTTAGGACACAAAACAAGTCTCAATAAATTTAAGGAGACTGAAATCATATCAAGCATCTTCTCCAACCATAATGGAATGAAACTAGAAATCAACCACAAGAAAAACACTGAAAACCACACAAATAAATGGAGGCTAAATAATATATTACTAAACAACGAATGGGTTAACAATGAGATCAAGAAGAAATCAGAAGATACCTTGAAAAAAATGAAAATGAGAACACAACAACCCAAGCTCTATGGAACACAGTAAAAGCAGTTCTAAGAAGAAAAGTCATAGCATCATAGGCTTATATCAAGAAACAAAAAAAAAAAACTCACATAAACAATCTAACTTTATACTTAAAGGAACTTCAAAAAGAACAACAAACAAAGCCCAAAGGGAGAGAAAGAAAGGAAATAATACAGATCAGAGCAAAAAGAAAAGAAATAAAATCTAAAAAAAAAATACACAAGATCAATGAAACCAAGAGCTGGTTCTTTGAAAAGATAAACAAGATCGACAGACTTTTAACCAGACTCATCAAGAAAAAGAGAGAGAGGACCCAAAAAATAAAGTTAGAAATGAAAGAGGACAAGTAACAACTGACACCACAGAAATACAAAGGATTGCAAGAAAACATTACAAGTAACTATATGCCGACAAATTGGACAATACAAACAAAATGGATAAATTTCTAAAAATATACAATCTTCTAATACTGAATCAGGAAGAATCAGAGAATCTGAACAGACAGATTACAACTAGTGAAACTGAAGCAGTAATAAGAAAACTCCCAACAAACAAAAGTCCTGGATTGGATGGCTTCACAGGTAAACTGGAGCCAGCAATACATTAAAAAGATCACATACCATGCTCAAGTGGGATTTATTCCAGGGATGCAATGTTAGTACAATATTTGGAACTCAATAAACACGATATACTACATAAACAAAATGAAGTATAAAAATCGCATGATCATATCAATAGATGAAAAAAGCATTTGATAAAATCCAAAAGCATAATTTATAATAAAAACTCTCAACAAAGTGGGAATAGAGGGAACATACCTCAACTTAATAAAGGCCATGTATGACAAACTCAGCCCCATAAGGGAATGTCGGCCTTCACCACTTTTATTCAAAATAATACTGGAAGACCTACCCACAGCAATCAGACAAGAAGAAGAAATAAAAGACATTCAAATAGGAGAGGAAGAAGTAAAACTGTCATTTGCAGATTACATGATACTATATATAGAGAATCTTAAAGATTCCATCAAAAAACTACTAGAATAAATGAGTTCAGTAAAGTTGCATAATACAAAATAAATATCCAGAAATCAGTTATATTTTCATACACCAATAATGATCAGGAAGGGAAACTCAGAAAACAATCCCATTCCCAATTGCTTCAAAAATAAAAAAATACCTGGGAATAAATTTAACCACAGATGTAGAAGACCTATACTTGGAAAATTATAAAACACTGAAGAAAGAAACGGAAGGTACAAATAAGTGGAAGCATACACTGTGTTCATGGATAGGTATCCATACTATCCAAAACAATCTACAGATTCAACGCAATTCCTATCAAGATATCAATGGTGTATTTCACAGAACTAGAACAAATATTCCAAAACTTTATATGGAACCACTAAAGACCCCAGATAACCTGAGCAATCTTGACAAAGAACAAAGATGGAGGGATCACGTTACCTGATATCAAACTATACTACAAAGCCACAGCAATCAAAACAGCATGGTACTGGGAAAAACAGACATACAGATCAATGGAACAGAATAGAGAGCCCAGAAATAAACCCATGCCTTTACAGTCAATTAATATTTGACAAAGGTGGCAAAAAAATACAATGGGGTAAAGATAGTCTATTCAATAAATGGTGTTGAAAATACTGGATAGATATGTGCAAATATATGAAACGAGACCATTTTCTGCCACTACACACAAGAATAAACTCAAAATGGATTAAAGACTCAAAAACCATAAAAATTCTAGAAGAAAACATAGGCAGTAAAATCTTGGGGATTTCTCGTAGCAATATTTCTTCTAATATATCTCCTTGGGCAAGGAAAATGAGAAAAAAATAAACAAATGGGACTACATCAAACTAAAATTTTGCACAGCAAAGGAAACCACCTACAACTTGAAATGACAACCCGCTGAACGGAGAACATATCCACTGGTACATCTGATAAGGGCTTAATAACCAAAATTTATAAGGAACTTATAAAACTCAACACTAAAAAAAAAAAAAAAATTACAACTGAGAAATGGGAAAAGGACCTGAATAGACACTTCTCCAAAGAGGACATAGAGATGGCCAATAGACATATGAAAAGATACTCAAAGTCACTAATCATCAGAGAAATACTAATTAAAACCACATTGAGATACCACCTCATACGTGTCAGAAAGACTATCATCAATAAATTAACAAACAATAAGTGTTGGTGAGGATGGGAAGAAAAGAGAACCCTCCTGCACTGTTGGTGGGAATGCAGACTAGTGCAGCCACTGTGGAAAGCAATATGGAGTTACCTCAAAAAATTAAAAATGGAACTGCCATATGGCCCAGCGATTCTACTTCCAGTAATTTATCCGAAGAAACCCGAAACACTAATTTGAAAGAAGATATGTACCCCTATGTTCACTGCAGTATTATTTACAATAGTCAAGATTTGGAAGCAGTGCAAGTGTCCATCAGTAGATGAGTGCATAAAAAAGGTGTGGTACATTTACACAATGGAATACTACTTGGCCATAAAAAAGAAAAAGAAAAGAGAAGAAAAGAAAAAATGTTGCCTCATCGGTGTGGCTCAGCAGTTGAGCATCAATACATGATCCAGGAGATTTTGGCTCAATTCCCATTCAAAGCACGTGCTCAGGTTGTGGGCTCGATCCCTGGTAGGGGGCTTGCAGGAGGCAGCCAATCAATGACTCTTTCATCACTGATGTTTCTATTTCTCTCCCTCTCCCTTCCTGTCTCTGAAATCAATAATAATAAAAAAAATACTATACCTTATAAAAAAAAAAAAAAGGAAATCTTATCCTTTGAGACAGCATGGACGCACCTGGAGAACACTGTGCTAAGTGAAATAAAACAGTCAGAGAAAGACAGGTACCATATGATTTCACTCATATGTGGAATTTAATGAACAAAATTAACTAACAAGCAAAATAGTGACAGAGTCAAACATAGAGAGCAGGCTGACATCTGCAGGGGGAAGGGGGAGTGGTTTGCAGGGCTGGGTGGAGGGGTAGAGGGATTGAGCAAAAAAGAAAAAGAAAAAAACTCATGGGCAGGAACAACAGTGTGATGGTTGCTGGGGGAAGGTGGAGGAAGGCACAGGAAGGATAAATGGTGATGGAAAGAGATGTGGGGTGGTGAACACACAATAGAGTGTACAGATGATGTGTCACAGAATTGTGCACCTGACATCTGTAATATTTAGTTAACCAGTATCACCCCAATAAATTCAATAAAAATTAAATTAAAAACCAGAATATATAAAGATTAAGAACTTCTGTTCATAATATACTAATAAGAGATCAAAAGTCATTCAGATTTAGAGAAAACATTTGCAACACATATCTCTGAAAACTGATTCATGCTGAAAAATGACTTGTGTCCGGACTACATAAAGAACTCTACAAACCAGTAACAAAAGGGACAACTCAAAGAAAAAATGAGCAAAAGACCTGACACACATCCAAATGGCAAAACAACAAACAACAACAAAATAACAAAAAAAAAATCCCAAAAACCCAAACCCATGAAAAGGTAGTCTACTTTACTTGTCATCAGAAAAATACAAATTAAAGCTACCATCAGATAGTGCTACAAATCATCAGATATAAAATACAGATAAAAGTATTAGTGAGAACATGGAATGAGGATTCTCATCTATGTTGGGGGGAGTGTAAATTGGTACGACTTTGGAAACTGGTAGTATCTACTAAAGCTGAATGAATATATGTGTATCCAATGACCCCAACAATAAAAAAAAAAAAAGCAACATGTACTCACCAAAGACATGTACTAGAACGTATACCTGCACTTTTTTAAGCATGAAAAAGGCAAAACTACTCAAATATCCACCAACGGTAAATGGATAAATTGCAGAACATTCACACAATGGACTACTAGATAGCAATGCCTATAAATTTATAACATCAACAATTCATCAATATGCTGATCTTACAAAATAATGTGTCAAATATGAAGCCAGTTTCAAGAGTTCCTACTGTGTTTTTCTATTTAAATAAAGCACAAAAGTATGCAAAATTTATCCATGATGTCATAAGCCAGGATGGTGGTTACCTGTTGGTTGAAAGAGGGATGAAAAGGCAGGTAGTGACCGGAAGATGGCCCAAGGGGAACTTCTACGCTGTGATATAGTGAATTTCAAGGATACTGGTATTGCTAAACTTTTAAAAAGTCCAGATGAATAATAATGAGATAAAAAATGGCATCTCAAGATTTTTTGGCAGCTGTTTTAGGATCAGCCATCTAGGAGGTTATTAAGGGAACAAAATTATAATAAGGGGATTATGTGTTAAAAATGACAATGCTATGCACAAAATATTGTGTTTGATGAGGTGAAATTATTCAACAAATATTACCATAGATCTTTTATGTGCCAGGCAGATTGGGGCAAGGTACAGTGGATACACACCTACACAGTGTTAAGTGCTGAGGGACGGGGGTGGGAGAGAGTGCACACAGAACATACTCAAACAGAAGAGAGTGGACAGAGAAAGGACTAACTGAAGTAACTGTTGGTAAATTAATGGAAGCAAATCATAATAAAAAGACAACAGTCATTTGGTGTGAGTGAATCAAAGTTATACCTATTTTTTTGTCAGATCTGCAAAAATTATATTTTTTGGTGTGCTGCAGAATTTTAGTAATTAGTGTCATGAGATGAAAAAGGTTGAAAACTGCTTCTCTAGGTGGAAACATGGCCTCCAGGTAGGCAAAGAACGAAAATTAGACTGAGAAATGGAAGAGTTGCTCTTTCAGCTTTATTCTTTTCCAACTTTAGTGTCAAGTCCCCAGCCTACGAATTAGAACAACCATTAAAGAAGATAGATATGCATGGAGTAGTCTGAGAAGCATTTATTTGGCAAATACCAAGTACGTACTACGTATTAAGGCCAGAAGACCATACTGCAATGGTGAAGACAGATAAGCCAACCAGTTATTCAAAAACAGTGTATTAAATACATGATGTAATTAAGTAGGGAAAACCTGTGGGTAAAGAGGAAAGGGTGACAATGTTTGGGAGAATTTGGGAAAGGCTTCACTGAGGTGACACTTAAGTTGGGCTTCCAAGGGTGGGGTAGGAGTTTGTCAGGTATGTTAAGTGCAGAGTGAAGCCAGAAGGAGCTTAGAGAACTGAGGAACTGCCAGAAATTTTAACTGGTTTGAGCACTGCGCTGTGTGTGTCAGATGCAATGACAGAACTAGAAGCTAGGACAACAGGTCAGGCTATAGAGCAAAGCATCTTCTCCAAGAGCCAGGGACATTGTACATCAGAAGGCAAAAAGACATAGAATACTGGCTTCATTCTAAAAGGGGCTCCACCACTTACTAGCTGTGTGATCTGGGTAGCAGCCTGGGTCTTAAGTGTCCCCAATTATAACATGGAAATGTGAACAAAAAGGGGGCTATGTAATAACATTGACAAAGTCACTGAGGCCAGGTGGCAGGTCTGAAAACCTCAGTGACCAAAAGTAACCACACAGGATGGTCTGATCACATATTCCCATTGGGCAGGTCATAGAGGGTAGTCACACTCCAGGCCTATAGCTTCCTTAGCAAGGTCAATGTCTACCTTAACTGAGCCCTGTCCTTTGCTCTTATGCACCTAGGATAACATACCTTTGAAATGTCAGAGTAATTTTCTTTTCTAGACCCCTCAAAGGCACAATTGCAGGCACCAGAGCACAGCACCACCAGAGACCACAGAACCACTCATTTATATCTTGTTCTTTGCATACCAGCTTTATATACTGTAAATGTTAATGAACTATTCTGTACCCAGCAATGTAAAAGTGTTTCTTCGCTTTGCTTTTTATCCAATCCTGGAGATTTCCCCTCTTTGCTTCCCACTCCCCCTTAATCTACGACCAGTGGATTTCATCTACCTTCCTGACTTTTCTCCTTTGATCCTAAATACATAAAAAGAACTGTAACACTGCCATTCTCCAGAGCATTTTCTAAATCCGCTGATATCTTGATTCGGGGCGTGTCCACAAAAATTTGGCTTAAATAAAGTCTCGCAAAACTTTTCTATAGGTTTGGACGTTCTTTCCTCGACAGCAAGAACAATCTCTACCTTCCACAGTTCCTAGGACGATTACCTGACTGAATGTGTATTGACAGTTTCGCACAGCGTCCAGTCCATTTAACGCCAAATGGGAACACATCATTAAATAATTACCAGGACGAGACTTGTTTCTGAGGCCCCACAGCCACCTCCCCCTACCGCTAGGGCTTGGGAAGGAAAGTTGGTTTGGGTCGCACGCGCCCACACCCCAGTTCCCCGCCCTCCAGTCCTCCGCCGTCCACTCAGAGAGCAGGGCCAGGCCGGCGGGGACGCGCCGCAGCTTACCGGGGCTGGGGTCCCGCTCCTCGTCCTCCGCTGTCCCGAGAGCCTTGAAGCCCGGCGGCAGCGCCGGCCCGATCAGATCCCTCGCCATGCGCGGCGGCCGACGCTGAGCAGGCAGGCGAGGCCACCCACAGAGTCAAACCTACCCCCAATCAGCCCGCGATCCTTCGCAGACGCTGGAAGTTTTTTCCGGCGCTGACCAATGACGTTTCTGCCCGTGGTTGGCTGATCCACGTAACTCACGAGCGCGGAAGTGACGCATAAAGCCGGCTCCACATTCGCACGCTGGGTTCCCCACCTGGCTGGTGGCATGGCTGAGCCGGCTGGTGGTTTCGTGACTCCCGCGGGGTGGTTTTCAGCCCCCGAGCGGATCCCCACGTTGGGGCCTCTGAGCGACACGGCTCCTCTGCCGCCCAAATGGATGCTCTGGGCAATGCTGCCGCCGCCGCCGCCACCTTCGTCGTCGCCGTCCGCAGCGGGGTCAGAGCGGTCCTCCGAGGCGCTGCCCTCGATGGAGACCCAGGGGCTCCCCAAGGCGCCTCCGCGCTTCGATGCCCAGGTTCTTCCCGGGGCCCAGACCCTCTTCGACACCCAGTCCCGCCTTGATTCTCAGCCTCAGGTCAACGGCCAGCCTTCCTGGAGTTTCCAGGCTTCGACATCATGGCACTGGGGACAGTCTCCTGGCAGTTTCCCTCAGCATCAGCAACCCCACAACACTCCGGGTAGGCTGTTACTCCTCTCCGTACCCCGCCCCCCTCCAATTGACTCCTCTTCCCTCTCCAGTTTTCTTTTTCTCGCCTCTCCACTTCTGATTTTGCCCTGCTCTCTTGGAGTGTGGTCGTTAATGTCTCACAATTTGTCGGACGGGAATGTTTTCCTTGCCCTTTCATTCAGTTTAGCAGTTAAGTATTGAATTCCAACTATAGGAACTGGGAATGCAGTAGTGAACAAAACATAGGAAAATCCTTATCTTTATGGAGCTTAACATCTGGTGTAGGAAAACAGACAATAAACAAAATGCAGCAGTGTGTATTAGAAGGCAGTGAGTGCTATGGAGGGAGATAAAGCAAAGAAGAATGATAGTACAGTTTTAAATGTCAGTGTCAGTCATAAGGAAGGTGACATTTGGGCAAAGACTTCAAGGAGGTGAGGGATCAGATCCGTGGATATATCGGGGAGTGGGGATACAGGCAGAAGGAACAGCAACTGCAAAGGCCATGAGGCTGGAACTGTAGATCAGTGTGGCTCAAAAGGACTGAGCCTGGGGTAAAATTGTAGAAAATTTGGGGAAGAGGGCAGACCTGTGAGGGCCTTTTAGTTGATGGGACTTTGATTTTTACTGTTGTGATATGGATAGTTGTAGGGGAGTCACATTTGATCTGTTTTTTAAAGGGTTAATGTGACTACCAATGAGAATTGAATGAAAGGGAGGCCAGCAGTTAGGAAGTTACTGCAGCTTTCCAGGTGAGAGATTGGGGACTTGGGACCAGGATGGAGCTCAGGAGGTGATGAGAAATAGTTGGATTCTAGATATATTTCGAAGGGAAGGTAAAGCCAAAATGATTTGCTGAAGGGTCAGATACAGGGTGTGAAGTAAAGAGATAAGAATAACTTAAAAGGTTTTTGCCAAACAAGTGGAAGGGTGTGGATGGAGCAGATTTGGAAAGAAGACCAGGAGTGAGTTTGGAATATGTGTGTTAAGTAGAGATGTTGAATAGGCTGTTAGCTATTTAGTAACATCTCTACTTAACACAGTATTCCAAACTCCTTTCAGGGGAGATTTGTAGCTGGAGTTGTAAATTTGGGTGCCATCAGCATATAGGTAATATTTAAAGCCATGATAGTGTTCACTATTCTCCAACTCTGCATAAGATTCCATTTATATTAAATTGAATCTAAATCAGTGTTTACTCTGTGCCAAATGCTGGGAATACGAATGTACTTATGGCAGTGCGTCAGGTGAAATGGGTTGTGTAAATGTAAGTCACAGTACAGTGTGATTGATGATAGAGGTATATAAAAGGTGATTTCAGAATGTTGAGGAGTTGGGAACAGCTTTTGGAAGAAATGTCTTGGGAGATGTTTAGGAAGAGATACTTTTTAGGTAGAGGCAAAGAGGTGTCAGTACAAAGTGAGTTCTGAAGATTGCAGCGTTTTATATGACTGAAGCAGAGTATGTGGAAGGTATGGGGAAAGAGAAAATAAACCAGGATCTCATTGAAGGACTCTAGGAAGCTATTTGCAGGGTTGTGATGACTGAAGGATTATTTTTTTGGTGTCAGTGTGCCCAGTCTGTTGGAAGAGAGGACTTAGAAACTGGAAAACAATTTGGGAGACTGTCACAGTAATCTAGGTGAAAGAAAGATCAGGGCTTCAGAGTTGGGTGATGGCAATAGGAAAGGAAAAGAATTTGAGAAAAAATTGTATTTCACAAGGTTGTTTTCTGGTGTAAAATTGATGATGAAGGAGCTGTATTAGGGGTTTTACTGTTTACATTTCTAATGTTTGAAATAAGTACAAGGAATTTTATCAGATTAGCTTGTCCATTGCTTAGATGCCTAAAGCATCTATGGACACTTAATCTTACCACCATTTGAAAAATGTTTATTTGGTAGACTAGTCTTAATCTTTGATAATTTGTTCAAATTACTATTCTTCTTAGATGGGGCAGTTTACCACTCTTTTACTCAAGTATTTGTTACATACTATAGCAAATAAAATTTTGAAATAATTGTTTAGTTGCAAACATTTATGGATCTCTTTTTGTTTTTCAGTTAATCATTCTTATTTTCCACAAAAATATGATGCAAAGTTTACTGACTTCAACTTCCCTCCCAGTAGAAAACATAAAAAAAAGGTATTTTTGAAGATGTTCTTGAATGTAACACGTGGTCCCTATGTTACTCTCATATTTTGTGCTTCTGTCATAACTCTCAGTGTTTTGCATCCATTATTGACACAGTGGAGTCTTGCTATAATAGGATCTTTAAGAATGTTAGCTTGAGTAAAAAATTCAAGCGAAATCTTTTTGAGAAATAAAAGGAAAAGTTATAGAAAAAGGAAACACTGAATTCATTTCAGTATAGTATCAGGAGTAAATGTTATTGAGAATTATGATTACAGATAAATGTAAATGTTATTAAAACTCAACGAAGTAAAAAAATAGATAAAAATTATATATGTATATTACTAGAAGATTGGTGGGGGGGGTGGAATTAAAAGTCTTTTGTATTTTTTTTAAGGAGGAACAACTCTTGGTTGTGTTCAGAAACCAAGTCTTAAAATGGGCTTCCTTTACTCTAGTATTTACAGTCTGGTCTTCCAGCTTTTAAAGTGTGTAAATCATGTTATTAGTTTAGAGAATATGTAGCTAATATTAACAAAATATTGTGAAAAACTACTATATTTATTAACATCTCAACATTAAATATTTCCTATAGAGTTTACCATTGTAATAATCTCTCTAGTTTTGTGTTTAAGCATACAGTAGCAAATTGGGATAAAAAAATAACTAATCTTTACCTAAATAATTCTTTTTTCCCCTTCTGTAGGTTTAAATATATATAATTGTTTTTTTCTAAAAGAAATATTTAGTGTAAGAAGTCTAATTAGATACCACTTTGCAAGCTGTTCACTGTTTATATCAGTTCTGCTCAGATTTAAAATTTTTTGTTGTGTCTGCCTCTTCCTAATATCTTTGCTTAAAATAAAAAGAAAGAAACAGAATTATCTCTTCATTAGTAATATCTTCAGGAGTTTCTGTGAAAGGTTATGTGAAAAATCAAAGTATGTGTTACTAGAAGGACAGTTATATTTTTATTATTGATTAAAGATTTTTCACCAAAAATCTAATGCCTCTTCATTTTGTTTGCAGAAAAGAAAAGAACCAGTTTTTCACTATTTTTGTGATACCTGTGATCGTGGTTTTAAAAATCAAGAAAAGTATGATAAGCACATGTCTGAGCATACAAAGGTAGGTATTCTTGGTTGTCCTGAAATTTATTTAGCAAAATGGGTATTATTTGATAAAAATTCTGTGCTGCTTTTCCTTAAAAGTTTATAGTTCATAGAAATGTTTGATAACCTGACAAATTGGGACAGTGACCCTAGAATTTGCAGTTTGAGGGTGGGGAGCCCACTGCTTCAGAAAGAGATTAGATGGCAGCAAAGAAGGAAGGTCTGGCAGCTGTCAGTATGTGTGGGCCTCCTCTGCTTTGTAAGAGGGTCCGTTCTCCCCTCCAGTTGCTTTGTGCACCTTTGTAAATTCTTTTCCTTTTAAGGCTGCCCTTGACCATTTAACCACACTGTAATTTGCCATGGCCCATCACACTCTAAGGATGGTCTGGACCTTATTAAGTACTTAAAAATTTTTTTAACCAGAATATTTGAGAAGTTAAAGAGAAAGTTCTTAGTTTGAAAAAGCTTCTCTTTCAGGTTATAGAAATGCCCCTCACTTTTAGGAATAAAAGTAAATAATATGTATTACTATACTATATATTTTGAAAACATCATTTCTTTTTACATTCAACTCTGTTTTGGAGTGAGCTTTGTTTTGCTATTGACATAACTGTGCAGTGATAACACCACATAGATGGGATAACTATGTAATATGACTAGAACACATCTGTATATGTAGTAATAGGATATACTTAATACGGAAAACAATGAACAGTCTTTTTTTGTTTACTCTTATAGTGTCCGGAAACAGATTGCTCTTTTAGCGCACATGAGAAGATCGTCCAGTTCCATTGGAGAAATGTAAGTTCTTGTGTGTGTGTGTTTTTTTCTGATACATGCTCTTTCCATTTCATTGATCTGTTATCTTCAACATTCCTGCAGTACTTTGTACTTTGTAAGGGAATTTTACATCTATTTTATTCTCATAAACATCTATGTAAAATAGATAAATATTGGCCCTGTTTAACAGATAAAGTAGTTGTTTGCCCAGGTCCTCAGAACTGATTCCTGCATTTTTTAAAATTCCAAATTCTCTGGTGGTTTTCCTGCACCATGTTGCTTCATATTGTTTTGTGTATTTGTTATTTCTTTAGCTACCTCCCTCAATTTTGGTTGTTAGGTCATTAGTTTAGGAAGTTAATGTCAGTTGAAAAGTGGATGACATTTACTTTGTAGCCAAAATTATGTTACTCCTTTTTTTTCTTATCATTAGCACTTATCTAAATACACAGGACATTATTCTTCTTTAAAGGAAAAGTTATAATAAGGATGGATAAAACCAGCATACTTAGTTTTAAACTTTTGGGTATAGAGTCTCCATTATCCCCCATAATGCTTGAGATTTAGTCAAAAGCATATATAAGCTTCCTGATGTTCAGCAGGCTTTTTCCCCCTAGATGCATGCTCCTGGCATGAAGAAGATCAAGTTAGATACTCCAGAGGAGATTGCAAGATGGAGAGAAGAAAGAAGAAAGTGAGTAAAGAGTTTAGAACTAGTGAAATAACTTTCTTTTACTATGGCAGGGCTTCAAAATAATGACTTTGCTCAAGCTGCTGCTTCTAATAAATTGTACTTCCTCTCTCTTTAAAGTTCTGCTCATTGCTTTAGCCCAGCTGAAATCCTGCCATGTTGGGGATACTTTTCCTCATCTGCCTACAGGAATATCTTGCCCTTCTTTGAATGCGGTATCTGGTATCTGCTCTGCCTCTTAGTGTAGATGTCTCTTGTTATGGTCTTATTGATGAACTTTGCATATGTATCTTTTTAAAAAGTGACTTAAGGCTTTACAAAGGTAAGAACCATCTTTTATGTGGCCGTTTATACCCCATGTTGCCATAGATCTAAGGGATCTTATAAATGTTTATGTATATAAATGGAGCTTGGAAATACTTTTATTATGTGTGTAATTCTATTTTGGTACATCCAAGTAAGTGGTTGGAGACATCTTGTGAGACTCATTTTTTTGTTTGTTAATCCTCACCCAAGGATGAATAATTATGGTTGTAAATTAGTAACATAGGTAATACTAATTAAACTGCTATGGTTTTGATAATGAAATTTCTCACTACATTGGACAATCACTGAGACAAACCAAACTGATTGTATTTGAATGCAATACTTTCTAAAGTAGCTTTCCCCATAGGTGTGTGAACTATGCCCCCTGGTGGATTTGTGCAACTAGTGCTTTAATGGGAAAAAAAATCTACTGACTAGTCACTAGAGAAACTTAAGAAATTTGAAGATGCAAACTAGCTTAGGTAGCATGTGTTAATATAAAGTCCCTGGCAGAAGACTAATTTGATTTTCCAGTGTTAGTGAGAAATCTCAGCAACCCTTGCATTTCTGTTAATTTACATTATGATATCTTTGAATAATTTCTTGACAATAGTTTATCTTGAAAATTAGAGGTAAACATTCAGTATTTGAAAAGGCAAAGATTTTGCTATATCTGGCCAAGGTCACAGAAAGCAGATAGGAATAGACTCTTGCCTTGAATATTCTCACTCATGAGATATAGGATAAATATATGTGATGTGGCCATGAGACCATAGGCAACTGAAGCATTAAGTTTAATCATGTAGAGATGATAATATCTGGTCAAGGGATACTTGGAATCTTTGGTAGGCAGGGCCATCAATTCATTTTGCAAGTCTTCTTGTAAGAGGTCTAGAGTCTGCCCCTCCTTATTTATTTTAATGTATGTTATACATACAGTGAAATTCACCCCTTTAATGCATAGTTCTGACAAATGTATATAGTTGCGTAATCACCACAGTCAAGATATAGAATAGTATTCTATCACCCCAAAACATTCCCTTATGCCCTTTGTGGTCAACTTCTCTCCCAACCTTCAATCCCTGGCTACCACTGATCTGTTTTCTGTTCTTATATTTGCATTTTTGCAGAGTATTATCTGAATGGAATCATACAGTCTTTAGCTTTTGAATCTGTCTTTTTCACTTAGTGCACTGCATTTGAGATTGATTTCTGTTGTTGCGTGTAGCAGTAGTTCATTCCTTTCTATCGCTATTATTCTGTCCCGTATGAATGTCCCATATATGAATATACCACAGTTTGTTCATCCATTTCCCAGTTGTGGGACATTTTGGAATGTTTCCTGTATTTGATGATTATGAATAAAGCTTTCATAAACATTGACGTACAGGTTTTTGTTTAGAACATGTGTTTTTATTTGACTTGGGTTAACACCTAGGAGTGGTATCGGTCATATGATAAGCATGTTTAACTTTATAAGAAACTGCCAAAGCTTTTAGGAGGCGAGTTTTAAAATCAAGATATGCCTAGTTGGGTAGGGAAAGCATTCGGATTAAAGAGGATGGCTAGGATGCAGTGGTGCTTTCATCAGTTAAGATTGTGCTCCAGTAAATGGAACAGCAACCTTACTACTGTGGCTTAGTACAAAGAGGTTTATTTTTCCCAGGTAGAAAAATTCCAGAGCTACTATTGCTGCTCAGCAGCACCATTAGGCATAGGCTTTCTCTTATTACTCTTTAGTAGGTGGTTTCATTTTCATGTCCACCAGAAGTTTCCCGCATATCCAAATATTAAGCCCACATTCTAGGCAGGAAGAAGAGAAAAAGGCCAAAGGCACCCATAGCCAAGTTTGCCCCTTTTTATTAGGAAAACAATCACTTTGTTTTTAGCTCCAACCAGGAGACTTCCAAGTAGCTCTCATTGAAATAGGTTGCTTGGCCACTGTTAGTGACCACAGAGTTGATGAAATATCCCCAAACAAAATTGTTAAGGAAAGGGGACAACAGGGTAGTAACATTTGCCTCAATGCTTGGTGGGAAAGTTTAAAGATTGTTGAATTTTAAAACTCTAAGTGATACTTGAAAGAAGCTCTATCCTGAATAAAGGATAGATGAGCAAGTGTTTAATATGCTTATTGGTGATTCTTTTCCTATAGGATAGGTGGGGGCAAAGAGGGGAGAGTCTAGTTGTACTTTCTAGAATGTAGGTTGAGGGTATCACTATGACAGTGGACAGAGTAACTTGGAAGAAGACTGAGCAACATCTGTGGAGTAAGTGAGGTTACAGATTGTGAAGTTATGAAATGCTTAAGGAGAATGTGGAAATTGGGTGAGGATGACAATTTTGGATGAAGTTTACTTTCACCTCTGATATTGCCTTGTTAACAGAGTGTTCTGAAATTGTCTTTTGCTGCTTGCTGAATTCATCTGAAGTTCTTGTGAGAGCTACATTTTTTCTGAGGAAGCCACTATTTTTTGACAGGAAAGACTTTGTAATTGCTATGTTAGAAAATCTTGTAAAAGATTATTCATGGAGTGAGAATTTTAGAGCTGGAAGAAAATGCTAAAGATTTGCTTAGTGTGTTGCTCTTTTAAAGAAAGTACATTTTTGCCTTTATTCCTTCATCTTTATTTTTTTCAGATTAGCCAAACTCAGGTCCCCACTGTATTTTATTAAAAACTTTACGGCTTTCACTAATAACCTGCATAAAAAAAGTTCCACCAAAATAAACAAAGCGATTCTTAATTACTGACCTATGAGGTAGAAATGCTGTGTGACTTGGTATTAGAGACAATGAGTGGTAGAGGCTTGTCTTCAAAACCTCTTATTTTAGAAACATTGAGATGTTTTATGGCAGATGGGAGTCCACTAGGTGGCGTAGTTTTGTGGCATTTATTTCAGCAGTTGCTGTAGGTTAGGAAATCCTTTGAAATTGTGTCCCCAGTTATTTCAGAATTCCAACAGAGAGGGTCTGCTCCTAAAGAATGCTACATATTTTGAATTTCAGAAAGACTCTGAAATAAAAATATAGTGGTAGGGCTTGTGTTGAAGTAGTTGTGGGTCAGTCAGTGAGAGTAAAGAGGGATTGTGTTTTTATAGAGAACAGACTTAGGGGAGAAGCACTAAGTGGGTGGTGATTTGGGGTTAAGGAAGAGAGTTAGAGAGTATAATGTAACCAGAATGACATGTGCTAAGATCATGGTTGGGACAGTTTTGCCCATTTATTGACTTTAGTGCTTACAGATTGTCACAGGAGATTTAAAGCGTAGGCAAAGGGAAGGTAAAGAGTTGGGATGAAATGAAACAGGAAGAAGAAAGAAAAAGGGCTTATGGTTTCAGGGCCATTTCCTCTTGGGGTATTGGGGAAAGATGGGAGTACAGGAAGAAAAGTGATTTTAGCAAATAAAAATAGAGAAACCAATTGAAAATATCACTTATCCCAGTCTTTATAACTTCGTAACATCCATTGTCTACCAGGAGATATTGGGCCAAGTTTTATCTGTTTATAATTGTGCAGTATAAGACAATTTGTGATTTTTTTTCAACAGTCTTTGAATTGGTTATTTCAGTTGCACTTAGGAACCTGACCTGTGACCTTTATCAAAGCTCCAGATTTTTCCTTATTTTTGTACCTCAGTTTTATGTTGTGGGAGGGTCTTCCTGATTGTTGTGTGTGTAACTGTCTTGTATTTCTGGTATCCCTGTTTTGGAATAATTTTCTTCTATTACCCTTGTTTTCCTTAGTTTTTAATCTCTAGATTCTGTGTAAATAAAAATGGTAAAAATTTTGGGCCAAGATTTTATTAATTTAAGCACTGAACAATAGAATCTTATAGCTTTGCAAGGGTTATTGAAAGATCCCTTACCTTTAGGAAAGTGATACTTGAATCTGCCAGGAAGAGAAAGTGAGCCTTTTTAAAGGCGTTTCCACAACTTTCTTGATGTCTTGTATAGGAATTCTTTTCACATCTCACCTAAACCATTTGCTATAACAAACATGTACATTCTTCATTATTGAGAAGCACTTAAGTGGCACCTACATCGTACATTATACTACCAAATCTTATTGTTTGGCATATGGCCTAACATGTTAAGGGTCTGCAGTACGTAGAAGAAAAATGTTGAGGAAACAAGTAGTATGAATAAGTGAATTTCAGAGATGTAAAGGGTATTGAGTAGCTGTGAGTTGCATGCCTCGACACTGGGGCCTGTGAAAGTCATCACCTTTTTTCTCATCATTTCGCCTTTTGTATATTGTCTTCAGATTGAGAACAGCTGGCTACCATCCTCTCTGTGAGATTGTTTATTGTCACGTCTCTTCCTCTTTTAAAGGCTGCAAATAACTTAAGTTCTTTTCATCTTTCTTCAGAGGTTTTAGTTTCCATCCTGCTAATCATCTTTGAGTCTCTTCTGAATCCCTTCCAAGTTTTACTTTTCCTCAACCCTCCTTTTCAGTTTAGAAGTACAAAACGACACAGTGCTGAGAGTTTCTGACCACTTCTGAGTTTCGTGAGAGGAAGATTTCACACTTGAACATGTGCCAGAGTCCATTTCACATAACTTTAGATTATGTTTGCTTTCCAGAAGTGTAGTCTTATGGTACTGACTGGCTGTCAGATTTTTATCTCCTTATGACCTTGATCTTTTCCTCTTATGTTTATTTATAGCTTGTGTATTCATCATCTTTTATTTATGGAGTTTATTTTTCTTGGCTGAATAGGTTGCTTTGCACTGTCCTCATTGAAATTCATTGCCTTTTTTCTGATTACTTCACCACTTAATATCATTTCAATTCTTATCTTTCAATGTGGCCGACAAATGGGTTTCATATTGTCTGTGTTAAAAAAAAAAAAAAAAAAAAAGAAACAATGGCAGAACAAGATTTGTTTATGTTTCTTAAAATTGACTCTAATGAACAGGCTGGCTGAGTGGTAGGGATCTGTTTGTGTTTTCCTCCTTTTTATACTTCTGAAATCTACTCCCCTCACCACCAGAGTTTGGTGCCTGCATCTCTACACAATTATGCCAAGGAACAAAGAAAGCTTTGTCAGAGCATTTTATCTTGAACACTGCGGTCTAACTTAAATCTTAATCACTGCCTGTACATATCTCTCCCTGTTCATAACTTGGAGTGGCTCCCCATCTCCACTGAATTAAATATAAACTTTCTAGTCTTCCATTTAAGGCACATTTTGGCCTCAGCCTCCCTTTCTCATCTGATTGCCTGTAACTATGTTTTATACAAAATGAACCACTTGTCATTCCCTGGATCTCACTTTCTGAGGCCTTGGTTTGTCTGCATTGTTTGCTCTGCTTAGAACACTCAAAAGCTTTTCTTTCTGATTTCTGTCTATTAACACCATTTAAGACCAGTATCTTTTTTGTTTCTGTTTTTCTCCAGCTCGATTTAATCTTTTCTCCTACCCTCCAAGCTATATATTCTTTGGGGTAATTACTACATTTTGCCCTTTGTTAAAGCTGCCTGTGTGCTTTTCTTATCCTTCCTGGTAGACTACCTTTTTTGAGAACAGTCTCTTCCTCATCATGGTAACTTTGGATGGACCTGCTATGTATTTGCATAAGTAATTGCATAGATTTACCTTTTTTCTATAGGTACATACACACCAAATAAATGAATTAGACCAGTTTGAGGCACTGTATGATATATTTGATTTAAATTCTAGTGTAAAGCTCCTTACCTACTTGCAGACTGGTAGCAAAATTTAACTTTATTTTGTAGAAACTATCCAACTCTGGCCAATATTGAAAGGAAGAAGAAGTTAAAACTTGAAAAAGAAAAGAGAGGGGCAGTATTGACAACGACACAGTATGGGTAAGTTCCTTAAAATTGCTTGCATTCTCACTACTTATTTTAAACAAGTATACTTATAAATAAAAAAAGAGCATACACCAAACTCTTAAAATCTCTACACTCCCAATTCTAAAATCTTTGCTTTGTAACTCTTTTACTTAAAAAAATTTTAAATAATTAATGCTATATTTGTATGGCTTTCAAGGTGATTTATAATTATTAAGTCTTTTCTATCTTTGTCTCCCAGCTAAACAGCTCTCCTTCCCAAAGACAAGCCATTTTATCCTTCAGAGATATTCCATGTGTATGTAGCACATAGATAATCATCTCCCCCCCCCCCCTTTTTTGATGCTATTTTACACCTTGGTTTTTAGCCAAATAAAATACTTGTAGATTGTCCCATATTAATACATAACAGGTCTCCTCATTCTTTAAGGATGGAAGCTTAGGGATATCCCACAGGGCCTTTTTTTGGTAACTGTTGACAGTTAAATTCTGAACAATCTTTTACTAATAAAAAGTTGCCATTATTGCTCTATACATACATTTTACATGTGTGCAGGTATTTCTGAGGATGGATTTCTAGAATTGGATTTGCTGAGTCGAAAGATATGTGTGTATTTGTAATATTGATAACTGCCAAATATCTATCATAGAAGCTGTTCTAGTTTACTCTTCTACCAGCAATGTATGAGACACCCTCTTTTCACTATCACCTTCATAGATTTTTTTCAGATTTTTTCCATTTTATTTTTTAGAGAAATATATTTTTAATATAAGTAAAATATACAAATCTTACATGTAAACTTGATGAATTTATGCACACACATACACACATACAAGTATACACCTGCACACCTATGTAACTTCCATACAGATTAATAATACAATCATGTGCTGCCTAACTATGGGATATGTTCTGAGAAGTGTGTTAGGCAATTCTTTTGTTGTGCGAACATTATAGAGTGTATTTATGCAAAGTTGGATGTATAGTATTGCCTACTACATATTGCTGATAGGCTGTAATCCTGGACTGAATACTGTAGGCAATTGTTAACACAATGGTAAGTATTTTTTTTGTCTAAACATAGAAATAGTACAGAAAAATACACTATAACAGATAAAAAGTAGTACACCTGTATAGAGCACTTATTATGAATGGAGCTTGCTGGACTGGAAATTGCTCTGTTTGAGTCAGTGAGTGAGTCATGGGTGAAGGAAAACCTAGGACATTACTGTACAATAACTGTATACTTTATAAATTTATAGCATTTATAAAACAAAGTTTATAAAACAGCATGAGATTAAATAAAGCACAAGAGAAATTGATCAATCAACAGATGCAGTAAACATAATATGTATGAGGCTCTAACAAAACATAGTATACTGTTTTACAGCCAACTTTTTTTTTTTATAAGTAGAACGTATGTTCTAAAATAACAATAAAAAGTATAGTATAGTAAATATGTAGTATAGTAAAAAAAGCCAGTACCATTTTTTACAATCATCAAGTATTATGTACAGTATATAATTGTATGTGTATGTAATTCCATAAGACTGGCAACACAGTAATTTTGTTTATACCAGCATCACCACAAACGTGAGTGATGCACTGTGCTATGACGTTAGATGGCTCCAATGATAGGGATTTTTCAGCTCCATTATAACCTCGTGGGACCCTCGTCGTATATGGCGTCATTGACTGAAATGGTGTTACGCAGTGCATGACTATGTATAGAAAGTCTTCACCTCACAAAGTTCTCTTAGGCCCTCCCTAGTTCAGTGCCTCCTCACAAAGTTAATCTCTTACCTGATTTCTGTCATCATAGATTTATTTTACCTGTTCTTGGAACGTTATATAAGTAGAATCATACATTATGTATTCTTTGGTGTGTAATTTCAAAATTATTTTGTGAGATTCATTTATATTGCATGTAGCTATAAATCATTTATTCTTATAGCTATGTAAAACTCTATTATGAGAATATCTTCTCACTGTTGGACATTTGGGTTGTTTTCAGTTTGGGCTGTTATGAATAAAGCTGCTATGAACATTCTTTTACATGTTTTTTGTTGATGTAGTACTCATTTTATGTATACAAACACACACACATATATATACATATATATGCGCGTATATACATATACCGTGTGTGTGTGTGTGGGTACTGTACACACAGTACCCACACACACACACATATATGTATATGTATACTGGGTCATAAGGCATCCATGTGTATAGCTTTGATAGATACAGCCAAACAGTTTTCCAAAATGGTTGTACCAATTTACATTCCTACTGATGGCATCTAATTGCTCTGTATCCTGGTCAATGCTTGGTATTGTTAAACCTTTTCATGTATTACCATTTCCTCATGATTAATGATGTCCAACGCCTTCTGACATCATTAGTGCTTATTGGCCATTTTTATATTCTCTTGTGATACACTATTTCAAGTCTTTATCCATTTTTAATTGGATTACTTGTCTTGGTTTGTAGGGATTATTTACTTAGATACAATTCTTATTTGAGTAGAGTATATATATTGCAGATGTAGTCTCACAGTTTGTGTCTTGCCATTTTGCGCTCTTAATGGGTGTCTTTCAAAAAAAAAAAAAATCAGTCAGTTGTTCAGACATCTGGGGATAGCTGGGGTACAGTTAGACATATCTGCTGATCTTGACATGGCTCAGTCACAGATGGGTGTTGATTAGCTGATGGCTTATCTAGCCTGGCTGATGGCTGGGATGCCTAAATAGTTACCATTAGCTTTACTGTTTAATTCTTTAAAACATTTATAAAACAAATACTATTCTTACAAAAATCTCCCAGCAACTAGAATATGAAGGAACACTTTACAGCTTGTAAAGAGGCCAGTATAATCTTGATATCCAAACCTGATATAATAAAGGAAAATCACAAGCAAATATCTTTTGAGCAGAGGCACAAAAATCCTTTAAAACAGTTAGCAAATCAATCTGGCAATATGAAAAAAGGATATACATCATTGCCAAATGGGATTTATTCCAAGAGCAAGATTAGGTTTGGTGTTTGAAAATCAAATGTTATCACATTAACAGAATGAGGGAGTAAAGTGATAGGATTACCTTAATAAGAAACTTTTTAAATCTCCATTTGGGGCGGGGGGAAGAAACTCAAAAAACTAGGAATAAAAGATAATTTTCTGAGTCTAATAAAGGACATCTCCAAACAACCTACAGCCAAATCATAATAGTGAAATACTGATCATTTTCCCCCTGAGGTTGGGAACAAGACAAGGATAACCACTACTACCACTTATATTCAACATTATATTGGAGATCCTAGGCAGTGTAATTAATAAAGCAGGAAAAAAATAGAACATATAAAGTTTGAAAAGAAAGAAGTAAAACGGTCAATTTTTAGAGTTGACATGATTATATATGTAAAAACCCCAAACAAATCTACAATTAGAGTTAATAAGTGACTTTAGCAAGAGTGCCAAATACATGTAAGATCAATATTTTTGAAATCAGTTTAATTTCTGTATATTAGCAACAAAAATTAGAAAATGCATTTTTAGAAGATACTACTTACAATAGCATCAAAATATCATATATCTAGGACTACATCTAACAAGAGATTTGCTAAACCTCTATACTGAAAACTATAAAACATTGCTCAGAAACATTAAAGCACTAAATAAATGGGTGGATATATAATGTTCATGGACTGGAAGATGCAATATGTTTATATCAGTTCTCAAATTGGTCCTAATCAAAATCCTAGCAAGTTTTTTGTTTTGTTTTGTTTTTGCAGGGGTGTGGTAGAATGAATGGTGGAGGAGGGCAGTATTGCTAAACTTTAAAATTTATATGAAAATGCAAATGTTCTAAAGTAGCTAAGAAAGTTAGAGTGATGAAGATAGTGTAGTGTTGGCTAATACCACAATATCAGATCTACTGATAGACAATCACCTGACTATGACAAAGGTGCAATATGATACAATGGAAAAAGGGTAGTGGGTTTTTTTGGTTTGTTTTGTTTTTGTTAATCCTCACTTGAGGATTTTTTAGGGTAGAAGGGAGTGGTGAAGGGGGAGAGAGACGTCGATGTGAGAGAGACACATCAATTGGTTGCCTCCTGCACTCTCCCCACCCAGGGCAAACTAGTGTCCCTTCGTGCACTGGCTGATGCTCTAACCACTTAGCCACACTGGCCAGGGCAAGGATAGTGTGTTTTAACCTTTTCCTTTTAAACTTTTATGCCTGTGTATTTAAAAGTATATTTCTTTATTGAATATATAATTTGACCTTATTTTTTTATAGTCCAGGATGAAAATCTCTCTCTTTTAGCTAGGGTTTAGTTTATTTACATTTAATGTAATTACTAATATAGTTGGGTTTCAGCCTACCATTGTCCTATTTGTTTTTACATTTTTTCCAATTTTTTGTTTCCTTTCTTCTTTTGGATTAATTGAATAATTTTTAATATATTTTCCTCTCTATTCGCTTTTTAGTTATAATTATTCCTAATCTCTCCATTTCAAGTGCATCTACATTTTTACTTACATTAAGTGTTGATTAAATAAACTTTCCCTTTAAATGATTGTCAAACAGCGGTGTAATGCAAATACTAAATATACTACTTTTTCAATTAAGTCTTTTATTGATCTCATCAGTTAAGGGTTATCTTAACTCATTACTTATTAGTGATTACCTTAAAGATGATCATTCAAAAGCGAGCTGTGGTCAGGTGCAGGCAGCACCTCGGAGTGGATACAGGAAGGCATCTGTGAGTGGGAGCCTGAGGAAGTGGCCTCTCTTCATTATCCTCAGGGTGACGGTGGGCCAGAGGCAGCAACTCTGTTTGCTAGCTGTGATGACTTTGTTGAGGTATTAGCCCAACATTTCTGGATGGAAATTGGAAACTGATCCATGGTTCTCTGCAAAATTTGGAGCATATATATGATTTTTTGGATGAGACTCTGTAAAGATTATGGTGAGTCTAAAAGTATTAAGAACTTCTGTATTGCAGAGATATTAACTGAATATGTTGGTTTAGCAAATCATTTAGAGAATGTTATGATAATTACCATTTATTAAGGGCCCAGTGTGTTACCTTGTTCTAGATGCAAAGCACTTTATAGTAATTCTCTGTATGTCTCTATGATTCCCATTCTACAGATGAGGGAGTAAATGGACTCGGTGGTCTTAATACTGTCCAAGAGACATAACCAGAAAGTGGCAAAATTAGGATTTGAACCCAGATTTCTAATTTCTATACTCCTAACTGCAGCCTCCATTATTAATGGAGAAATGAATTTTGCCCGATAAATGACTAGGATAAATATATGTATCTTTGTGAAAACTCAGCCCCACCAAAGGATACCTTGTATTATAGTCTACTGGGAATGTAGATAGTAAACATTTTTTGTTGTTGTTAATCTTCACCCAAGGGTATTTTTCCCATTGATTTTTAGAGAGAGTGGGAGGGAGGGAGAAGGAGAGGTGGGGGGAGAGGGAGAGAGAAACATCTGTGTGAGAGAGAGACATCAATTGGTTACCTCCACGCACACCCCAAACAGGACTGAGCCTGCAACCCTTGACCAGGAATTGAACCCTCAACCCTTCAGTGCTCAGGCTGATGCTCTTTCCACTGAACCATACCAGCAAGGGCATAAACCTTTTTTAAAAATGGCCCTTTTTTGCCCGGGCCAGTGTGGATCAGTTGGTTGGGCGTCATCCCGTGCACGGAGAGGTCGCTGGTTTGATTCCCAGTCAGGGCACATTGATTCCCAGTCCCTGGAAGGGGTTGCCCAGGAGGCAGTGCTTTGCTCTCACATAGATATTTTTCTCTCCTTCCTTCCTCTCTAAAAAAGTCAATAAAGTATTTTTAAAAATAAATAAAATGGCCTTTTTTCTACATGTAGTTTATATTAGAATATGCTCACGTAAGTATTTGTTTTCCTTCTAAGAGGAGTAATTGTAGTGGTTGAGAGGGCACTTGGTTTGAGGTGCTGTGAAATTACGCTCAATCTATAACTCTATCCTCCTGTAAAGTAAATAGTGCCTGTCTAATCAATTTCAAAGAGTTGTTATGAAAATCAAACAAGGCAGTATGTTTGTAAATGCTTCAGACCTTGAAGGCTCCTTAGCAGTGAGTAGACAAAAGTTAACACACTTTATAAAGTCTAAGAAACACTTTTATGTACAATAGGAAGGAAACTGCTGGTTAAAATCACCTGCTGTTGATTGTAAAACATAGCCCAATTTCAGAGGAAATGTGCGTCTTGGAATGGATAAAATATGGTATATTGTGGCGTGTTATTCTTTTAAAGTTCTTCCATAGAGTTCTCTGTCTTTGGAAACCACTGAATTTATTTTATTCGGGTCTCTTTAATGAACTAAGCTACAAGTGATTGACAGCTAGATTTCTTTTGCATTCAGTAGACTTTTTTCAAATATTTTTTGAAAGGTCAGTGTCTTTTATATTAAGAATTGCATTTTTTTTTCATTACAGTAAGATGAAGGGAATGTCCAGACATTCACAGATGGCAAAGATCAGAAGTCCTGGCAGACATCACAAATGGAAAAATGACCGTGCTGGACAGAGAGCAGCCATTGGATTAGGCAATGGCTTGTGTGATTCGAAGCCCGAAGGTCCACCCGAGGCAAATGCAGACCCTCTGAGTGTTTTGGTAAATACTGATTCTGGTAAGTTAAACAGGAAAACTGTGTTTATAAGTATAGGCGGTGAAGCTGAAGTTGATTCTTCACAGCATTGTTTGTGGAGAGTTTAATAGCAAATATGTAAAAATGTAGAATGATGCTTTTGTTTTTATTTTTTAACAGGGATTCCTTGTCAAAAACCTTATTTCAGGACATCTTTTCTGAACCTTGGGGGTGGGCATATGAGGTAGGCAGGATATGGAAGATAATATATGTTGGATAATTTCCATAGTATGATGTAATCTTGGAACTGTTCTTAAGATTGTCCTGAGAGTATTGATGCTATAGATTCAAATTTGCTCAATTATATGATTCCCCCCCCCACCTATCAAGTAGTGGTCCTAATGGAAGCTAGTATTTATGCTACTGAGCATAAACATATCTCTTTGGGTAAATAATATTAATTCATTGTATCTGAGTAATACTCTTCTTTCTCAGGGCATAGAATATATTTATATGTTTATTGAATTCACTCTAGAACTTCTGGGGCAAGTTTACTCTTGCTTATAAGTTGAAGAATTAAAGAACCAAAATGCTGCTATCCTGTGCAGATCTCATTCAGCCTTGAGACTCCATTTTTTCTTCTGAAAAGTGAAAATGTATATGTAATATTTCCACCATCTTTCCTTCTAATAGTATGGGGAGGCTTTATCTAATTGCATGTGTATCCTCATTTGCAAAGGAGTAGTATTAGTGAGTGGATTGAGATTACATTGTAGGTTTGCTAGCGGGCTCTGTTCAGCCTGGAAGACAGTGGCTTCACATGACAAATTAATGAACTTATGGCCAGCAAGAATTGGGATATCTAATTCACTGACTGAACTAGGATGGAAAACAATCTTGGCATAAGAGAATGTTGGGCCAAAAATAAGATAACATTTCACATCAACTAACACTTATTGAATAAGGTATTTACTGTGCTCTAAATGCTTTGTATATGTTAACTTGTTTCCTTATAACAAACCTTTTACATACGTACTGTTGCTACTTCCATTTTAGAATTGAGGAACACAGGCTAAGTGATTTACCTTTGTCTTACTGCTAGTTAGCGGCAGAGCCAGAGTTTGAACTTAGGAGTCTGACTCCACTGGCGTACCATACTTCCTCTAAATGTGAAGTCTTATTTGTCTAAAAAAATTACAATTTTTATTATCAACAAGTTACTAATTTGAAAATTATGTAATTCTTCACTTGTTGCAGTTCTCTAAGTGAACATTTGAAGAACTCTGTAGCATTGAGTGGTCTTTGTTCTTTTTGTTTTGTTTTGTTAGCTTTGGTAGATGAGTAATTCTGTTTTCCCATTTTATAAAGAATTTTTTAAAATCTTCACCTGAGGATATGTTCATTGATTTTTAAAGAGAGCGGAAAAGGGAAAGAGTGCATGCCCACTGGGGGTAGAACCTGCAACCTAGGTATGTGCCCTGACTGGGAACCAAACCCTCAACCTTTTGGTGTACAGGACGACTCTCCAACCAGCTGAGCCACTGAGCAAGGGCTGCTTTCTCATATCAGTATGTGTTAATCTGGTGAAATACTAACAAAAAGATGATATATATTTTGCTTTTACTTAAACCTGTAGTTAAGTCTTTAAGAGACACATTAGATATGAGCAACACTAGTAAATACTTTGCTTCCTCATTTTGTGGGAAAAATTCCATGTAAATTCATGTTATCCTTTACCTCAGATTACTTCTGGATGTTTACATTTTCCAAATCAGTGTTTAGACCATTGGTTCTTCAACTTTTCTTTCCAGGTAGAGCTGCAGAAAACCACATGTACCATTTTTTTCACATGGCCTAAATGTTCTCCTGTAGATCAGTCTTATACTTGTTTGGAGGCAGCTTCCTTCACCTTGGGCCAGTCAAACCCAGTATGTGCTTATTCTTCAAGTTGCAGGTCTAAGGGCAGCATAGTGATACTGGAGCCCTGTTCGTGCTCTCACATGGCACTTAACACTTTTCAGCACTAAGCTCTCTTTCAAAATGGAGATCTTGCAGTTCTTACATTTTTTGCCCTTTTTTTTGGCTCAGAATCTTATCCAGACATCAGCATTCACATTTTAGATAAGACAACAGTTCTCAACCTTTACAAACCTCATATACTGAGCTCTCGTTTTTGTGATACTTGGTAGTTTGTTAACACTCACTGATTGCGCAGATGCTTTAAATGTGGGGTTGACATTGTTTCAAAGGGAAGCATGTCATTTGGAGTCTCCCCGTTTGTCAGTTTTGAGTATGGTCTGTTGTCAGTAGATTTTCTTTTAATCTTTTTGGTACCTAATTTTTTAGGACCACATTTAATTTGTTGCTGTTCTTTAAATATACATACAACATGTTTTATGGCTTTCCTGGCATGTGGTTTTTAATAAGTTTTAACTGAGCTAGAAAGAAAGGAGCTGGTCAGTGATGTATCCTTGAGCATCACTGACTTAAGCACCTCAGCATCCACAAAACAAAAAGGATCCAATTTTTCAGTCATTTGTTACAATATAGCTATTATCATAGAACACTAACTAGGACATCAGTCTAAGTATGCATTGGCATAAGCCAAATGGGCTTCTGTTGTTTAAAGGGTAGATGTTGCCCAAGTGGTATAGCTCAGCAGTTGCAGTTGAGTGGTCACCTGTGAACCAGGAGGTCACGGTTCAGTTCTGGTCAGGGCACATGACCAGGTTTCAGGCTTGATCCCCAGTAGGGGGTATGCAGGAGGCAGCCGATCGATGATTCTCATCATTGAAGGTGGAAGCTAAAGTAAGAAAATACGCAGGCCTAACACATCCGCTGTCACGAATGCCCATTTTAAATATCTATTTTTGAGAGTTGGAAACCATAAAGCAAAGTTCTCATTTTTTAAGGGTGATTTTTTTTCAATAGATAGCATTTTCTTTACGAGACTTAAATTGTAAATGTTCTTGAGCATGTAACTGTGTTTTGTTTCATAAGGGCAATAGGAAATGGTAGGAGGAGGAAGGGAGAGAGACAAGAAAAAAGTAAGTTGTAGAAAGAAGCCAGATGCGAAGCTTTTACAACTAGTGTTTAGAGTTGGGCAAGACATTCAGAAAGCAATTTTTAAAAATATTTATTTTAAGAGGGATTTACTGAGGTCCTACTTTTTGCTTGCCTAGCACTATAATTCAGAGAAGTCTCTCCCTGACTTCAAGAAACTCATAGTCTAGTGATAAATTTTGGATTATTGTATTATATTTTTGGTTAGTTGGAATACGATATGTATATACTAGAGGTGAGATTTACCATAAGAAAAATATCACTGGTGTTTTAACTTTAAGATAAATTATTTGAGCTGGTATTTCATAATCATTTTAAAGTTTGATTTTATCATCTTTATTGCTACTGTTTTTATACCGATGTTTTTAGTTTAGAGAAATGTTTTGACTGTTTTTATTAAAAAGTGAGTGAAGTTTGTTGAGTATTATTCTGTCGGCTAGTACAGTGCCTTCGGCATAGTCTTTCCAGGATAGCTGCTAAAAATGCCCATGTTAGAGCTGCTAGGTGGATCTAGGGGATTTTGGGAACAGCTTTCTCTTTTGAGATGAAAAGTCACTGTGGAGGATGTTTTGATCAAGTCAAAAGGACAGTGCCCTTTTTCAAAGTGTACTATGTGTGGTGGATCTCTGAAATACAGTTGAGGGGGAATAAAGTAGGGAAGGAGTTGTTCATTTGTGTGAACTCCTAATTCTTAACCTTTGGGAAGGCAGTCAAGTATAGTGAGCTTTGTGACACTCTTACTAATGAGTACACCAATCACCCAGATTGTGGTTTTACCATTCTCCAATTAAAGAGATTGGACTAGAGCCTTTTGGAGAAATGATTGAAGTTTGGGACAGGGAAAATATAAGGTGAGCCTAGAGCATTTAATACAGTACCAGACAGTAAGAAAGTGCTAAAAAAACATTAGGATGTGGGCATATCACAAGGATATAGGGACCAACTGGAAGTCTCCCAATGGCTAAAGCTGGAACAGTTTTGAGCCACAAAATAAATAATAATAGATTATAACCCAAAGAATAAAGTAAATGTCCATGAGTCCATAGTAGTATAAATAAATATGGGAGAGGACGGACAAATCTTTTTTATACAAGAATTTCAAATAATAATTGCAGAAGGGTTAGGGAAAAATAGAAAGTCACCATTAGAACACAGTAATAATTGTTTCAGGCAAGAGCCACTGATGAATGGTAAAATTGGTGGCAGCACTTCAAGGTAAAATAGGGTATTTATATAGCATTAAAATGTCTCCCCCAAATATTAGGTAGTGGTGTTGAATACGCAGTTAGATTATTCTGGAATTTAGGGGAGAATTGAAGGCTGGAGCTATAAATTTATTATTCACCAGCATCTAGATAGTATTTTAAGATTTGGGATGAAATGAAATCATAAGAGGAGGAGGCATAAAGAGAAAAACTTGCTGAAGATTGGAACCAGGGGCGCTTGAAAATTTTGAAAGTTGGTGAATGAGAATTCAGTAGGGAGACTGGGAAAGGAGAGCCAAGTGATGGGAGTCTGGAAGCCAAATGAAGAAAATGTTTTTTAAAAAAAAGTAAAACATGATTACTATCAAATGTTGTCACTAAGTTAAGTAAGATGAGAACCAAGAAATGACTTCTAGGTTTGGCAACACAGAGGAAGCAGGTCAACTTCTCAGGGAAAGCTTCACTGGTGTGCTGGGCCTGAAAGACAAATTGTACTAGATTCTGAAGTGAGTCAGACAGCTGTAGGAAATATCAGGCCCAAATGATTGAGACATTTTGTTAGGATGTCTTCATTTTATTAAGAGGACTTTATATCTGTAGGAGATATTCTAGCCCACTAGTTAAGAATTGGGATTTGGAGTCACATGGCCAGGACTTAAATTTGACCCAACTGTTGTATAATTTTGTTACCTAGAGGGAGAGCTACTCAGATTCCCTGAATTTGGTTTCATCACCTGTAATTAATACTGAAAGTGATACTCCATAAGGATGAAATGTGCTCATGCTCTTAAAGAACATGGATTGTACTTTTTGATGCCTCTTTTTGGATCTTAGAAGGAAATAATACAGTTTGGCCTATTATCATTCAAACAATGGGATGAACAGTCTCCTTATTAATATTGTAGATTTTAAAAAATCCACTAATAATGTATTTCTATACTAATTCTATCTATCTATCTAATCTATCTATCTATCTATCATCTATCTATCTATATCTATCTATCATCATCTATCTATCTATCATCATCTACCTAGATAAATACAGTACATAGTTTCCTTTCCCTTTATTAGCCCAGGAGAAAAGGTGGTTAGTTAGCTTAAAATTGACAAGAAGCAGGTTTTGGAGGATGTGGTGCTGGATATCGTGGATGGGTGGAAGAGAGAGGATTCAATTTGAACCACTAGAAGGTGGTAGTTCCACATTCACAGAAAGTACTCCCATTTCCTATTGGCATGTTTTGCTTTCCCCTAGACTGATTTAGTGAACATTAAGTGCTGTCTTGAAACATTTCATAGTGGTTGGGGTTGAGTTAGTTCATTACATAGACAAGTTACTTATTGTCTTCATTCTTCGGTCGGGCTTTATTTTTATTGGTTGTTTTGAATAGATTTAATATATTTTTAGAGCTGCCAAAAACAAATGTAATAGGTGGTGTCCTGGGGCTACAGCTAGGCTTGTTGGGCTCTGATCAAACAATTTACCTTTGGCAGGCTCTTGAGTACTTGCTCAGTTCTCATGCTTGGCTTGTTTACTTAAGTTCTTAGAAGTTCCAAATAATAAAAACTTTGGGCAGATTAATTTCAGCAAACTCTTTGATTAAGCCTTTATCTATAGAATGACATAAATATTATTTCTGTCCTTAAAACCAGTCTTAAAAACAACACAGGTGGATATTTTTATATTTTATTCCTAAATCTAATTTTCAGAGTCAGTGATCCTAATCAAGTGAAGTTAAATTTCTGGTCTTTCTACTATCTTAATAATATTAATAGCATAAATAAAGTAAATAAAATAAATTAATAGCAAAGACTGTATAATTAAATTAATTTAAAGAAGGCCCAAATTCCATAACCTGTGAAGTATGGTAAGTAACAGCGCTGTGTATAGCTTCCATTTGCCCCTGTGTCTTCTCTTTGGGGCAAATTGTTTCTCTGAACATGAAGATTTAAACCAAGGGGAAACTTTTCAGGCCTCCTGGGTTTTGTTCTTTGGGAAGATTTGGGAAATGATCAGAAATTACTTTCTTTTTACTAACACATGAGGAAGTGGGGAGCTGTCAGCTTTCTTTTTATGGTGGTAGATGTTTTTGGTATACTGTTTTACTCTTAGTGCTTTTCCTTTCTGTTTCAGAGTCTGATAAAGAGGAGAAACCACAAAGTACTGTCATACCCAAGGAAGTAACACCAGCCCTGTGCTCACTGATGAACAGCTATGGTAGTCTCTCCGGGTCAGATAGTGAGCCAGAAGGTAAATCATGGCCTCAGTTGTTGCAATTGGGTTTGTTTTGTTTTGTTGCTTTTGCCTTTGATATATACTATGCATCAGTAGCGTCCATTCATGTGTATATATCCCAGGAAAGGTGTGTCATGCACGTTCTTTATTTGATATTGAAATTCCTGTTTCATTTGATTCAGAAGTAAAGTTAACATGGGATTGAAGGAAAGAAATGGGGAAATGTATTGCTGTATAGAAGAGAGAATATCGACTACTTGAAGAAAATCCTAAAAGATATAGCAAAGAAAGTTAATTTTTTGGCTCTACTCTCCATGTTTAGCACCTTTGGTAGGTGAATAGAGGTCCTTTATGACAGAGATGATGGTAGACTTTCTTAAATGTATATAGGGTATTGCTCTTCAAAGAGCAGGTTTACATAAATTATCTCATTTGGGGGACACAGCAACCCTGTACTTGTGGTTGCATTAGTTTTAAAGGTTGGAAGAAATGAATCTTTTCAAGAGTCTTTCTGAGAAGTTAGCAATATTCAGAAGACATTTCTTACCCTTAAAGATGATGATGAGCCAGCTTAATCTCTAGCATCTCTTTTAGGTCCACTTAAAAGAGCTGTGAGTTGCCCTAGCCAGTGTGGTTCAGTTGGTTGAGGGTCACCCTGTGCCCTAAGAGGTCACCGCTTCAATTCCCAGTCAGGGCACATTCCAGGGTCATGGGCTCGATCCCCAGTGGGAGGCATGCAGGATTCAGCTGATCATTGTTTCTCTCATCGATGTTTGTTTCTCTCTCTCCCCTTCTCCCTTTCCCTCTTTTTCTAGAATCAATAAAAACATTTTTTTAAAAAGAATTGTGAGTAGGCCATTGATCTGTTGCAGTATTGTCTGTAATTCTTAACCCAGTGTTCATACCAGTGATTCAGCATATGCTTAGTGAAAAGTCTGTGTCCTGCTCTTGTGGAAATCTGACTCTGCATGGTAATTTTATTTAGGCTTTACCAACCATGAGAGAATCCACGTGTATATATCTCAGGACAAGATGAGTAATCGCAATAGGAACTGTACTGAAGATCAGAATATAGAGTCTAACAGTGAATATGTAGAATGAAGGGAAGATTTGAATGTAATTGATGAGGGAGGATGGCAGCACTTTAATGTTGACTAGGTTAGAGATAATCAATGTTTGTGTAGTTGGAAGATATTAAAGAAGAAAGAGTTGGGTTTTAATATGAAAGATAATGTTTAGATCTTTCTGTAACATAGGAATTTTCTTTCTTTTTGAAATGGGCTCTGACTTACTATGGTAGCTGGTTAAAAGCTACTTCAAATTTGAAATATAAACTACTTTGACTTTATTGGATGACCGCCTCTTGTTTTTTTAAAAGCAGTATTTATTTCTTTACTCTTGTTTCCAATACACTGATATGAAGATGGAGTTATTCTTTAAACACATATTACATTTCCTGCTTATCAGTTGTATTTATGACAGGTGATAGCAAAGAAAGCTATTACCAGATTACTGAATCCAGTAAATATAAGCTGTGTGAATGCTTTCTTCTCTTTCAAGATAAAACATTTAATACTTTTATACTCATGTCTTTATTTTGAGGCTGCTACCTTTTTTTTTAATTAGAGGGAAGAAAAGAAACTGGAAGGGATCTTTGAGGTCCCACCCCTTCATTTGATAGAACCTTAAGCTTAGAGAGGATAAGTTTCCAAAGCTAGTATGGGGCTGAGCTGTTATAAAGCCTAGGTTTAGGGACTTAAAAGTAAAGAAGCCAGCTATATTGCCTTCCATTATAATCTTCCTCTGTGTGGTATTTGTTGTCTTCCAGCACAGTAATGCATAACCTTTTCTTTTCTTTTTTTAGCCTGCTTTTCAAAAATTAAGTTTATTGGGATGACATTGGTTAATATGATCATATGGGTTTCAAGGGTACATTTCTGTGATACATGATCTGTATATTGCATTGTGTGCCCACCCCCCGAAGTCAAATAATCTTTTCTTACCATATAGTTGACCCCCTTTACCCTTTACTACTCCCACCCCCTTCCCTCTGATAACCACCATACTGTTGTCTGTGTCTATGAGTTTCAGTTTTATATCCCACATACGAGTAAAATCATATGGTTCTTAGCTTTTTGCCTGACTTATTTCACTTAGGATAACATTCTCAAGGTCCATCCATGTTGTGGCAAATGGCAGTATTTCATCCTTTCTTATGGCTGAGTAGGATTCCATAGTATATACGTACCACAGCTTCTTTATCCAGTCCTCTATCGCAGGACACTTTAGTTATTTCCATGTCTTGGCCACCGTGAATAAAGCTGCAATGAACATAGTGGTGCATATATCTTTGTGAATAAACGTTTTCGAGTTTTTGGGGTAGATACCTAGAAGAGGGATTGCTGGGTCATATGGTGAGTCTCTTTGTAATTTTTTGAGGAACAGCCATACTGTTTTCCATAGTGGCTCTACCAGTTTACATTCCCACCAGCAGTGAATCAGGGCTCCTTTTTCTCCACAGCCTCTCCAACACTTGTTATTACCTGTCTTGTTGATATAGCCATCTAACAGGTGTGAGGTGGTATCTGAGTGTAGTTTTGATTTGCATTTTCCTAATAGCTAGTGAAGTTGAACATCTTTTTATATATCTGTTGACATTTGTATGTCTTCTTGGGAGAAGTGTCTGTTCAGGTCTTCTGCCCATTTTTTAATTGTATTGTTTGTTTAGTGTTGAGCTGTTTGAGTTCTTTATATATTTTGGATATTAATCCCTTGTCGGAGCTGTTGCTTGCAAATACAGTAAACCCTCGATTTTTTGGACTTCAGTTTAACTGATAAAATATCTAGTCTGTATGTGATATGTGAAAATTAATACCCTGTCAATTTTAAAATGTTTTTAACCAAGATTTCTTTATAATTAAGTTAACATGTTATTTTTTTGTTATCAATTCACTGTTATTTTTAACAAATTTCAGCAAACAGGCCATATGTTGGGGAAAAACATAGTAATTTCACCAACATAAATAAATATTACATATCTACAACTATAATCTACATATTTAAGTCCAAGAGTCACTACTCGAAAACAGTGCTTGGTGAATGATTAGTGCGTGACCACACGGCAGTTGGTTCTGTTGTCTCGTGGCATGACTTTCTGTAGAGTTTTATCTGCCAATGTTCCGTGTGCTAAGCCATGCCCCAGCCATCTGCATTTGTTTACTCACAGTGACTGGTGAGTGCACACGTTTACTAGACCTATTCAGTATAAATTTAAAATTACTGTAATACATATAGAAAACTTTTCTGTGAAATTCAGCTTTTTCATACATACTTAATTTATAACAGACTTTAGTTTTAACGGACACCCCTATGCCCGAATTAGTCCATTATATCAAGGTTTTACTGTATCATCTTCCATTCGATTGGTTGGTTGCCCTTTTGTTTTGCTGTGCAGAAACTTTTTAGCTTCTTATAGTCCCATCCATTCATTTATTTTTGCAGCTACTTCCCTTGCCTTTGGGGTCAAATTCATAAAATGTTCTCTCCCACCAAGGTCCATAAATTTAGCACCTATATTTTCTTCTATGTAATTTATTGATTGAGATCTTATATTTAGGTCATTGATCTATTTTGAATTAATTATTGTACATGGGTACAGACTGTAATCTAATTGCATGTGGCTTTCCAGCACCATTTATTGAAGAGACTTTCTTTTCTCCATTGTTTGCTTTGGTTCCTTTGTCAAAAATTATTTGCCCATATACATGTGGTTTTATTTCTGGGCTCTCAATTTTGTTCCATTGGTCTGTGTGTCTGTTTTTCTGCCAATACCATGCTGTTTTGATTATTGTAGGTCTGTAGTATAATTTGAAGTCAGGTGGTGTGATACCTCCTGCTTTGTTCTGTTTTTCTCAGGATTGTATTGGTTTTTCTGGATCTCTTGTGGTTTCATACAAATCTAATGATTTTTTTGGTTCGATTTCTCTAAAAAAATGACACTGGGATTTTGATGGGGATTACATTAAATCCCCATTGCTATATGAAATATGGCCATTTTAACTATGTTGATTCTTCCAACCCATGAACACAGAGTATCTTTCCATTTCATTGTGTCCTTTTCAATCTCTTTTAATAATGCTTTGTAGTTTTCAGTATCTAGGTCCTTCACATCCTTTTGTTAAGTTTATTCCTAGGTATTTTATTCTTTTTGTTGCAATTCCTTTAAAAGGAATTGTTTGGTTTTGTTGTTGTTTTTTTCTCTCTCTCTTGTATTATTATTATTATTTATCTTTATTGTTGAAAGTATTACAGATATCCCCTTCCCTTCCCCACTCCCCGCATTGAGCCCCCCCAGCCCCAGGCTTTCATCACACTATTGTCTGTGTCCCTGGGTTAGGTATGCATATCTGCATATAAATTCCCAGGTTAATCTCTCCCTACCCTGCCTTCCCTCTGAGATTTGTCAGTCTGTTCCATGCTAATATGTCTCTGGATCTGTTTTGTTCACCCATTTATTTTGTTCATTAGATTCCACATATGAGTGAGATCATGTGGTACTTGTCTTTCTCTGACTGACTTATTTTGCTTAGCATAAATAATACCCTCTAGGTTCCACCATGCTGTCTTAAAGGGTAAGAGATTATTCTTTTTACAGCTGCGTAGCATTCCATGGTATAAACATACCACAGCTTTTTTATCCACTCATCTACTGATGGGCACTTGGGCTGCTTCCAGATCTTAGCTATTGTAAATTGCACTGCTATGAACAGAGGGGTGCAAATATTCTTTCTGATTGGTGTTTTGGATTTCTTAGGATATATTCCTAGATATGGGATCGCTGGCTTAAATGACAGTTTAATATTTAATTTTTTCAGGAAACTCCATACTGTTTTCTATAGCGGCTGCACCAGTCTGCATTCCCACCAGCAGTGCACTAGGGTTCCCCTTTCTCCACATCCTCATCAGCACTTGTCATTTGTTGTTGTACTGATGGTAGCCATTCTGACCTCTCTGATGATTAGTGACTTTTTCATATGTTTCCTGGCCAACTGCATATGTCCACTTTGGAGAAGTGTTTATTTACGTCCTTTGCCCATTTTTTAATTGAATTGTCTTCCTTTTGTTAAGTTGTATGAGTTCCTTATATATTTTGGAAATTAACCCCTTATCGATTGTATCATTGGCAAATATGTTCTCCCGTACAGTGGGCCCCCTTTTCATTTTGTTGATGGTTTCTTTTGCTGTGCAGAAGCTTTTTATTTTGATGCAGTCCCATTTGTTTATTTTCTCCTTTGTTTCCCTTGCCCTAGGAGATGTATCAGCAAACATGCTACTACGGGAGATGCTTGAGATTTTTCTGCCTATGGTTTCTTCTAGGATTTTTATGGTTTCACGACTTACATTTAAGTCTTTTATCCATTTTGAGTTTATTCTTGTGTATGGTGTAAGTAGGTGGTCTAGCTTCATTTTTTTGCATGCACCTGTCCAATTTTCCCAACATCATTGGTTGAAGAGACTGTCTTTACTCCATTGTCCTCTCTTGCTTCCTTTGTCAAATATTAATTGAGTGTAAAGGCATGGGTTAGTTTCTGGGTTCTCTGTTCTGTTCCACTTATCTACATGTCTGTTCTTGTGCCAGTTCCAGGCTGTTTTGATTACAATGGCTTCGTAGTATAACTTGATATCTGGTATTGTGATCCCTCCAAATTTGTTCTTCTTTCTCAAGATTGCCGTGGCTATTCTGGGTCTTTTTTTCTTTTTCTGAAATTTCATTGTTAGTATACAGGAAAACTGGACTTTTGTACATTGATTTTGTGTCATGCAAACTTTACTGTATTTGTTTATTGTTTTTGATAGTTTTTTTGTGGAGTCTTTAGGGTTTTCTATATACAGAATCATGCCATCTGCAGAAAGTGATATTTTTACTTCTTCATCCCCTGTTTCGACTCCTTTTATTTCTTTTTCTTGCCTGATTGCTCTGGCTAGGACTTCCAGAACTATGCTGAATAAGAGTGGTGAGAGTGGGCATCCTTGTTTTTTTCCCCCTGATTTTAGAGGAAAGCTTTCAGTTTTTCACCATTGGATACGATATTAGCTGAAGGTTTGTCATAAATGGCCTTTTTATGTTGAGGCACTTTTTTTCTGTACCCATTTTATTTAGTGTGGATGTTGTATCTTAGCAGGTGCTTTTTCTGCATCTATTGATAGGATCATATGATGCTTATCTTTTGTTTCGTTAATGTGGTACATTACTTTTACCAATTTTCGTATGTTGAACCATTTTTGTGCCCCTGTAATGAATCCCACTTGATCGTGATGTATTTTTTTTTTTTTTATGTACTGCTGTATTCGATTTGCTAGTATTTTGTTTAGGGTTTTTGCATCCGTATTCATCAGAGATACCAGTCTTTAGTTTTATGTTATTCTTGCCAGGTTTTGGTATCAGGATTATGTTGGCCTCATAAAATGTTTTAGGAAGTGTTGCCTCTAATTCAGCTTTTGGAAGAATTTGAGAAGGATAGGTATTAAATCTTTGAATGTTTGATAGAATTTATTGGTGAAGCCATCTGGTCCTGGACTTATTTTTTGGGAGGCTTTTAGTGGTTGTTTCAGTTTTCACTCTCCATCAGTCTATTTAGATTTTCTACTTCTTCGTGATTCAGTCTGGGAAGGTTATGTCTCTAGGAACTTACCTTTTCTCCTAGGTCATTGAATTTGGTGGCATATAGTTTTTCATGGTATTCTAGTCTGATCCTTTGTATTTCTTTGATGTCTGTGGTGACGCCTCCTCTCTCATTTCTGATTTTGTTTATATGAGTCTCCTCTCTTTTTTCGTTAGTGAGTTTAACCAGGGGGTTGTCAATTTTATTAATCTTTTTAAATAAACAGCTCTTTGTTGTCTTAATTTTTTATATAGTCTTTTTGTTCTCTGTTAGATTCTGCTCTAATTTTTATTATTTTCTTTCTTCTGACTTTGGGTTACTTTTGTTCTTTTTCTAGTTCTTTTAAGATGTGATGTTAGGTTGTTTACTTGCGATTTCTCTTGTTTCTTGAGATAGGCCTGTAATGATAAAAACTTCCGTCTGGGATGCTTTTCCTGCATCCCAGAAGTTTTGATGTGTTGTCATTCTCATTTGTCTATATATATCTTTTGATCTCACCTTTTATTTCTTCTTTGACCCATATGTTTTTAAATAGTATGTTGTTTAATCTCCACATATTTGTGGATTTCCTTTTTCTAGTCAATTTCTAATTTCAAGGCATTGTGGTCAGAGAATATGCTTGGTATAGTTTCAGTCTTCTTGAATTTGTTGAGGCTAGTTCTGTGACCCAACATGTGGTCTATCCTTGAGAATGGTCCATGTGCACTGGAGAAGAATGTATAATCTGATGTTCTGGGATGAAAGGCTTTATAAATGTCAATTATGTCCATTTGGCCTAATGTGTCATTTAAGGCCTATTTTTTATTGATTTTATGTTTGGATGACCTGTTTAGGGCTGTCAATGGAGTATTTAGGTCTCCAACTATGATGGTGTTTTTGTCCGTTTCTCCCTCTAGTTCTGTTGGTAGTTGCTTTTTGTATTTCGGTGCTCCCTGATTGGGTGCATATATATTGAAAAGTGTTGTGTCTTTTTGATGTAGTGTCCCCTTTATCATTATAAAATGTCCATCTTTGTCTGTTGTTACCTTTGTTATCTTGTGATATGTTTTATTATATATGGTTACACCTGCTTTTCTGTGGATGCTATTTGCTTGGAGAATCATTTTCCACTCTTTCACTTTGAGTCTATCTTTGTCTTTGCAGCTTAAATGTGTCTCCTGAAGGCAGCACATGGTTGGGTTTTGTTTTTTGAGCCAATCTGCTACTCTGTGCCTTTTTATTGGTTAATTTAGTCCCTTTATATTTAGAATAATTATTGATGTATGAGTATTTTCTATAGCCATTTTATCTTTTGTTTCCTGTTAGCTCTGTGCCTCCATTGATTCTTTGTGTTTCTGTCTGTTTTTGTTTGGTGATATTCCATACTTCTTTCCCTTTTTTTAAAGTTATGTGTCTCAGCTTGTTTGTTTTTTTGTGTGTGGTTACCATTAGGTATATGAAAAAGAAACTTTCATATATACAGTAGTCCATTTTCTTTTAAATGTGTCTGACTCCATCCTCTTTTGAAAATTCTGACCCTCTCCCCCTTCCCTTTTATGTTTTTGTTGTCACAAATTATCCCTAGTTATGCTGTAAGTTTTTTAGTGACCTTACTCGTAGTTTTGCTTTTTCTTTTCTTAAGGTAACAAAGGATACTATCTGTTAAAAGATGTGTTTGATTTTCCGTGAATTCATTTTGACTAATTATCTAAAATGCCCTACCTTAAGGAAAAGCCCTTGTTACACATTCCCAAACCTTAAGAATTATTTTATGTAGTTTGAATTCAGCTTTATTAAGCCATCCAGGTCACTAGCAAATTTCTAGCTTTCAGTGTTAATTCTGGGCTATAGGATAGGGTATTGACACACAGGGACTTCGGAATAAATAAACCAGGGACATAAAGTGGACCTTCTCTGAGCCATGAAATAGAATTTGGAAGGCTGCTTATTTAAGTGGATTCTTTTTTAAAACTTATCTATTTTTATTGATTTTGGAGAGAGAGGAAGGGAGAGGCAGATCGAAACATCAACATCAATTGGCTGCCTCCTGCACAGCTCCCACTGGGGATTGAGCCTGCAACCCTGACTGGGAATAGAACTGGTGACTTCCTGGTGCATGGGTCGACACTCAGCCACTGAGCCACACTGACTAGGCTTAAGTAGATTCTAAATGGAGAGGAGCAGTCTGATTCTCACAGATGTTAACAATTGTATCTTTTTAAATTTTATTTAATTAAGTAATTTACTTTTTGTAAAATATTTTAAAGTGACAATTTTATTGTGTGTTTTTACTCCCATTGATCCCCTCCACCCCACATCAACCCCACCCCCAGGCCTTCATACATACCCTCATAAAAAAATTAAAGAACTGCACAGAATGTGATCACCCAGGCTAACATAGGCACTCCCTAAGCATTTACAATGATATATAATTTTTTAAAATCTTTATTGTTGAGAGTATTACAGATGTTCCCCCTTATTTTCCCCCCATTGGCCCCCTCCACCCTGCTCCTGCCCCACTCCAGGCCTTCACTGCATAATTGTCTGTGTATCTTTATAGATAAGATCTGTCTCAGTTTAGGGATTAACATAAAAATTACAGTGGATCTTAAACATGAGTAATGCTTTTCTGGAAAGAATTTTAAACAAGGAAAGATTGAAATAAAAGAGGAGGCTATGCTTCACCCTGTATATAGGAAAGAAAATTTCAATGAGAAGTATTTTCAAATGGTTTAGTATGATGTCTGTTCCAGATGGGGTTTTTTATTTGTTTTTATCTGTTAGTTTTTTGTTTTGTTTTTGCCATATTAGAAATTAAGTGCAGTTTTATAGCTCCCCCAAATTGTTGTTTCTTCAAATTGGTTTGGATATGATTGGAGACCTTTAAATTAACTCATTCAAAAGGCCATGAACCAAAAAAGAGTGATTTAGGATTGAAAAAACTCAGTGGCTGTATTTTAAATTTATTTGGATTGATAAACATTACATTAATATCTGATACTAAACTGGGAAATGTGAATCTTGAGAAAAATAGAAATGGTTCCAATTCCTCATTCCTTAGCAGCAAATTGACAGTATATAAGCTCTGATTCATTTGACTTTTGTATTCCTGGTTTGGGAGATCAGTATCTGAAGGGGAAGGGAGTAATAGAACGTAGTGCCCTGGTTTTTCTTTTTGCCTTTAATTATTATTCCCATAATTTTGAACTCTATGAACCATTTTGAATTCTTAGTTCCATTCTTTTATGGTTATATTTCTCCTTTTTCTCCTTCAGTCACTTTGAAGGCACATCAAAACTTTATCATCATGACTGATTCTCTTATAGTGCTTATTCTTTGTCAGGCCCTGTTTTATGTGCTTTACTCATTTAATTATTACCATAACCTCCTGAAGTAGATGCCATTGTTTATGAGGAAATTTAGGCAGAGATAAATAACTTGATCACATAATAAGTGCTAAAATTAGAACTTGAACATAAAAGCTTGGGACCAGAGTCAGTCTGCTTTTATCACTTACCCTACATGCCCTTTCAAATGTAATTTCCTTTGTAATGCTTGAGTGTTGAAGGTTTTGAGGGAGCTGATTAGACTCCCACACTCTTGTCCAGGCAATTGAACCCAGTCTCCCAACTTCTAGAATAGAACTCTTTTTTTTTTTTTAAAGCATAGTATTTTATTTTATTATTATTTTTTTTGATGTGTTTATTTTTGTTTAAAATATTAAAGATGTCCCTTTTTCTCCCCAATGAACCATTCCACTCCTTCCCACTCCCCTCCTCAGTCCCTCTCCACACCATTGTCCATGTCCTTGGGTTGTGCATATATGCGTATAAATTCTTTGGTCAATCTCTTCCCCTCCACCCACCCGCCCTCCTCCATCCCTCTGAGATTCATCAGTCTGATCCATGCTTCCATGTCATTGAATCTAGAATAGAACTCTTTATATCATATCAACCTATAATTCATGGTCATCAAAGAATAACCATTTAGGGGGTGAGAGGAGGAGATTCCTATGTTAAAACTTGTATTTTTTTAAATTTTTTCCCTATCTTAAAACTTTCAAACTTTCAACTTATCATATGGTTTTTCTTCTTTATTAACATTGATTGCTTTTTAAATATCAAATCAACCTTGTATTTCTGGGATAAAACCTACTTGGTCATGGTGTATTACCTTTTTAATACATTGCTGGATTTGTTTTGCTTATATCTTAATGCGGATTTTTATATTCATGTTCATGGGGGTTATTGGTCTGTGTGTTTTTTCCTTGTAATAGCTTTAGCTGGATTTGGTATGAGTTGGGACCTGTTTCCTCTACTTCTTTTTTAAGGGTTTGTGTAGAATTGCTACCATTTTTTCTTGTTTGTAGATTTCAGTAGTGAAGTCATCTAGCCGTACTTGGCATTTTCTTTTGGGGAAGATTTTAAATTACGAATTAAATTTCCTTAATTAGGAAATTATTGAGATTTTCAATTTTTTCTTGAGTCATTTTTGCTGAATTGTGTCTTTCAAAAGAACTCTTCTGTTTCCTCTAAGTTGTCTGATTTATTGACATAAAGTTATTCATAATATTTTCTTGTGACATCTGTAGGATACATAGTGATGTCCCTTCTTTGATTCCTCATATTATTAATTGGCATCTTTTTCCTTTTTTCCTTTATCAGTCTTGCTAGGTGCTTATTAATTTCATTAATCTTTTCGAGGAAACAACTTCTGGCTTTGTTGATTTTTCTCTGTTGTGTATTTCTAATTCATTGATTTTTTTCACTCTGTTATTTCTTTTTTGTTAATCCTCACCTGAGGATATTTTTTCCATTTTTTTTTTTTAAGAGAGAGAATAGAAGGGGGGGGGGGGGGGAGAAACATCAGTGTGATCGAGACACATTGGTCACCCTGACCAGGGCTGTGGAATCGAACCTGCAACCCTTTTGTGCGTGGGCCAATGCTCTACCCACTGAGCCACGCTGGTAAGGCCACTGTTATTTCTTCTCTTCTCACTGTCTACCTCATTACATAGATAATTGAATTTAGATTTTTTTTTTATTTCTAATATGAATATTCAAAGCTATAAATTTGCTTTCATGCTTTGCTTTAGCTGCATTCCATAAATTTCACATATTATGTTTATATCCTTATTTATTTCAAAATATTTTCCAATTTCTCTTTTTTTAAAAATATATCTTTATTGATTTCAGAGAGAGGGAGAGAGAAGGAGAAAGAGAGCTGAAACATCAGTGATGAGAGAGTCATCACTGATCGGCTGCCTCCTGCACGCCCTGACTGGGGATCAAGCCTGCATTCTGAGCATGTGCCCTGACCGGGAATCGAACTGCGATCTCCTGGATCCCAGGTCAATGCTCAACCGCTGAGCCTTGCCTGGCCAGGCTCTAATTTCTCTTGTGGGTTATTTAGAAGCATGTGGTTTAGTTTCCAAATATTTGAAGGTTTTCTAGATAGTTTCCTGGTATTGATTTTACTTTAACTCTGTTATGGTCATAGAACATCCTCTATATGCTTTTAGGTTTTTTCAATTTATAGCCCAATACAAGCTGAATGTTTGTGTGAACTTGACAAGAACATATATTGGGTTGAGTATCCTCTGTCAGTTTGAGTTGATTGTTAGTAGTACTCAGGTTTTCTGTATCCTTGTTCATTTTCTGTCTAATTGTTCTTCAGTTTCTGAGAGCATAGTGTTCAAACCTCCAACCTTAATAATGGATTTTTCCTTCAGTTTTGTGAGATTTTGCTGCATGTATATTGACACTCTGTAATTAGCTGTACTGTTCTGTATTCTTGATAAATTTATTTCTTTATCATTATGAACTGTCTCTCTTTATCTCTGTTTTGAACTCTCCTTTGTCTGATATTGATATAGCCATCTAGTTTTCTTATGATTGGTATATGCCTGGTATCTCCTTCTATCCTTTTACTTTTAACCTGTGACTTTATATAGGCGTCCTCTCTTTGCACTGTTCTTGGTAACTGAGATTTAATCTCAGTTCAAATTGTATAAAGCAAGGTCTGCCTATAGACATGTAGTTCCTTTTAAATAGGGTGTTTAAACTATTTCCATATATTGTAATTATTGATAGGTTTATTTCTTTTTGTCTCATCTGTTTTTCTATTTTTCTTTTCTTGCCTTTGGAGTCATTCTGTGTTTTTAGGATAATGCAAATATTGGTTTATTAGTTATATCTCTTCGTTTATTTTATAGGACTTCATCTAGAGTTTATAGTATACAACTTTAACTTATCACAGTAAACTTTCAAATGATGCTGTAGCACTTCACATATAATTTAAGAATTTTATAGCAATATATTTACATTTTTCTCTTCCCTTCCTTTGTGCTGTTGTTATCATAGATTTTATTTCTACAGATGTTAGAAACCCCCATACATTGTTATTATTTTTGCTTTATATCGTCATTATCTATAAAAGAATTTTCAAACAGGAAAACAATAATCTCTTGTATTGTCCACACATATTGACTATTTCTGGCACTCTTCGTTCTTCATTTGTTGTAGGTCCAAGTTCCCATCTGGTATTATTTTTTTCATAAAGATCACTTTCTTTATGGTAATCTCAAGTTTTGGCAATTATAACTCCCAATTAAAAAAAATATTGTAATACTTTCTAAATGCCTCATTTTAATAAGTAGCCAGTATTATGGCTTGGAGAAATTATTATGTTTTTTGTTGTTGTTATTTTTTAGGAGGGTAACCTGTTCTTTTGTTTTTAATTTTTGTGTTTGTTTTTTATTGCATTTAGAAACTCCCATTAAGACTGAAGCAGACTTTCTGGCGGAAGACCAGGTTCTTCATAGTGATACTCCTAAGAGACCAAGTCAAGATGTTAAAGCGACTGTTAGAAATTTCTCAGAAGCCAAGGATAAGAACCAAAAGAAAAGTTTCAAAAAGACAAACCCTAAGAGGAAAAAAGATTATCACAACTATCATTCATTATTTGAACCAAGAACACATCATCCATATCTCCTGGAAATGGTAAATGATTTTTTTTCCCATTCTAATCTTTTTATTCTTCTCACATCATGAAGGTAGAGTCACTGGGTTTGTGCGTTTGTGGGTGTGTGTTTTTTAAGGTTACCAAAGACGTAAGCTCCTTGAAGACTCATCTGTATATCTTAATTATGAAGCTGCATTTGGCATATAGCTTATGTTCATTTGTTCAGTAAATATGGAATAATTACAATATTCTTTTTTATTTGCAATTTTTTTCTTTATTTTATATTTTCAAGGTTTTTTTCTCATCACCGTTTATCCCCCCTATACCCTCTTCCACCTCTACCCACCCCATATCCCCCCAATCACCACACTGTTGTCCATGTCTGTGAGTTATTGCCCCCCTTTTTTTGCTTAATCCCTCTACAGTTTTCAAAACTGCTTAAAATAAAAGAATCTAGGTTTAACTGATTGGTTATGAAATGTGTATTGAGGTATAATGACAAAGTTTTCATTGAAAGCACAGCTAAATACACTGGCAGGCTGAAAGAAGAAAGGGGTTTTTTTTGGTTGTTTTTATCCTCACCTGAGGATATGTTTCCACCGATTTGAGAGAGAGAGAGAGGGAAAGAGAGAGAAAGAGGGAGAGAGAAACATCTATTGGTTGCCTCCTGCAGGCACCCTAACCAGGGATCGAACCTGCAACCTAGGTATGTGCCCTGACTGGGAATTAAACTTGCAACCTTTTGGTGTACAGGATGACTCTCCAACCAAGTGAGCTACCCCGCCAGAATGAGAAAAAGATTTTGTGTGTTTGTTTTGTGCATTATTGGCTTTATTCTCAGTGTGGTGTGCTAAAAAATCTATTATCTTTCTTCAAATTATAAAGAGGAAGCAGTGCATCTTTTGATTCTAAGTAATGGACACGAAGCTGTTCAGAGATCCACGGCTTTCGTGTATAAGAGTGATAGAAGTGGAAATATTCCTAATTTTTTAGTGAAGTTGTAAAATTTAACATTCTGCGAAAATTCTGTTTGGTTTTGCCTTATCAGATAAGTGCTTGTGCTGTAGCTAAAGTGTTCTGTGACTACACTCTATGAGGGTTACATGTAGACACAGTTGCTTCTGATTCAGTTGATCTGAAATGTGTTCTCTGTTTTATAAATTTCAGTGCTATATAAAGTAAGTTGCATTTTAAAAATGTTTGCCTAATAGGGGCAAATTCATTTTTCAACTGAGAGTTCCTATGTGATGTTTCCAGACTACATTAATGACATCAGAAAATAAGTTGAGGTCACTTTTATCTTTTTGACAAATTACATATGACTCCTTGGTTATGTACTTATTTTAAATAACAGGGATTTTTAGCTTTCTTTTCATTACAATAAGCACGAAAATGGGAAGTTATAAAAGTCCAGGAATATTGGGATTTTTTTTTGTTTTAAATCCTCGAGGATATTTTTCCATTGCTTTTCAGAGAGAGTGAAAGGGTGGGGGGCGGGAAGGAAAGAGAGAGAAACATCGATGTGAGAGAGACACATTGATTGGTTGCCTCCGGCACATACCACAAGCCTGCAACTGAGGTATGTGCCCTTGGCCGGAATCAAGCCCGGAATCCTTCAGTCTGCCAGCCGACGCTCTAACCACTGAGCCAAACCAGCTAGGGCAGAATATTGGGACTTTTTTTTTTTTTTAAATATATCTTTATTGATTTCAGAGAGAGGAAGGGAGAGAGAGAGATAGAAACATCAACGATGAGAGAGTCGTTGATCGCTGCAGTCCGCAACCCGGGCATGTGCCCTGACCGGGAATCGAACCCTGATCGCTTGGATCCTAGGTTGGCGCTCAACCGCTGAGCCACGCCCTGCCGGGCAGAATATTGGGATTTTTAACTGCTAGTTTTATTACTGTCTTTACTATATCTACTTATCAATTTCTATACTGTTTATAGATTTGGGTTTGGTGGGATCCTCTTTGATATGACTTTTATATTAAAGAATTGCAGACTTTCAAACCTATTTTTCTTGTCCCTTGTTAGATACTCTTAGAGAGGACCCCAAATGTTAACATTTGTGCTGTTTAAAAAGCTAGATAGTCTTCTATAAATTAAAAGGAAGTATTCTTGTATTATTTTTTAGCAAAATAGTTAGTAAATATATATCTTTGTTGTTCTGTGTTTTCATATGGGGAAGGCGCACACAATATTTTAGATTGTATTTCTTGGATATATTTTATTTACTAGCTAATCTCTGTATTTATTGTGTTTTAGCTTTTAGCTCCAGACATTCGACATGAAAGAAATGTGATTTTGCAGTGTGTTCGGTACATCATCAAAAAAGACTTTTTTGGACTTAATAGTAATTCTACAAAAACTGAAGATGCGTAGTTGTCTGATGTTCCAGCACTAATAACCGAAGCATTTGAAATAGTGCCATGTTCAAGTTAGTGGAGGAAAACTTATTTTTAAACTGGATTAGTAATTAAATTGTGGGCTTCATATGATACTACGTTGGATTTTCAAATCTTTCCTTTGAATCTATGCAAATAAATGCTCACTGATTTTTAATACTTTGTCTGTATTGTTATTGAACATAATATTTGCTGGCTGAATTCTTTTTATTTGTATATATTGTATTGCTGCCCTGTAAGGATGTCTGCTCTTGGGCCAGTTAAGAATTCAAGATACTGGTTTAGTAGTAAAGAATAAAGCTTTAAAATGTTTAATTCAGCTGAGCAAAGCTGTAGGTTAGAGAGAAAAATAGTTATTTTGTTCTTAATGCAGGAGAGGAAGCATCATTCTTTAACTGTAGGAGGAGGAAATAGCTTAAAAATCAGGTTAAATTAATATAATTAGAAGGTCCTGAGATTTAAATTTTCTGTTTATTTCAAAGAACATTTTGAAATTCACCTATGGCTACTACTTAAGTAGCTTAATTATTGAATGTTTGAAATATTAATATTGATACAGCCTCTGTGTATGTTTAGATTCAATTAAAAGTGCTTGTTTTTGGTGTGGTTCAGAATTAGACCTTTTGTAGTTTCCTCATGATAAAGTATGTAAAGTATAGTACTTGATGAGGTTCAACTAATTTCTTATAGCAGAAACAGTCTGTGAGTTACCTCAGTTTTAGGTTTAGTTAAAATTCCTCCTATGAAGATAGTAATTGAATCCTTTTTAAATGTTTTAAATAAATAAAAGCTACTTTACCCCATGGTTTTTTAACTAAAGAATTGTATCATTCTTGGATTAAGGGCAGTTTTGGAAATCATTTCTTTATTTTCCTTCTGTTCTATCTGCTTTGTTTTTCTGGAACTCTTATTAAGTGAATATGGGACCTCCTGCCTTGATCATCTGTCAGTTCACCTTTATTTTCTGTCTTGGTCCGTATCCTCTGCTCCAAAAGATTTCTTCAAATATTATCTTCCAGATCACTAATCCTTCTCAGATGTGTCCATTACATCATTATTTAGCTTTTCTATTTAGTTTTTAAGTTCAGTGATTTGTTTTTAAATATTCAAGATTGCTTTCTTCTTCTAATTACTTTGTTCCATAGATGCACCCTAACATTTCTGAGGATACCAATTAGGATTTTCACATTCTTTTCTGTCTCTTGAATTATTAGTTGTTTTTCCCCCCCGTTGGTTGTCAATCTTTTGTTTGTTCACTTTACTAATTATCTGTATCACTATTTGTTGTTCTTAAAGGATCATTCTTACATGTGAGAGATTCACTTGATTAATGTATTGGTAGTTGGTGTGGACTTTTCCCACATTTGTATAAGCCTTCCTTTCTCCAAAAGACGTTTACTGTGAGAAAAGGGGCCTTGTTCACACGGGCCTTTTAGGATACACAGATGGGGAGTGGGCAGAAGAGCTAGGCTCTTGTCCCATCCTCACTCCCATCTCTTTGCCAAAACACTAAGCACTTTATTCAGAGGATGCAGATCTTCTTCCCTGGACAGAACTATCTATCTCCCACTCCCACCAACCACTTGGGTTAAGAGGTGGGCAAGGTTAGGACTTGACTATTGCAGCGGCAGGCCGCGAGCTATCCACCATGTGTTGACCCTGAGCTTAGAGTATCCTTGTCATTGCTTTTCCTTTCTGATTGTTGTCTCTGGGGCTGGTTTGGGCTAAGGCTTTCCTCTCTTGTTTCTTGTCCGTCTCATCAGCTTTACAGTGGTCCTGAGACTTCATTGTGCATTAGAATCACATGGAGGGCTTGTTACCACCCAGATTGCATGACCTTATCCCAGAGGAGGTTGGGATGTGGCTTGATAATTTGCATTTCTAACAGGTTTCCAGGTGATGTTCATGATGTTTATCTGAGGGACCACTTTCAGAGAATCACTTTGAGGAACTTAAGAGGAGTCTGTGAAAATCACTGGTATCCTAACATCACCTTTAATCTTGTATTCCTTCACCGTTGTAATTCTTCAGTTCTTGTAAAATATATCATTTCAAGGAATTTGGAGCAAAGGAGAGAGGTAATATACTGTTTTAGTCTGGACTCATAACAGTCTCTTCACTCATTATATTCCTTAGTTTTTTAAGTAAGCATCTTTAAATTTTTTGCTCCTTTTTGTGACTTTTTAAATAAGAACTTTATTTTGGAAAATTTCAAACATATGCAGAAATATAGAGAGTAATGTAATAACACTCCCTTCCCAACCATCATGCAGCTTCAATACTTCATCCATCTGTGGCCATTCTTGTCTTCATGTATGACTCACCCATTCCTCCTAACCCTACCCCACCCACCTGAGATTATTTTGAAGCAAATACCCAGTCATCGCTTTAGCCCTATATAGTTCAGTACATATCTCTAGAAGATAAGGACTTTGTGAGAAAATACCATATCTTTAAAAATTAATTCCCTTAAGGCCATCAATGATCCAATCAGACAAATTAAGTTTCTGTAACTTTTTAAGATAACATAGTTAATAAGATCATTCTGTATATTCCATTTGTGCCTTGTTTTGTATATCAAAAGTGTCTTACTGGAAAATTGTATTTTGGACATAAATAAAAGCTCAACCCATTTATTATATTTACTAGTATTATCATTTTTCCCATTAAAAAATAGACATTTAAATTCTGAAATGGACAGTGTATTTTAATTTAAAAGTGAAAATGGTGGTGCCAAGTGCCATAAAGCTCACCGCTGCCGCTAGGTGGTCAGAACGCAGTCGGGGGAGAGGGGAGACAGCCCTGGCAATGGATCAGGGCAAGGGCAGTTTTTCTTGTGATGGTTTCTAACCTCCACAGCCCACATGCTGAATTAGCATTTGAAAGTTGCCTATTCATGTCCTTTGTCCAGTAACTTTGTCTAGGCTAAAGTGGACTGAATGGCCACTTGGAGAAGAGGATCCATTTCAACTGGTGGAAGCAGGAGCTTAGAGGGCAGACTGGTTCCAGACTGGTTCTCCTGTTAGCATAAATGGAGGCTTCTTGAGAGTGGCATTGGGAACAAATTATTGTTTCTTCCTGAAAATTGGGATAGAAGAAAATCAGTAAATGTGAATGAATGGAGTAATAAGACATAGTCAGAATGTACCCCAAACTGAAATTCTGTTCTTTGTAGCTGTTGCCATAGATTGTACCCTGCAGTGCATTACATACTCTTACATACCAGTTGTGGCTGTTTGGAACACTTTCTGGGTCTTCTCATAATGAGAGTGACAAATGTCTTCTATTGATCTTCTGTACCCAGGCAACTTAAATGAGTTGTACACACTCAGTAAAAATGTCTCCACTTTAGGACCCTTCCAAGGTTGTGTGAAGGTTTCTACATTCCAGTTCCTGGCAACCTTCATCTCTGGTTACTAGTGAATAATGCCACCATTTCCTGGGCCAAGTTGTGTGGTTTTGTGTCTACATGTTTTTCTGATTTTTTAATGTTTTTATTTAATTTGTAAATCTAAACTGTAGGCTTTATTTGGATTTCACCAGTGTTTTTTACAAATGTCCTTTTTGATGATTTAATCTAGGATACCACGTTGCTTTTAGTTGCTATGTCTCTAAGTTACCTTGTTTTTCGTTTTTTATTTTTAATGACAAAAGTAATATGCTCATTGTTCAAACAGTCGAGTAGTGTATAAAATACAGAAAGTGAGGTCTGTTCTGCTTTATTCCCTTCTCATCATATTCCCCGGATACACCACTGTTAATAGTTTGGCTTGTATTTCCAGACTTTTAAAATATATATATTTACAAATATGTAAATATGCTTATATGAATGTTGTTTTTGTTTTATTTTTTTAAATGTTTTTATTGATTTTAAAGAGAGGAAGGGAGAGTGCCAGAGAAACATCAGTGAGAGAGAAGCATCCATTTGCTGCCTCCTGCACGCTCTCTACTGGAGATCAAGCCCACAACCTGAGCATGTGCTCTGACCAGGAATCGAACCGGCGACCTCTCATGAAAAAAAGTTCAACCAGCTGAGCCATACCAGCCAGGGTTGAATTTTGGCTTTTAAGTAGAAAAATCATAGATATTGCTTTGCACATTTTTTCACTTGACAATATGTCATGAATATTTGTACATATGTATATAAATATATTTGTATGCATGCATGCTTTTATCATACACTTTTAAATCATTCATCTATGGGGAAATCTGTTTCCAATTTCTCTCTAATGTTAATGATACTACAATGAACACTGCTGAATTTAAAGTGATACACACTCTGTGTGTCTGTGTGCACCTATGAATGTTTCTGTAGGAAAGAGCCTCAGGTTCAAAGGTCAAACGGCCTTTAAAAGACTATATCAAATTACATTCTTATTTAAAATATATATTTTTAAAAATGTATTGAGACTTGAAATCGGGAAAGTGGATTACTGTGAGCCCTTTAGAGTGGTGGTTCTCAAAGTGTGGTCCAGGAACCTCTGTGTGTGTCCAAGATCCTTTTGTGGAATTTGTGAAATTGAAACTATTTTTGTAATTTATAAGATATTATTTGCCTTTTTTACTTTTCTTTCTCTTATGACTATACAGTGGAGTTTTCCAGAGGCTACATGATGTGTGATGCTGTCATTACTTTAACAGCTAATGGGAAGTGTGCTTGGCTATTGTGTTTTCTAGAATTTTCCAAGGTGGTAGGTTGAGGATATACATGTATGAGTTTTTAGAGATTAACTCAGGTTGTTCTCAGTACTTTTGCTGTACTCTTACTAGCTATCTTTGGTTATCCTTGCTATAGACTCTGTAACCTCTCTAATTATCATCAATAAATTATTTTTTTGAAATCCTAATGATTTACAAAACTTTAAAATGATGCCACTGAGCTCACTAATTTTTTATGTATTAGAAAATAGAAGTTTTAAAAAATGTTATTTATGTTAATATGTAAACAGGTTTATTGTTTTTAAGTGAATTGATGTTTAAATTTTATTTTAATTTCTAATACTGTAAGTATTAATAGATATAACCCATATCAACAAAAGCTCTTGGAGATCCTTAATTTTTAAGAGTATGAAGGAGTCCTGAGACCAACATATTAGGGAAACCACTGTACTAGAGCATTGTCTAACAAACCTATCTAATGGTTTACAGACACTTTTTGTTTGTAATTGATTGGGGCCCAGATTCTGTAAAGCCAGATACTAACTTTTACAATATTGATAAACTGCAAATGATTTTTATTTGGTAGAGTGACATTATTTTTTTCCAGTAGAAAGAGGGTTACAGTTGTTTAGACTTGTAGGATATTAACTACTTTAGCATCTGATTGTGTAATTTTTTTTTTTTTTTTTTTTAATATATCTTTATTGATTTCAGAGAGAGGAAAGGAGAGGGATAGAGAGATAGAAACATCAATGATGAGAGAGTCATTGATCGAGCCCGCAACCCGGGCATGTGCCCTGACCGGGAATCGAACCCTGATCGCCTGGATCCCAGGTCGACTCTCAACTGCTGAGCCACACCCAGCCAGGCCTGACTGTGTAACCTTACTTCAGCATTCTTTTTTGGTATCTTCTTTTGTCATCTTTTGGGGTCCTTTGTTAACAAGTTAAATAAATCTTTTGACCTGTGCTTACTATGTTATATTTCCAACTTTTTGAAAATCATTCTTCGACAGTACATGAGCATTTCTTTTTACCTGTGCTCCTACCAATGTATTACAAATATTTTTACTGGTTTTGCTGATGCATGAAATGTGCCAGTGTATAAGGCTTAAAGTAAAAAAATAAATAAATAAACATTTCCTCAGAATTCAGTTGGGGCTTACCATTCAGGTGCCTGAGGAAGATGTGAGACGGTAAGAACTAGGTGGTGGCCAGGCTTCACTTTCCATAGCCCACACCGCGTTGGTGGTTAGGAAGGTGTGCCTTGCCTTAGAATACCTGTGGCCCCATGAGCTGTGCCAGTCAGCAGCCCCGGGTCCAGAGCAATGGTAGAGGGATCCCCAGTGTTGGACCTTTCAAATGTAACAGATTATATTTAGATGACATTGTTGAGAGACAAGAACATCTGATAATAGCAAGTACAGTAATTTTGTTTCTTGGTCTGGTAAAAGAATGGCTTTTTTTTTTCTCTTCAGTTTCCTGGTACTAAGCTTTTTTCCGTGGGGGGGGTCGGGTCTTTTTCTTTTTTGCCATTATATTCTGTGAATTGTCTGTTCTGATCCTTTATTTTCCTGTTGTTTGCTTGTTTTTTTCCCTTTGATTTGTACAAACACCTTGTTATGAATCTCAACCTTTTGTTAAATTTTATTTTTATTTTTTAATCCTCACCTAAGGACATTTTTTCCATTGCTTTTCAGAGAGTCAAGGGGAAGAGAGAGAGAGAGAGAGAGAAACATCGATGTCAGACACATCGATTGATTGCCTCTCACATGCACCCCAACCAGGGCCAGGGTTTGAGCCTACAACTGAGGTATTTGTCCTTGACCAGAATCGAACCCGGGACCCTTCAGTCTGCAGGCTAACACTCTAACCACTGGGCAAAACTGGCTAGGGCTTGTTAAATATTTTGATCTCTTGCTAATATTTTAACTTTTGGGGAGGTTGTATCTATGACTTTTTCTTTGATGGTTTTAGGCCTTTGTGCCATTCATATATATATATATATGTATATATATTTTTTCTCATAATACTTATGTGATACCAAATTTTAGTGTTAATCTATTTTGCATATGGTGTAAGGATCTGTTACCTTTTTTAAAAAAATTCCCTATTCTGTAGAACTATAGACAAGGACCTTAGACTTTTTCTCTAATTTCTTTATTTTTTTCAGGTAAAATGGTTTACCTTCTTTCTTTGTTGTTAATCCTCACCTGAGGATATTTTTCCATTGATTTTTTTTTTTTTTTAGAGAGTGGAAGGGAGGGAGGGGAAACACAGAGAGAGAAACATTGATATGAGAGAGACACATCGATTGGTTGCCTCCTGCACGTGCCCCAGCTGGGCCGGGAGGGAAGGGGCAGCTCAGGTATGTGCCCTTAACGGGGAATCAAACCCTGGGCCCTGTGGTGCACAGCGGATGCTCTAACCATTGAGCTCACTGGCCAGGGCAGTTTACTTTCTTGATAATGCCTTCTAGGTTTTGTGCTCTATAAAAGGTTTTCCATTATTATGCAATTTTACAGTTAATGGTTTCTTTTTAATACCTTCAGAAGCAGAGTTATATAATCCAGGCTACCTTTTCCTGCCTTTGCTCTTTTCCATTTCTTAAAACTACTCAAATTGCTTCCTTGTTTTATTGGCGTAGTAGCAGCAGCCACTTCACAAATTCTGCTTTTACACAATCAAAGATTGCTGGCCCAATTGCTAAACTGTCTGAAGATAACCAATAATGGGGGCCTTTTTTTTTTTTTTTTATGTTACAGCAACCACTCATTTTTTTGACCCTTCTCACTGAGACTGTGACCTTTGAGGGACATAAGTCATATATCCTTATCTTGCTTTACCTGCAGTAGACCAGTCAATATTATTTGCATATGAGCTGCATAAATCCCAGGATTTGGGAAAATTCTAAGATGGAAAAATTCTTGAAAATGCTGTTGTTTGAAGATGAACCTAAGATAATATCTATTCTTTCAGTTCTGGAAGTATTTCCTGTTTTTTGTTTTTAGACATAATATTGTCTTAATTCCTCCCATATTTATTTGTGTGCCTACTTAAAACAATGCTGAATCACTATGATAGAAAATTTATTTACTTGCAAAAGCAAGAAAAAGAAAAATTCTGAATTAGATGCATATTTGTATTACAAGGCTAGGCGCTTTTCTATTTTGAAACTTGAGGACATTTTCAAGAGCAGGTTATTTAGAAGGCAACTAAAATAACAGGTTTGAATTTGATAAGCACTTATTAGATTTCATACAGGTTTTTGGTGGATATGATATGCTTAATCTTTCTGGCTGGAGACATTCACCAAAAAACATCAAAATAAATCTGTAAAAGACAATGTTTTAAAATTGGAGAGCTGAGAAGATAGAAGTTATCAATCAAATTATGTACTGATTCTGGCTTGTAGAACCTGTGGTACTTATTACTCTTAATTACCTGGCAAGGAAAGAATGGTATTTGAAAATTGCTCGTGTGTCAGACACTGTATTACTCTGATATAGATCAGTGGCTCCCAAACCAGGCTGATCATCTGAATATAGGTTCCTATCCAGAGATTCTGATTTTTGTAGCTATTGGGTGTGGCACTGGAATATTTTAACTATTTCCACCAGTGGTTAGGATGGTCAGTTTGGGAACCACTGGTATAGACCAGTATATAAACAGTAGAAACTCTTACGCTTGTTAAAGTACAGACTACCAGGCCCTACCTCCCAACTTTCTCACTCAGGTCTTGGGCGGGCCTGAGAATTTTCAATTCATTCCCAGGAGATGCTGCTGCTGCTGGTCCACACTGAGTACTACTGATAACAGACCATCTCCAAGACCCCACAGACCCAGACTGGGCACATTCAACAAAGAAACTGAATTCCATGACAAGGTCTTTAGTTTTTGTGGCTCAAGCCTTTGCACTTCTTTTTCATGTTCTACTTTGTGATTTTCTTCCTTTGGAGTGAGCATGAATTGATGGATCTCTGCCCATCTGGAAAGTTTTGAGTGGAAAGAAGACCACAGCCGCTAGCTAGGGTGGCTTTTTAGTATGAGAGAATGGCCCAGCAGTGTGTAGATCTAGGCGACCGCCCCATTCTTTGACCCTGGCTTTGTGATCTTGTGCAGGTTGCCTAATCTTTCTACTCTCTAGCCATGGAGCCCCAGCCATGGTTCCTTGCCATGCTGCCTCCTGCCAGGAGGCCTTGCTCTTCTCCGTGCCTGGAAAGCTCTTCCGTTTCCCCCAGTGTCTTGTTAGTGCTTGGCAAAGCTTGGATCATCATCAGTCATCACTTCCTCAGGAAAGGCTTTCCTGACCCCCTAAGTCAGGTCCTCCTTTTTTGCACACTCAGCACCACATACCTGCTTCCTCAGCATTGTCACAGTTGCAGTTTTATATTTACTGGTGTGATAATTTGTCTCTCTCCACTAGACTGTAAGCTCTGGGATTTACAGTGTAAAAACGCTTATTATTTTGTGGTTTCTGTCCTGTTCCAGCCATAAGCACTATGCCTGGCACATAGTAATTGAACGAATGGCAGGGAATAGGGTCACATTTTATGAAAAGAGTGGGAAGGGCAGGGTAGGCATTCCCAAACTGGACTTTTATCAGTCAGTGTCCAATCTGGAGACAGAAACCACACATGCATTTTAACAGGGAACTTAATATAAGATCGTTGGCCAGGAATTAGGGAAGAGAAAAGGCAAAGAGGGTGCTGAGGCGTCACAGAGGTTAGAACCATAAGAAACAGTGATCACCCCTACGGTGGGGGAACAAATGTAAGAGGCTGGGATTTTTTGAAATGTAGAAGCGTGGAGCAGGGCCCTGCAGAGCCGGGACTCAGACCTCTGGGCTGGAGGAGATCCTGTTCTGCTGGTCTTGGTTCCTCAGGAACTTAATGGGGAGACTGTGGAGCTGGCATGCAGACCTCTGATGGGGAGATGCTGGCCAGTTAGCGCTGGTGTCTCTGAGCAGGGAGAGGAGGTGGTGATCAGTTTATTTCTGGAAGTGGTGGAAGCAATTGCTGCTGCTACCATGAAGTGTGTGTGTGGTCATGGTGACACTCTTGGGTACTGAAAGCAAACAGCCTCCCAGTGTCCTTCTGGTGCCCCCTATTGGCAGAGCCAAACGGGTGAAGGGAACATGCTGAGGATAGAAATAACCAGTTTAGGATTTTTAAAAGCCTGTTTTACTAAAGGTTAGAAAGTGGGAGGAGGGAACAATTCATTACCTGGAGGCAGTTGGCAATTGCCTGAGTCTCCAGCATTAGCTTGAACTTAGTATCTTTCTTTGGGTCAGGGAAAAGAGTAGCCATGGCAGCTGACTTGGAAATCATGTATTAGGGGAGTTGTCTGCCCTATTTTGTGGGATATGCTGGATGGATGCAGGAAAAAACAAGTTCATACAATCCAGGGAGATAGGCCCATTGGCAGCTTTACTAGATTCCTACACTGTTATGGGCTTCTCACAGAGCTTGTGAAAATTCCTGTGTCTGTCCCACACACTGATAATGACTGATATCTTTTAAGGGATAGAACACCACTGATATTTGATTATATCTCACCCACAATTTGTGGTTCACATGACTTCACTGTATATGAGCTGATTTGTAAACTGTAAAACATGACGCCAATGAGAAGTATTATTTATTATTTGTATCCTTTCTGGTTCTTGGCTGAGGTCCAGGGAGGTGATGAGTTTCTGTACCCAAGGGAGGACTTCAGAGGAGAGAAAGAACAGAGATCAAAGGCTCAGAGCTTACAAAATTAACAGAGAAGTTTCATACTTTTAAGACTGGTGTTTATAAATAATGGCCCTCCTGACCATTCCTATGGAGGCCAGAATTTGGATCCAGATAAATTGGACAAGTATCTCTATAGAAAGCACTAGTCCATGTATTATTGCTGACTTTGACCATTTAAGTATTTGAGAGTTTTTTGATGGGCTTTTTTCCCCTCCAAAATCAGTTTATTTTAATTGAATGGAATTTATTTACAGCCTGGAATTGGGAATCGGACAAAAGTTCATGCCACATTAGGCTTTCATGGTGGATAAGGTCTGAGGCGTTCCAGGCATCAGTCTGAATCTAGGTGAGGGGTGCTGTCATATGGGGTACTGTTAAATCAGCCTTTACTACACTTACCCAGTTTGTTTTGTAGTTCTGGTTGTGAACTTGGAAGGCCTGTTTTATTTTAATTATTGCCGGGTAGCTTTTAGTTTAATAGTTATCATAAGCAAACATTTAATTAAATCAGTATATCGATAAGATATGCATATATAGTAATTTTACTGCTGCTCAAACAAAGCTGAGAAACTTTTTTTCCCAAACAGTGGGTATACCCACTTTAAATTTAAAAAGAAAGAGGGCCCAAGGAGAGAAAGATACTGCCGGAGGTTAAACAGGTCAGCTGAAAGGCTTCTGACTGGGTGACTGGACCTGCTCTCCACTTGGCTAAGATATAGCTGGAGTCATTGGTCAGAACCATGTACTGAACACCTCTCTGGGTGGCACTATTGCAGGCCCAGACAGTCTGAAAATGGACACAGTCACTGCTGTTTATGTTAATACCAAATGATAAGTATGTGTGCTGTAAATAAATAAATGACATAAAACACTGCGGAAAGTGAAGGGGACCTGGAGCACCTGGGAGGCCTGTCCCTAGAGACTGCACAGGGGTGAATTCAAAGTGATTCTGAGTGCAAAGGAGAGCTCTTGCTCAAGTAGACAAGGTAGGAGAGATGTTCTGGGAAGAACAAAGGGAAGACTTCACCTCGGTGGGCCTTTGGTGAGGGGCCAGTCTGAAAGCAGAAGGAAGGAGTGAGGAGAAGCTGGATTGTGTGTCTTGGTCTGAAAGGGAGCTCTGAAACTCTGAGAGACTGCTACTCGTCTTGGGAACTAGAGGCTGAATATACAAACAGGCAATGGCCAGACTGTACATAAGCACAGAACTCTGACCCACAGCCGGCAGCAGCCTGCCCAGGAGACCCAACCATGATCTGCGCTAAACGACCCAGCAAGCCAGCCTGCTGGGAGTCAGGTTTGTAGGAAGTCAGACAGCTATCTCTAGTGATAGTGCAGGAAGCTAAACAATAACTTCTGTAACCATCACCCCCAAATGGCCAGGACGTGATTCATAACTGACAACGTCCCTATTTTGTCCCAATTTCCACCTTGGGACCAACCAGAGCAAAACAAATATGTACCCTTAACCAATCAGGTAGGACATCCAGCTTCTAGTTAGCACACCTACAGCTTCCCCATGCCAGGAGCCTCCAGTTGGGGCACACCTGAAGATTTCCCCTTTTCCACCAGAAAGCTTTCCCTCTCCACTGCCTGCCTTTAAGTCTCTGCCAAAACACAAGTGACAGTGGCTGACTCCCTTGCTCTAGCAAGCTCTGAACAAATAGCTTTTGCTTTTCTCCTTTGGTTGGTCTTCATTTATTTCCACCGGGATGTTGCTGCTGCAGCTCTGATTCCTCTAGCTTCCCCCTTGCATTTCTGTTTCTACTTTAACAAGCATTATTTGTTCTTTGCTCGGCACTTTGCCCAGGGACATATCAGAAAAAGAGATTAACGGCAGTGCTGATGGGTGTCTGTTTTTTTGAGGGTCACTAGGAAATGCTTCTGAGTGTTTCCTTTTAGGTAGAGTGCAAAGAACATGAGTTTCAATAGAAGAGGCAATGAGAGAGTGCTATTTTGATGTAGTCTGAATAGCTTTTTAATTTTAAGGGGATATTGCTAAGAGTATATTCAGCTCCTATTGGATCACTAATGAGCGGTTGACTTACCCTGTACTCAGTATTACATCCTAGTTCTCTTTATAAAAGTTTTATTATCCTGAGAGTGACTCCAAAGAAAAATATTGCTATTGTTCTAGAGTGTCTAATGGTTTGGGATAATTAATTGGAGGGGGTGGTTGTCATGTAGGGCCTTGTAGATCATAGTCAGGACTGGACCTTTATTCCGAGTAAGATGGAAACCATTGGAGGGTTTTGAAGACAGAAGAGACAAGATCCGATTTGTTTTAAAAGAATCCCTCTAGCTGCAGTGCTGAGAATAGGGCTTGTAGGCAGAAGCAGGAGTAAGACGAGTTTAGTAATCCAGGTAAGAGGCGATATTGACTTGGGCAGGAGGAATACGGAGAAGTGATCAAATTCTGGGTATATTTTCATGATAGAGTCAGTAGGATTTCCTCAATTATTGGATGTCGAATGAAGGAGAGAATGGAATTGTGGTTGATTCCAGAATTTGTAGCTGAAGCAACTGGTAGAATGGAGCTGCAATTAATGGAAATGGGGGAGACTCCAGAAGGATCCGGTTTGGGGGAGTGAGGTGGTGGACTCTCAAGAGCTCAGTTTTACATGTGTTAAATCTGAGACATTCATTAGTCACCCACATGCTGATGGAAAGTAGGTTGTGGCTTTGGAAGGCGGAATGTCTTATGCCTTATGAGTCTTCACGCCTGGTTTGTTGATTGCCTCAATCAACCAACCAACCAACCAACCAACCAACCAACCAACCAACCAACCAACCAGTAAACAATAATGAAGACATTTCTGAGTAGAGGCTGGGGGGGAGGGGGGGGGAGTTATGAGATTTCTAACCCTAGACTGGGTTGAGAGAGGAAAAAACATTTATGTATTTTTGGACAATCATGAAAGAGATAATATTTTTGAAAATTGGTAGATGATGAGGAAAAGGGGCCAAGGGTGTCTTCTCTGTGCCAGTGTCAGCATCTATGAAGTCTTAAATCATGAAATGTTATTTTCATTGATTTAAGAAGAGTCTAACACCTTCACTCTCCCCTGAAGATGCCATCGTGCCTCAGGATGTATGTTGTCATTGTTGCTAAAGGCATGATCATTTTTATCATCAAAACAGTCACCTATTTGATGCAATATGTATAACAGTAGCGCTAGTTTCATATTAATAGTTTGAATTCCAGACAAAATGCCTGGGTATGAATACTGCTTCTATTATCAATAAGTTGTAAGACTTTTTTGCAAATTACTTAACCTTCCTGTGTTTCAGTTTTCTGTTCTGTAAAATAGGAATAATATTAGTACCTATTCCATTAGGTCTTTGTGAGAATAAATTAATATATTAGTGTTCAGAATTGTCTGGCACAAAGTGAATCTCATATGTGATGACTATTATTTTTATATCAAGCACTGTCAAATATATACTGGGTGCCATGGTCAACACTGTATTTGACATAATTCCTTAATGACTGTGATTCTATTGATGGCTATAAATCTATTGGTGATAAATGAGACAATATCTCACAAGGAAAAAAGAAAATAAATTTAGAAAGCTCACTGAACTCAGAACTGCTGGTGGGAAGTCTGGAAATGAACCAGAAACAGTTTTAACCTCCCATACAAGGTCTAACTTGATTTCCACCTAGCACTTAAGTGGCAAAGCAAACTAACTGAGGATCTCAGAGGGCCATAATTTTAATATTTCAACAACTGCCACATGGAATAGGGAGCTATAATGCTGGGCACGTTGTCTAGATGCCAGACCTTGGAGCATCTAGACTCACACAACTCCAGAGTGTGTCCTTTAGAAAAATGAGAAAAGCTTGTCTCTGCCCCAGGGCTGAGCCCTGGTAGGTGCCAACAGAGAGAGATGAATATGAGGATGATCTGCCAAAGCTCTTCCTGTCCTGTGTGATCAGAGCAGATAAAAGGAAGGGATGAGGGAAAAAGAATGTCTATGAGATGTGGAAGGATATTAGGAGACACTGTAGTTTCTTGTTCTATATTATAGTTACTCAGATATTAAAATTATGGCCAATTGGACTTTAACACCCCACTGACTTTACCAGATAAATCTTCCAGACAAAAAACCAACAAGGAGACAATGACTCTAAATGGCACACTAGATCAGATGGATTTAATTGACATTTACAGAACATTTCACCCCAAAGCTGCAGAATATACATTCTCCTCAAGTGCACGTGGGACATTCTCAAAGATAGACAATGTTAGGACACAAAACAAGTTTCTACAAGTTCAAGAAGATTGAAATCATATTTAAGCATCTTCTTAGACATTTATCCCTTCAAATACTGTGCAGCTGTAAAAAAGAAGGATCCCTTACCCTTTGAGACAGCATGGAGGGACCTGGAGAGTATTATGCTAAGTGAAATAAGCCAGTCAGAGAAAGACAAGTATCACATGATCCTACTCATATGTGGAACCTAATGAACAAAAGAAGCCAATGAACAAAATAGATCCAGAGACACAGAAGCATGAAAGGCAGGAGTGTGGGGGTGGGGGAGAGATTAACCTAAGAACTTCTATGCGTACACGCATAACCCATGGACGCAGACAATAGTTTGGTGAAGGCCTGGAGGGGGTGTGCAGAGTGGAGAGGATCAATGGGGGCAAAAGGGAGACATTTGTAATACTTTCAACAGTAAAGATAAATTTAAAGAAAACTGAATTAAAATAAAATTATGGCCTAGTGAGACTCTCAGTTGCTTTGCCATTCAGGTGCCAAGTGGAAACCAAGACTATTCCTCTGAGATGATTGATTACTGACTGACTGAATGAGTTGAGTAAGCAATCACTCAAACATTTACTGAGTACTGCTCATGTGTCAGGAAAGATACCATGCTTTGGAGATATTTTTACATGGCTGAGAAATATTTTCTTGTTAGTTGCTGATTTAAGGGGGGAAGTAACTTTTATAGGATAGTCCTCAAAGAAATGAAGATATTTTAAGAGATTGATTCATTTAGAAAATGATTATGTGTGCCAAGCACTGTGCTAGATGCTGGGATACAACAAAATAAGACCCAGACTCTGCCATCAGGAGTTTACAGGGGAGGGAAGCTGGGAAATTCATCTAGCCCAAAGATTGATGAGCAGGCCCACAAAACCTAACCCAGTTTTGTGAGTGAATTCAAGGGTATTTGCCCTGAGTTATAGGATAAGTAGGAGTTGCTAGACTTGGGGGAGAGGTGAAGGACAGAGTTATAAAATCTAAACAAGCCCTGAGGAAGCTCTGTCATCCCAGTGGCCTCCTGAGCTCAGATCCAATTTTAGAAACTGAGCCTAGTGTTAGGCCATGAAGATTAACTCACCCCAACTGGGGCAGGTGCTGTTACCCAGAAGAGCTTTGAGGTTAACTTTGTACCATAGGCTGGGGCTGTGCTCCCAGAGCTCTCCTTGAGAGAGTGGAATTTAATTGGTGCTTATTTTTGGTGCCCTTGTAAAGGGTGATTCCTGAGCCCGCTGAAATGGAAACCATCTAACTCCTAAATGACTGGCAGGCAAGGAGCTGAATCGCACCCACCACTTCAGCTAATGTAGATGCCAGGCAAGTACAATATGTTTGGGGCTTTACTCCAGTATCAAATGGTGGATGAAATGGGAGAGCTGCCCCGTGAGAGTCAGCCTCAGATGCATGGGAAAGGAATAGCTGTTCCTTGTGTCAACAAGGAGGCTTTCTTTGTGTGTGCAGAACTAAAGACATGCAGCTCACTTACTGGTCTGGCTAAACTTCAACAATTTGTGTGTTTTTTTCCCCTCCTCCTAGGAACATTTTGTTCACGCTGGTGGTTAAAAGGGGGCAGCTTTCTCATGGAACTACAGCAGGAAGTATTTACGTTAGATAAAAGGAAGGACTACTTGGCAGAATGCAGGACTGGGTTCCCAGGGGGATTATGGAATCTGATTTTTATTCATGTACTTTCTTATTAAATAACTTAAGTAATAAGAGTGGCAAGGCATAATCCTCATCCCATTTTTAAAAGGCCTGTGCTTTGGGATTCAGAGGAAACGGAGTAACCTGTGACCAGGAGAACCCTAGGTGGCTTCATGGGGCTGAACTGGCATTGGGGCTGGGATCAGATGTGGAAAGAAGAGTGGGGAAGGCAGTACCGAAAGAGGCAGAACAAAGGGATCAGAGCAGGAAAGCACGAGGGACAAATGGGACAGAGAAAGTGGGGTGATCTGGAATGTGGGCTCTGAGAGGGGATAATATTAGCAGGTAATGTGAGGGCTGGATTTGGAAAGCCTGGAAGGTTTGCCCAGGGAGTTTAGATTTTACTCAACAGGAGACCAGAAGCTATTTTTTCCTGGGTTTTGAGCAGGAAAGAGAAATGATAGAAATGGTGCTTCAGGGATCATGGTCTTTTAGAGATTGAAGGGAACTTATTGCCATGTAGTTCAGTGTTTCTCAAATTCTAATGGCATCAGAATAATTTGGGGGGGGGGGAAGGGCTTGTTAAAATTCAGATTCCCAGGCCTGTTCCCAGAAGTTCTCATTTGCAGAACCTGCAATTAAACTAAGTGAATCTGCAGTTAAACAAAGCCACAAAGCCATTGTTGATCCTGGTACTACTAGAGTGAGAGACCCACACTGGGAGAACACTGTTGGCCTTTTGGAAGGCACTGTTCAAGGGGTCCAAGCAGGGAAGCCTCTGATGAACCCACTGGGAAAGAGTCAGCCCTAAAATATGTTCAGGCCCAGAAAGCAGGAAGCCGACTTTTTTTTTTTAAATCCTTACCCAAGGATATTTTTTTTCCATTGCTTTTCAGAGAGAATGAAGGGAGGGGGGAGAGAGAGAGAGAAACACTGATGTGTAAAGAAAGACACATTGGTTGCCTCCCGCACATGTCCCAACCAGGCCAAGATTGAGCCTACAACAGAGGAATGTATCCTTGAGTGGAATCGAATCCATGGTCTATGCTCTAACCACTGAGCAAACCCAGCTAGGGCAGGAAACTGACTTTTGATAGTACCAGTCCACTAGGAACTGTTGGTTCCCTTTTCTCTATACTCCAACCTTGGAGGGCCTTGGAGCCTTGAAGGGAGAAAATGAGAAGAAAGAAATGAGAAGTGGAACACGCCCTCTTTCCTGGACAGCAGACCCTGGCTGTGTTGTGCTGGTAAATATTTAACCAGGACATCACTATTTTTAAACCAGCACACCAACTCTCCAAGGTAAAAAAGCACTGTCTTGGAGTATTTGCCTATTTCTGTGGTGTAAATACTCCCAGCATGGCTACCTCAGGCTACCAATGTGATGTCACTGAACACGAAGTTGGGAAGAGATGCCCACAACTGTGAGCCATGGGAACCCCATCCTCCTCACCATTGCCCCTAGCCTGAAATCATGCCCAAACTGGAGTGGTGGAAAAGAACCAGAATAAAAATTGAGTTGTTAAAGAGTATATTGTCTGTGACTGTGCTTTATTATTTAAAGTAACCATAGGGCTTCCTGTTAAGTTTTCATCCAGTGGCAAGAGAAAAAGTGAATAAAGTTCAGTTTGGGGATAATAAGAGACAAAAGTAAAGTTGCATTTTAACAATATCCTAAGGATGGTGCCTGTCTAATGTACAGGTTACATTGGCAAAATGTAACTGTTAAGATACTTCTAAAAACAAATATCATCAAGTGGAAATACAAAACTGAAAGGTACATGTGAAATCTCAGCCCCAAATTGAGAACCACAGATGTAGGGTGTTCTGCAGTTGATGAGGTTTGTTTTGGAGAATTTTCCTTAGTGTTCCAAAACAGATGTCCCCCAAATGAAGGCAGCTGTCTCAGTGATTAAAAACAAATGAAACTGTTTAAAGATGCTAAGATAGCATAGGAAGAACCACCAAAGATGCGGATAAGACAGTTATACTGACTTAGACCTCACAGGTATACTGTGGGGATTCAATGAGCAAACAAATTTGAACCTGTCTAATACACACAGTAGGTTTATAAGCAGTAGTATCTAGTTTTTCTTCAGAGCTTAATTGTTTCAATAATGTGGATCATGCTCGCTTCCTGTTAGGGAGTTTCATCCGTGTTAATAAATGCAAGATAGAATTAATAGAATAGTTGCTCTTGCGGGTCTCTTCTTCCCTCGCCTCTTGCTGACAGATGTCACAACTGCAGCCTCAGGGAGCCTCAGTCGGGGAGAGAGCCAGGACCTTCTAAGCCTTTGGCAGGTGGGGAGCGAGGAGGGAGAAACGAGGACCAGAATCAGCTTTTAAATGGGCTCCAAAGTGCCCACCGCTAGTAAAAACAACTTCTGTGTAGCTTAAGCCACCTCGAGGACAGCAGGCCCACAGCTCTCCCACGTTGGCTTCCCGAATAACGGACTTTTTGTAAGGACCTTCCTAACCAAACAGTGTATTACTGCCGCATAAACTGCTCCCACAGAACTGCTGCTTCAAATGGAGAACGGGTGTGGAAACCACAAGGACCCCCATCTGAATCGCGACCGCTTGCAGTGGGGGGCTGCCCAGTTTCCTAAGCTCCATTCACACACCGCCGCTGCCTGCTTTCAGCGACACAAGCCCTGCCTGTGGCCGCCGCGTCCTCCGAGCCTGCAAGGCTCCAGGCTTCCCGCAGCCTCGTCCCCGCGTCTGGAAACGGAAACTTCAAGGGGGCGGGATGGGGCCTGCGCCCGGCCCCGGGCGTTACGGGCACCGTGGGGGTTGTGGCCCAGGGCGCAGGGGCACCGGCCCGGGGCGTTTCACCAAGCGCGGGGCACACGGGGGTTCGCTCGGCTGCGGGCTGGGCGGGAGCCCGGGACTGGAGCGCGCGGGGCTGCCGGCCGCCGGGGCCGGAGCGCAGCTGCATTTGGGGCTCAGCGGCGGCGCTTTCGGGACTTCACACAGCTCTTGTTTCTTATTAGTGAGTCTAAAACGCGAACACCAGTCCTTCTGGCTCGGAAGGCTTTTCCGTGAGGAATCCTGACTACTCACTCATCCGAGCTAGAGCCTAGAATCGGAGACTGCGCGGAGCAGAGAGAGCACCGCGGGCCCCGGCGAGCGCGAGCGGAGAGGCGGAGGTTGCACCGCGGCGGGCTCCCCGCAGGCGCAGAAGCGAGTCTGAAGCCGGAGGACGTGCGCGGCGAGGCGGCCGGAAGCAGTTGCACAAGACTCAATTTGTCTAAGGCCGAGCACACCTTCGTCGTCTCCCACATGGTCTAGCGGTTAGGATTCCTGGTTTTCACCCAGGCGGCCCGGGTTCGACTCCCGGTGTGGGAACGCCATAACTTTTTTTTTTTTTTTTTAAAGCACCAATTTAGGCTTAGCAAGGCCAAGACTGGTCTTAGAAAACGCTCAAACCCCGTTTCAGAGCCCCGCGCGCGGGGGGAGGGCGGGGCGGGGCGAGGGAGCTGCAGGGCCTCAGTCTACCTCCGGAGCCGCCCTGCCTGCAAAGCCGACGGAAGGGCAGTGACTCTGAGCAGGGTGAAGCTCGCTTTTGAAATGAGGAATCAAATCTGAGGTGAAAAAACGGGGAAACCGCCAGTCCCGTGCTGAAATGTATGTTCCAGTTGGTTTTTCTGCCCTAATTTTTCCTTGTGCTGTGGCTATGGAGCAAATGATCAAAAAGTGCGCTTCTTTGAAAGAACAAGACACGTTTTAGGATATTGCAGGGCTTTTTCAGTTGCCTAAAGCCATTCCTTTGAGAAGGACAGTAAGGTTTCCAGAAAAAAATACACACAAAAACGCCCCATTGTTAAGGGCAGATTAAGTAGTTCAGTGTGCAGTCTATGTGTTTGCGATTCAAAGGGCTCGCTAAACCAGTTAATTGGGGAGGGGGTGGGGGGAGAAAAAAGAAAATTAGGTTACTACAAATATTGAGGAGTGGCGAGAATTCATGATATACTCAGTTAGCATTAGAAATCTTAGCATTGATGTGACCAGTCAGTTTCAAACTGTCGCAGCCTGTGCCATAATGGTTCATCTTGCTTACCCCTCCAAACAGCTGCTATTAGGAAAAACCTTAAGGTGTTTGGAAGCCACCCTTCTTTCCCACTGGTGTTGAATTCTTTGAAGGTTCCTCAGTTTCTTCCTAGACTGCCAATACCACCGAGAAATGAAAAAACTTGGTGTCATGTAACTTTGTTTGAAATTTGCTATGTTTTAAAGTCCTTTGGAATTTTAAGAGACACAAAAACAAATGTCATCTTCATGAGACAAATACTAGGCTAATATATGCTCATTCAAAATTCCTAATAAAGAGCTTGGAGGAGAAATTGATCATCAGCTGGTTATCTGTATTTATCCAATCAAATAGGACAGAATTGATAAGCAAATAAAAAGCCCAGTAATAATAATAGGTAATATTTAGTGAGCATGTACTATGAACCAGGCTAAATGCTTTACACATTTTTTTTTTTTTCCAATTTCATCTTTATTTTGTTATTAGGTGATATTATTATGCCTGTATTAACCATTGGCCTCGTAGGGAAACTGATGACACGTTCTTAGCAGAGAGTTCAACAAAGGGACTATTGAGGGTTTATTTAGTGTTTAGGGAAGCATCGATAATTAATGCAGCCCTCAGGGCTCCTGGGCCTAAATGGGGAGAGAGAAGCGCTGATGAAGAGGGCTGCTAGTGAGGAGCTGTGTTTTTTGTTGTTGTTTGTTTTAAAACTTGCTTTTGCTTTCATATGGCAGGAGAATGTCATTCAAATGAAGGCTGTCAAATCTATTTATCCTATTAATGATTCATTTTCATAAAATAGATTTTTGGCTTCATGGATTTGACTAAAGCTTACTTTGGATGCCTATGAAACTTAAGAGACTCAGAGCATAGTAGATCTAAAGACACATACTTAATAAAAACTTTAACTTTGTGGGGAGATGATTGCTTGAGTTATATTTGGTATTTTTAGTCTTGCATTTTTGCAGAACATTTTGCCATAATTTTTATTAATTATCCTCATAATCAGCCTTTAGCTGCATGGACTATTTGAGCTGCAAAGGCCCTTCACAGTAATTTAATAGAGCCCCTCATGGAGCATTGGGTCTGGAATTTTATTTCTCTGGTTCCCTGGCATTGGACTTTAGAGTGTATCCACCAAAAACTGGAATCTCTACATGGAGTCCTAGCCAGATACCACTCCCTCCAAATCCTGGTTTCAGGGAAGGGGATTGGGAAGAGAGAAGATAAATTTTAAAAATTCAGTTGTGTCTTGTTTTTGGTTAGTGTTCACAGAATAGCTACATGAACATAGAACAATTTTCCTTTTTGAGGTTTTGAGGGTTGTTTTGTTTTTATTCACCATATAAACATTTCTAGAAAGTGATAATCTTAATTTATTTGGGATATTTGAAATAGCCATATGTTCCCAATATGTTCCCATTTCTGCATATGGTCATAAACTCTGAGTGATTCTGCATGAAGATCAACTTATACCCATCCACATATGTATTTATAGTTGTATATACTTGTATGTTCCCTCAGAGATATATACTTTATGTAAAAAATATCCTAAATAATTGCAACCTTAAAACTTCATATTAATACAAGACAGGGAAGGCAAATATGAATTTTAACCCACTCATATTGAAAAGCTGAAAGAACTTGGAAAAACACTGAATACTTGGAAAATCACTGGAACAAATAATCAAAAAAATCAATTTGCAAACATCTAGAAGACCACAGGGTACTGGGTAATCAGCCCACATAGCTTTGTGAAAAACAAAGCTTATCGGATGAATCTAATTTCCTTTTGTCACAGAGTGACCGACATGGTGGGTGGGGGGTGGGCAGTCAAGATTATCTATCCTGATTTAAGAAAGCTTGAGATTTTCTACTTTGTTGTGTACTCATGAAGAAAATGTAGGCAAGGCTATTGCCCTCTGGCAGTAACACATTTAAACTGAAGTTTGGGGCTCAGCTTCACCCAGATAAGCAACTTATACTCAGTCTGTGCAAAAATGACCTCATCCTCCTTCCGAGTCTCTTTTACCTGGATTCCTTATTTTTTAAAGTATTCAGGTTCTCTTTGCACAAATTACTTCATCTCTCAGTTCCTCAGTTTCCTCAACTCTAAAATGGGGGTAATAATAGGACATACCTCATAGGGTGGTGAATATTAGAGAAGATAATGCTTATAAAGTGTTTGGCTCAGTTTTGGGCCAATTAACTCTGGTTGCCATCACCACCACCACCATCATTATTATCATGTTTAGTCCCTCTTTTTCCTTGACTTCTAATCACGGTGTTAAACCTGGTCATTTCTACCTCTTCCATGGCACCCACATATGTTCTTTTTCTTTTTTATTGCATTTATCGGGGTGACATATAAAATTGTATAGGTGTTCATAAAATTGCATAGGTTTCAGATGTACAGTTCTATACTACATCGTCTGTGTATTGCATTGTGTGTTCACACCAAGTCAAGTCTCAGTCAACATATATGTTCATATCTACTTCTCCTGCCACTGTGCTGGGTCCGAGTGTTTTGTTCCTTGGACTATTGCAATAGGAACCAAACTGGTTTCTTTGTCTTCCATCTCACCCATCTTTTCCATGTCACATTCTGCTGCCTCTCACAGCTTGGAGCTGAGCATGCTGCTCCCCTGCACCTAAACCCTCAGTTTGGGCAGCCACGCGCTTCAAACCTACCTTTGCAGCCAGATTCTTTCCTCTTCCCTCCATGAACCCCAGAGTCCAGTTAACTTCTCGTTGTGTCTTGTATCTGGCCCTTTCTCAGTTTTTTTCCTCCCACTGAAATGCTCTTATGCCCTTTCTCTAAGTATCTGCATCTTATCCCTATGCTTTAAAGCTGAACTCAAATGTTACATCCTTCATGTAGCTTCCCTTACCTCTCCTGCCAGTGGGAACCTCTTCTGATTCTCCTTAGCATCCTGTGAACTTCTCTCCCGATACAAACTCTTCTCTAACTTCAGGTCTTAGCTTAGGTGTTATTTTCCTCTGAAAGTCTCTCCTGTCCCACTGACAGTGGGCGAGGTGGTTTGCTCTGAGTTTCCCTCTCATTGAATTTACTGCACTGCTGTGGCCCCACTAGACTGTACGCTCCAGGGCCAGGGCCATGCGCACAGTAAGTACTTAAAAAACATGTGTTGAGGGAATGTATGAGCCAGACAAGGATTGTATTGCCCCAAGGAACACCTTAGCTTCCAAGTTATAGAAAACCACTGCAACCAGTTCAGGCCCAGTAGAGACTCATTGGGCTTATATAACTAAGCTGTGGGAAGTGGAGTGGTGTGGCTGGCTTCAGGGACAACCAGAACCAGTGTTCCCTCTGTGTGTGTGTCAGATTTACTCTCCCCTATTATGCACCATTTACTTCCACATGGCAGGGGATCTGGGCACCACCAGCTCCAGGCTTATTCCTCACAGCCTCCCCACCCGAGAGGAAAGGCGTTTCTTAGTTTCTGTTGGAAAGTGCTGGGGAGGAATGTTGCCTCGCCTGGGCCCTGTGCTCTCTTATGGTTGAAGCATGTAGGGTGTTATGATTGGCAGCCCTCGTTAGAACCATGTGGTGGAGAGGAGGGAGGAACAGGGATTAAAACTGAGCCAGAGGAATGAAATGACGGTGGCACAACTTTGTGAATATACTAAAAAAACCCCAAATTGTAAAAGGCTAAATGTTATGGTATATGAATTATATCTTAATAAAGAAATGAAAAAAATTAAGCCAGAGAGAAGGTCTTACTGGCAAAACAAGCATTTTTATATTCTTTTTATCTGAGTTATTCATTTATTCTACAATAATTTATAGTGTGCCTACTGTGTGCCAGCACTTATCTAGATTTATAGTTTAGTTGGGGAATCACACACACACACACACACACACACACACACACACACACAGAAATAAGGTAAGGAGTTTGAATTTCATTCTACTTGTGATAGAAAACCTCTGGAGATTTAAGCACAGAGAGAATCCCACCCCCAGGAGACCCTGGATTGGAGAGACTTTGAAAGGCTTCCGGTCTGGTCCTCTGCTTGTGGTGAGCACCACCCACACTTTCATAGGAAGATGAGAATATGTTCACAGATCTCTTGAGGTGACTTTCATAACTTCATTTTCAGAATTTGGAAACTTTGTCATAAAATAAAGGTTCCTTGTGGACGAACCTACATCACATTATACTTTACTTTCAGCCCATTTGCCCAGAGTGAGCCAAATTGCAAAGTTTGAGAGCACATTCCTCACTTCTGACAGCAACTGCAAGTTGGGGTGTGGGTTCCCCAGTCACCTTCAGGTTGGATGATGTGCTAAGAGGACCCCGGGAACTCACTGAGAGGGTACAGATCAAAATCAGTGAGAGGAAGAGATGCATAAGGCAGAGCCTGAGAGGGCTCCGAACACCAAGCTTCTGTTGTCCTTTCTCCCTGTGGAGTCAGATTACATTACCCACCTAGTAGTGACGTGTGACAATATGCATGGAACATTGCCAACCAGAGAAGCTCATCTAAATTTTTATTGGGTTTTCATTATGTAGGCATGATTGATTGAATGATTGATTGATTGCCCATGTAGTTCAACTCAAACTCTAGGTTGATTGATAACAAGTGACTCAGAGATCCCATCCTAAGTCACATGGTTGGTCTTTGGCTGGGCCAGCAACCACTCTTAAACTGTCAGGTGTGGCCAGCCCCTGCCCTAAACAAAGATACTCCCATCAGATATCACATAGCTTACTTCCCAGAATTCAAGGGCAAAAACCAGATCTCTCTTTAAGAAGCTCATAATCTTGACTATAGGTCATTTTTTCCTAGTTTTCTTCTCAAAGGAGTTGGAGGAGACAGGATTGGTTATTGACACAAGCTGTTTGCTAAAACATAGGCTCGTGCTGACTCTGGTCTCTCTGCCATTTTTATTCTCCAGACTTTGAAGAGGAAGTTCCAGAAAGAGGGGTGAGGAGTGGCTGTGGGGAACAGCAGGTTCTGAGGCCCACACTCTGGCTGGCTGCCTCATGTCACCACCCTCTGATCTTAAAACAAAAGCAATAGGCCCTTGGGGTATGTCTGATGCTGGGGATTTCTGCCTCATCAGAACAGCAGGTTAGTTTGAAGGATGTCACCTGCATTAGGATTTCCACTGGAAGGTCCAAAGCTAAGTTATGGAATGGCAGAAGATGGATGCCTGTCAGGATTTAGTCCAGATCTTGCAGGATTTCACAGTGGATCTGGGGAGTTCACCATTTTATCAGGGACCTCCACCCCACCCAGTGGGTTTTAGTTACATTGGCCCAACACCTGCCACAGTCTGGGTGCATCACCGTTTACCCTGACTCTCTGATTGTGTATAAACTTAGCAAGTCCATTTGCCAAAGGCAGCAATCTCCACCATTTATTTCTTGCCCCTGGGTGCCTCTCAATCCAGTGCTGTTTTCTATTTTAAGCTCTAATATAGGAATTGGTGGTGGTGGTGGTGGAGTCATGTAGAGGAAGGCAGGAGATCTTATAAGCATCAGATGTGTTCACTGAGTCAACGTGGGAACAGTACAGTGACAGTTATCAGAAGCTGGAGTAATTTTCCATAACCCGTGCTCATTAATGTCCTGATTGGGGTTAATGGATTCAAAGGAGGTGGAGAGAACAGTGCACTAAGGGGAGTGAAGTAGGAATAATCAGAATTTGGCAACAGCTCAGCGGTGAGGTGTTAAGGGAAGGGATGATTTGTTGACAACCCCAAGATGATAAGCGTCCCCAGAGAGACAGAGAAGTGGGGCAGAGAGAATTAGATTGTCTCTTCTGACAAATTTGAGGCACTGTTGGGACATCTAAATGGAACAACCTAAGAACACAGGAAATCCAGGCTGGAACACCTGTGAAAGTAGACACCTACAAGGGCAGTTGTCATTTTCAGGTAAATAGGAGGCTTAGCAGTTTTCTAACTGAACAGTGCCTGGCTGTTTCAAGCAGTAGATGAGGAAAAGAAAGGAGCGTGATGAGCATGTGAGAGAGGTTCTGTCGTGTACCTGGCCTACAGTGACAGAAACAAATTTTTTTTTTTTTTAGGTCCTCACCTAAGGATATATATTTTATTGCTTTTCAGAGAGAGTGGAAGGGAGAGAGAGAAACATCAATGTGAGAGAGACACATCAATTGGTTGCCTACATGGGGAATGGAGCAACTGCGATACGTGCCCTTGGCCGGAATTGAACCCAGGACCCATCAGGCTACAGGCTGATGCTCTAACCACTGAGCCAAACCAGCTAGGGCAGGAACAAAATTTTGTATGTAAACCTCTAAACCTGCAGTGACAGACATCTCAAGAGCACCAGCCATGCACTGAACAGCTCCAAGGGCCCCCAGTCCCATTGCAGTTATCATAGATTTGATATTTATTATGATAATTTTCTGGTAGATGGCAGCAAAGTGTCTTGAGGAAGGTGTGACTTTTTCTGATTTGTGCAAAGGTGCTATATAAGCTAGCAGAGGCTCTGGGGTGCTTGTTAGGCTATTTTTAAAAATAAGTCTTGGTTAATGAAGCCTGCAAATTTTCTAGTCCCTTCTGATCTTGCTACATTATGTGAAGAATCAGTCAAAGACCCTGAGCTACTAATTATTTTGTAGATTGGGTGTTTTAATGTTGGCACCTAGCTTCTTGCATATGCTTTGTGTGTGATTCTGGGACACATTGAAAAAGGGAGTTGCTACAAATTTCATGGAAACCATTTACTGTATATTGCATATCAAGAGCCATACACGTGTTCCTTCCTTTTATCTTTTTTTTTTTTTCCACTTTATCTTTATTGTTGAGACCATTACAGATGTCCCCCTTTTAACCCTACTGATCCCCTCCACCCCACATCCACCCAACCCCCAAGCCCTTCCCACAACAATGTCCACGTCCATGGGCCATGCCCATAAACATACAAGTTCCCTGATTAATCTCTTCCCACCCACACCCCCCTCCCTGCCTTCCCTCCGAGATCCCTCAGTTTGTTCCAAGCTTCTATGTTACTGGATCCACTTTGTTCATCAGTTTATTTTGTTTATTATATTCCACATATAAGTGAGATCATTTGGTACTTGTCCTTCTCGGACTGGCTCATTTCACTTAGCAGAATACTCTCTAGTTCCCTCCATGCTGTGCCAAAGGCCAAAAGGTCCTTCCTCTTCACAGCTGCATAGTACTCCATAGTGTGAATGTGCCACAGCTTTTTTATCCACTCATCTACTGATGGGCACTTGGGTTGTTTCTAAATCTTAGCTATAGTGAATTGCGCTGCTATGAACATAGGGGTGTATAAGTTCTTTGAGATTGGTGTTTCGGGTTCCTTAGGATATATTCCTAGAAATGGGATCACTGGGTCAAATGGCAGGTCAATTTTTAATCTTTTGAGGAAACTCCATACTGCTTTCCATATTGGCTGCACCAGTCTGCATTCCAGCAGTGTACTAGGGTTCCCTTTTCTACACACTCTCACCAGCACTTGTAGTTCATTGACTTGTTGATGGTAGCCATTCTGACAGGTGTGAAGTGACACCTCATTCTGGTTTTAATTTGCATCTCTCTGATGATTATCGACGTTGAACATTTTTTCATATGTCTCGTAGCCATTTGCATGTCCTTTTTGGAGAAGGGTCTATTTAGGTCCACTGCCCATTTTTTAATTGGATTGTTTATCTTCCTTTTATTAAGTTGTATAAGTTCCTTATATATTTTGGATATTAACCCTTTATCAGATGTGTCATTGGCAAATATGTTCTCCCAGACAGTGGGCTCCCTTTTCATTTTGTTAATGGTTTCCTTTGCTGTGCAGAAGCTTTTTATTTTGATGCAGTCCCATTTGCTTATTTTCTCCTTAGTTACTCTTGCCCTAGGAGATGTATCAGCAAGCATATTGCTATGAGAGATGTCTGAGATTTTACCGCCTATATTTTCCTCTAGGATTTTTATGGTTTCATGTCTTACATTTAAGTCTTTTATCCATTTTGAATTTACTTTTGTGTATGGTGTAAGTTGGTGGTCCAGTTTCATTTTTTTGCATGTATCTGTCCAATTTTTCCAACACCATTTATTGAAAAGACTGTCTTTATTCCATTGTATGTTATTGCCTCCTTTGTCAAATATTAATTTACCATAATGACATGGGTCAATTTCTGGGTTCTCTGTTCTGTTCTACTGATCAATATGTCTGTTCTTCTGCCAGACATATTGGCTGTTTTGATTACAGTGGGTTTGTAGTATAACTTGATATCTTGTATTGTGATCCCTCCAACTTTGTTCTTCTTTCTCAAGATTGCCGTGACTATTTGGGGTGTTTTTTTGGTTCCAGATAAATTTTTGAAGTGTTTTTTCTAGATCTGTGAAATATGCTGTTGGTATTTTAATAGGGATTGCTTTGAATTTATAGATTGCTTTGGGTGATATGGACATTTCAATGATGTTAATTCTTCCAATCCATGAACATGGTATATTTTTCCATTTGCTTATAACTTCCTCTATTTCTTTTTTCAGTGTCCTATAGTTTTCTGAGTAAAAGTCTTTTATATCTTTGGTTAAGTTTATTCCTAGGTATCTTATTTTTTTAGTTGCAATGGTAAATGGAATTTTTTTTTAGTTTCTGTTTCTGAGAGTTCATTATTGGTGTATAAAAATGCCATCAATTTCTGGGTGTTAATTTTATATCCTGCTACCTTGCTGAATTCATTTATTAAATCTAGTAGTTTTCTGGTGGAGTCTTTAGGATTCTCTATGTACAATATCATGTCATCTGCAAATAATGACAATTTTGTTTCCTCCTTTCCAATTTGGATGCCTTTTATGTTTTCTTCTTGTCTGACTGCTGTGGCAAGGACATCCAGTACTATGTTGAATAAGAGTGGTGAAAGCAGACACCCTGTCTTGTTCCTGTTCTTAGGGGAAATGGTTTTAGTTTTTGCCCACTGAGTATAATGTTGGCTGTAGGTTTGCCATATATGGCTTTTATTATATTGGGGTATGATCCCTCTATTCTCACTTTGCTGAGAGTTTTTATAAAAAATGGGTGTTGGATTTTATTGAATGCTTTTTCTGCATCTATTGATAAGATCATGTGATTTTTATCTTTCAGTTTGTTTATGTGATGTATCACGTTTATTGATCTGTGAATATTGTACCAGCCTTGCATCCCCGGAATAAATCCCACTTGGTCATGGTGTATGATCTTTTTAATATATTGCTGGATCTGATTTGCTAATATTTTGTTGAGGATTTTAGCGTCTATATTCATCAGAGATATTGGCCTGTAATTCTCTTTCTTTGTAGTATCTTTATCTGGCTTTGGAATTAGGCTAATGCTGGCCTCGCAAAAAGAATTTGGAAGTGTTCCTTCCTCTTGGATTTTTTGAAATAGTTTGAGGAGGATAGGTGTTAATTCTTCTTTGAATGTTTGGTAAAACCCTCCTGTGAAGCCATCCGGGACAGGGCTTTTTTGTGCAGGGAGCCCTTGGATTACTGCTTCAACTTCATCAGCAGTTATTGGTCTATTTAGACTTTCTGACTCTTCCTGATTGAGTTTTGAAAGGTTGTATTTTTCTAGGAATTCATCCATTTCATCCAGGTTGTCCAGCTTAGTGGCATATAGTTGTTCATAGTACTTTCTTACAATCCTCTGTATTTCTGTTGGGTCATTTGTTATTTCACCTTTTTCGTCTCTGATTTTGTTTATTTGGTTCCTCTCTCTTTGTTTCTTGATGAGCCTGGCTAAAGGTTCATCAATCTTGTTGATCTTTTCAAAGAACCAGCTCTTGGTTTCATTAATATTTCATATTGTTTTTTTAGTCTCTATGTCACTTATTTCTGCTCTAATCTTTATTATTTCTTTCCTTCTACTTACTCTGGGCTTTTCTTGTTGTTCCCTTTCTAAGTTTTTGAGTTGTAGGGTTAAAAAGTCTATCAGAAGTTTTTCTTGTTTTTTGAGGTAGGCTTGTAGTGCTATCAACTTCCCTCTCAGTACTGCTTTCATTGTGTTCCATAGATTTGGAGTTGTTGTGTGTTCATTTTCATTTGTTTCTAGGAAGTTTTTTATTTCTTTCTTGATCTCTTTGGCAACCCATTCATTGTTTAAAAGCATACCTTTCAGTCTCCATTTGTTTAAATGTCTTTTAGTGTTTTTATTGTAGTTGATTTCTAGTTTCATGCCATAGTGATCTGAGAAGATGCTTGATATGGTTTCAATCTTCTTGAACTTATAGAGACTTGTTTTGTGTCCTAACATGTGGTCTATCTTTGAGAATGATCTCTGTGCACTTGAGAAGAATGTATATTCTGCAGCTTTGGGGTAGAATGTTCTGTAAATGTCGACTAGATCCATCTGATCTAGTGTTTCATTTAGGGTCGTTGTTGATCTTTTGTCTGGAAGACCTATCCAGTAAAGTCAGTGGGGTGTTAAAGTCCCCAAGTATGACTGTATTGCTGTTGATCTCTCCCTTAAAATCCTCTAGAAGTTTTTGAAATAAATTTAGGTGCTTCTATATTGGGTGCATATATGTTTATCAGGCTTATATCCTCTTGCTGGATTGATCCCTTTAGTATTATGTAATAACCTTTCTTGTCTCTCATTATGGTCTTCATTTTGAAGTCTATTTTGTCTGATATGAGTATTGCTACCCCAGCTTTTTTTCCATTTCCATTTGCATGGAAATTTTTTTCCATCCCTTCACTCTCATCCTGTATGAGTCTTTTGTTCTGAGTTGGGTCTCGTGTAGACAGCATATAGTTGGGTGATGTTTTGTTATCCATTCAGCCACCCTATATCTCTTTAATGGGGCATTTAATCCATTTACATTTAAGGTTATTATTGAAAGATACTTATCTACTGACATTTTGTTTCTTCATAGCTGTTTCCCATTCTCTTTATTTTTACGTCTAATTATAGCAGTCCCTTTAACGTTTCCTGTAATGCTGGTTTTGTAGTGATAAAGTCTTTTAACCTTTTTTTGTCTTGGAAGCTCTTTGTTTCACCATCCAGCTTGATTGATAATCTTGCTGGATAGAGTAGTCTTGGTTTCAGATCCTTCTTTTGCATTACCTTGAATACTTCATGCCATTCCCTTCTGGCCTGTAGAGTTTCTAATGAGAAGTCAGATCACAGCCTTATGGGAGCTCCTTTGTAGGTTTGCTTTTCTCTAGCTTCCTTTAAGATTCTCTCTTTGTCTTGGATTTTTGACATTTTAATTATGATATGTCTGGGCATGAGCCTCTTTGGATTCTTCTTGCTTGGGACTTTTTGTGCCTCCAGAACCTGTGTGCCTTTTTCCTTGACCAGGTTAGGGAAGTTTTCTGCCATTATTTCATCTCTAACCCCTGCTTACTTTCAACCTCCTCTGACACTCCTATAATACGAATATTGTTACGTTTTATGCTGTCCCACAGCTCCCTTAGACTGCCCTCTTGTTTTTTAATTGTTTTTTGTTTTTGGGTCTCTGATTGAGTGATTTTTTCTACCTGTCTTCTAATTCACTGATCCGATCCTCAGCTTCTTCTAATCTGCCGTTTATTCCTTCTAATGTAGTCTTTATTTCTGCTCTGTCATTCTTCATTTCCGCCTGGTCATTTTTCATAGTTTCCAAATCTTTTTTCATGCTGTTGAGCATCCTTACAATCAGTATTTTAAACTCTATATGTGAGAGGTTGTTTATCTCTGTTTCATTTGGCTCTTTTTCTGGAGACTTCTCTTGTTCTTTCCTTTGAGGCTTGTTATTTGGTCTCCCCATTTTGGCTAACTGTTAAGTAGATCTGCTAGGATTCTCAGTGTTTTTTGGCGGGTCTCTGGTACAGGCCAGTGTCATACGCAGTTTGTGCCTGGCCCTGAGTATCCTGTTTGGGGCTATCAACAACCCCAGGCTTGAGGTCTCCACTGCTGGGGCTGGATGTGTTTGGAGAGCACTGAGATGCACACCAAAGTCTGCTTTTCTAAGGCCTGGGTCCCAAAACAGATCAGGCAAAAACTCAAAGCTCCCTGAGGTCTGCCTCAGTCTGCAGACTTGTTAATCTGATCCTCTTACTGAGCCTCAGGCTGTAGAAGCTCCACAGGGTGGGGCGGCTAGTTGTTATCTGTGTCTTAATAAGCCTCAGGCTGTAGAAACTCCTCTGGGCAGGGCAAGAGGCTCTCCAGCAGAGTGGGGCAATTGCTTTCCCCCTCAGGCAAAAGCAGAAAGTTCGCCTCCCAAGAAAGATGTTCCCCACAGTCTGGGGGAATGACTCTCCCCAGACTCTCCCCACACAGCTCCAGTCCACTCCACTCCCCCTCTGCCGGAGCCTAAGGTGAGTGGCTGCACATGAAACGTTGTGCAATGGCTCTTTAAGTGGGTGCCTGCAGTTCCAGCTGCCTCTCCCTGGCAGACAGAAACCCCACTGCTTTTCACAGCCAGATGTTATGTGGGCACCTTTCTCAGTTCTGGTGCTCTTGGCTGGGAAGCCCAGCCTGGGGTTTAGGCCCCAGAGTCCCCAGTGGGAACCTCCACAGCTGAGATACCCCTCTGGGCCTTCAGCTGCTCCCAGCCAGCCCTCTCACGTCCGTACTTCCTACCAGTATCCTTGCAGTCTCCACTTTTCCTCTTTGGTTATGAGGGTGCTCTCCAGCTCATCTTCAGTTGTTTTTCAGGATGTTTTTTCTTTGTTTTAGTTGTAAATCCAGATTAGTCCCGGAAGAGTGTCAGTGTAGCTTCCACTCAGTCCGCTGCCATCTTGGATCTCCTCCCTTTTATCTGTTAATTTCACTTTTAGAAATCTACATCAAGGCAAGAGTCAGAGAAGGACAAAGAGTGAGATTTATGAACAGGAATGTTTTTCCTTACAGCATCATCTATCATTAAGATTTACTGAGATGGAAAAAAAGATCCTGCAATAGGAGAATGAATGAACAAACAGTCCATCCGTGTGATGGAATATTGTACAGCAGTATTATATACAGCCAAAGTTACTTAATGACACAGAAAAAAGCAGTATCCTATGCCCAGCTGGTGTTGCTCAGTGGTTGAACATTGGACTATGAACCAGGAGGTCACGGTTCGATTCCCAGTCAGGGCATGTGCCTGGATTGTGGGCTTGATTCCCAGTGTGGAGATTGCAGGAGGCAGCCAATCCCATCGTTGATGTTTCTCTCTATCCCTCTTCCTCTCTCTGAAATCAATAAGAAACATATTGAAAAAAAGCAAAAAGCAGTATTCCAAACTTCATGTATAGTTTGAGTCCAACTTTGTATTATACATTAGTTTGTTTATAGAAGGAAACACAAACGTACATAAAAACAGGAAGGAAATACACCAAGAAGTTAACAGTAGCTACATCTGGATGGTAGAATGACAAGTGACTTTATTTTTTTCCTTATACTTATTTCAGTTTTCTAAATTTTTTGAAATGAGTATGTAATTGCTTTCATAGTCAGCAATGTATTTCCCTGAAATAAATTCATATAACTAACTCAGAAGACTGTATTGAGTATGTTGAATACAGTGTGTCTGAAATGTCTTATAGTGTGCTTTCAGTACCCCACCCCCAGCACAAAGGTATTTCAGAGCTGTCCAACCTTCTGTGGGTCTTTATTTGCTGCTGTCACCTTTTAGGCTCAGGTTTTTGGGCTGACCACTGCCACGGACAGGAGGGAGCAATGAAGAGACAAGGCTTCAGGCCCACTGTATCAGCCTTCCTGCTCTCACCCAGGGTGGTGTGGGCAGTCTATCTTCCTATCTGGAAACAAAACCTAAACGCCTTGGGCCTTGCACAGGAAATGCCATTTTAGCTATATAGGAAAAACAGAACAAAACAAAACAGAACAAAAGACCCCAAAAGACTAAGAGCTTTATTTTAGTGTTTAGAAACTTCTTAAGTGCACAGCGTGGATCCTGTTAGGCTTACTTATCTGCTAACTTTCTCTTGTCAGAGCGCTGCCTTGCCTTAATGCTCTTTTGCAAATGAAAATTAGTGTTTTTGGTTTTTAAAAATATTTTCAAGTGGAGTTTGGATTCACTACTCATTAGCCAGGTGTAAAAGGCCCTGGGATTTGTCAAAATGAATTTCTTTATCGAGAATCACAGAAATATGAGTTCTTATTTGAGGGTTAGCAGAAACAACTAGCATTTTCATAAGCTGGAAAGAGGCCAATGTCAGATATGACAAAATAATAAGAGGGAAAATAAAATTCATGCCATGTTAGCCTCAGTAATAATAAAAACAAAATAAAGAGCTTAGATATGTAGAGTGCTTAACCTTTTGAACACAATCTTCTGAGGACATGACATAAACATATCTATATACATACACATATGTCATAGAAAATCATTCCACTTCCCAGAAAGTTAGACCTCCAAGAGTTGGTAAATTTCCAGTTTACTGCTCAATTTTTCTCAAGTTGTATCCCTCAAAGAGACCTATGGGGAGTGGGGCATAGCAAGTAAGACTATAGTTCTCTCAGGTAAATGAACGCATTTAAATGTTTTGCATCTTCTAGTGAGTCTATAATTATTTCAAAATACAAAAATTAAAAGAAGTGAGAATGATAAACATAAGGAACCTAAGGACTATGCAGACTGAATGTATTGACTACAGCAGTTTGCCACCATTGTGGCATAAAGGTAAAGTTGGATGTTGGCGAATGGAGGGCAATTGGCTTGGGGCTGAGTAGAGATGCAGGGAGACTAGAAGAGAAAATGTAGGGTTCTACTGTTCTTCCTCCAGACAGAAGCAACAGTTGTATTTCCTTGAATATTTTTGGGGAGTTGGAGTGGGGAATAGGGGCAGTGCTAGTTTGTTGTGTGGGCTTTTTTGTTGTTTAGTTTTGGATGACTAGGTGTAAATGCATGTTCCTGACATTGCAGTTGGATTCCACTGCAGACACCAGAAAGATCCCCAGTTCCTTTCCTTACCACTCACTTCTTGCTTGTTCCACCCAGTGCTGAGTTGGGTCAAACAAGTTCAGCAATTTCGGGGAATGTTCTGAGGGATCAAGTGTGCAGCCAATATAAGATTCTTTTTTAGGTTCATGTCACAGATTCATTCTCCAACTTCTGTTTGAGCCACAAGCCATTGGCGAGTAAAATGATCTCAATGACCTGGTACTGAGCAGAAGGCGTTGGACACGGGGCAGTGTTACTTCACTGGTTACATTCTTGGATGCTGAAGCTCGACCCAACCCCTTCTGGGGAGATTTCCAAGCAGCAGAAAAATTTAAACCACCAGCAGTTCTGGTCAGAGAACATTGGCTGCTTTCACGAGCCTTTTTTGAGCACAAAAGCTGATTCCATGCAGTCAGTGGTTGCCCAGCTCACAGCTCTGAATGAAGCCCTTTGCAGATTCTTTTCACTTTGCCTCATAAGCTGAGCTGATGCTCCTTTTCTGGCAAGGACACTGTGGAAAATTCCCTAAACATAGAGTGCTGGCTCCATTTCCTAGCAATTCTACGAAGTTTTCTCTCTGTGATGGTAAAATTGGAGCAACCCAAACCTCTCCAAAGCACTGGCATCTAAAACAAAGAACACTCTGGGTGCTGATGACAAGAAACAGAACCCCACTTTTCAGCATGGAGCTTGTAGAATTTAGAATCAATCTGACTTGGAAGGTTTGGTCAACTTGGGGCCTGTTGGGACATTAGCGGGTCCCCAAATATTTTGAATTTCTTTTTTTTTTTTTTTTTTTTTAATATATCTTTATTGATTTTAGAGAGTGGAAAGGAGAAGGAGAGAGAGAGATAGAAACATCAATGATGAGAGAGTCATTGATCGGCTGCAGCCCGCAACCCGGGCATGTGCCCTGACCGGAAATCGGACCCTGATCGCCTGGATCCTAGGTCGACGCTCAACTGCTGAGCCACGCCCGCTGGGCAATATTTTGAATTTCTTGGCAAAGCTATTCTAGACTGTGTAACCTTTCTTTATTTTGTCATCTATAATCATTTGCAAATATCTACTAGTTTTACAGAGAAATAAAACTGAGGGAGAATCTATCTAACCCTGGGGCGTGGCTTCAACTTTGACACACAACATGGCATTGATTCTGCCAACATGCGATCTTGGGGAAAATTCTGTATTGTCTTCAAGTCCCAGTTCTTCATCTAAAAAAACAATAGAAAACGCAATGCCTGCGTGTTAAGGTCAATGTGAGAACGACTGAATGAACTACAGTGCAAGGTGCCCAATAGTCACTCCAAGATTCTTATCTTTCCCTCCCTCTCCATTCCCTCTCCTTCTTTTTGGTGGATGGAAGCTTCCTGAAATTTAAGCACTTTTGGATGGCTTTGCTCATTTTCTGGGAGACCCTGGGGTATGCAGGCCCATCCACACATCAATTGGATTGTTGGCCCCTGAACTGCTCCCTACCTTCCATTGCTTCCCTGTCCGCTCCCAGATCCAGGCAACTGAAATCTTCCCATGGAGGGCTCGGTGGGCTTGGGGTTTAAATAAAAGCACTTTGGGCCAGAGCTCTTTCCATTCTGGTGTTTGCTGTGATGAGCTCACTTTCTGGAAGGACGGTAGGGCGAGCTGCCTGAGGCCTCTTGATTGCTCCTGTTCAGCAGTTGGATGAGAACTCTGTGAATCCTTGTTCTGCGCCCACGTATCAGAAAGTGGGAGGGAGGGGCTTGGTGTGCCCAGCCCTTTACTCAGGTTTGTGTGCTGACCAGGTTTTTAAAAATTGATTTTAGAGCAAGAGGAAGGGAGAGGGAGAGAGAGAGAAAGAGAGAGAAACATCGATTGGTTGTCTCCTGTATTTGACTCTAGCAGGGATTGAACCCACAACATAGGTATGTGCCCTGACCAGGAATTGAACCCATGACCTTTTGGTGTATAGAACAATGCTCCAACCAACTGAGCCACACCAGCCAGGGCTGCTTACCAGATTTTTATTGGCGTATGGGAAAGACTGATAGAATGAGGCATCCTGGTACAAGCAGGGATTACAGGGTAAATCATAAAACTCTTGGCTGTGAACTGGGCTCTATTAGGGTCTGCTCTTGCTTTGTGTGCCTTTATCTGGAGGTGGCCTCAACATGAGCCTGTTCCTGCAGGACGCCTCAGATGGTATGCACTAGGCAGGGAAACTCCCCGTGACCACGAGGGCTTCAGCAGGTGCATCTCTATCCCACCCCACCCCACCCCACCCCACATAACTTGCCCTATCCCTCTGTTTGGGCTCTGACCCAAAGTGCTTTTATTTAAACTCCAAGCCTGCCAGAGCTCTGTCCTTGCCTCCTTTTCATGTTGTCCTATGATTTCCTTTTCTGCAGGATCTTCCAGGGCCTTGGAAGAATTGCTGCATCCCTCCCCCCAGGGAGGAGGAACACCCAAGGGCTGGGAAAGGGCTTCTCTTCCTTTCTGTGATTACAGATTGCTGGGTCTGGAGGACTGGGATGCCTGGACTCCTGCCCTGAGCTGGGAGTTGGAATGTACAGTAGTGCTTTCAGATCTGAGTCATCAGTAAACAGAGCTATTATGCCCTGTGTCTGATGTGTTCTCTCTTCTTCTGGGCGGCCTGTGGTTACCATGGATATGGCTTTGTCTTTGGAGGCCTATAACCAAGGAGGATTTAAGTAAATCCTCATGGGTCAATATTTCCACAAAACAAAACAAAACAAAAAAAGAAAGAGAGGGGGTGAAAAAGGGCACACTTTCTTAAGCAACTCCAAGAAACCCTTAAACAGTTCTGAAATCATCCACCACAATAACAACAAAAACTTCAGGCTTTAATTGCCAGAACCTAAAGGGGCACACATTTTTAAAAAGTACTCAGAATTAGAAAGATGAGGTCCATTAATGGCTCTGATTGCAGAAGGGGAAAATTATGGTATTTCCCGGTTGAGTGTTTTGGACAATATAAAGTTACTTTTTGTTTTTGCTAGTGCTTATTTTTCAGACTGTTTCTTGATTTGCCATTTCTAAGATGTGTCATATTCCAGCATATAAACGAACCTGTGTTTCAAGCAAACAGTAGTTGTCTCTACCTGACACAGAAGATTTGGTGACATTTGGTAATGACTATGGAAGATGAGTAGATTGATTTAAGGAGGTTAAAAAAAGAAAGAAGAAAGACTTGGTCCTGTGTAGTAACCAAAGGGTTCTGGTGTCTTTGTTTGAAGATGCAGGCACATGCTCCTGGGATTCCTCGTAAGTTATTCGGGAAAAAGGCACTACCACCTGGTAAAGGGGAGGCCAGAGGCTGAGAGCTGGGGTGCAGCCTCAGCCTCTGCATGCTTTGGTTCTTTGTTCAAGGGCTGCAACCCTTTTTAATGGAATCCCTTTGTGTATGTTTCTTTATGCGTTTCCAGGGATCACACTGCCTTGGCCAGGGAAGCAAGATGAGGACCCTGGCTGAGGTGCCCACAGTGTGGAAAGAGTAGTGTGCGGTCAATTTCACCAGGCTGCCCCCGCCTCTCATGGTAACATCCCCGGGTTTTGTCATCCTTCCCATTTGCTTCCCTGTTCCTTGTCTTTGGCAGCAAGACACTTCCAATGAAGAAGTAGCATCTGTGCTGCAGTTACCCAGTGACCTCTTTCACTGAAGTGGGGAAAAAAGTGATGTTAATTTCCTTTCCGGGGGCGTGCTTTCAACCTATGTGTCCTTACACTCCAGATTAACCCACAGCCTCTCCTTGCTCACCTTCCTCAGGAGTTCTCCCCAGTTCCAGCCTCTGATGTCACCTGGCAACTGCTGGAACTTCCTGAGAGGAGGATTATGACACTCTTGCAAAGCCCTCTGCGGTTGTTAGGGGCAGCCAGGGCAATAGCACTACTGGCTGGTTGCCACCAGGATCAGTGGTGGCCTGTCTGGATGAAGAAGAGCAGCTCATGCTTCAGCTGCTTCTGGAGGGTCCTGGGAGAAATGGCCTGCCTCCCACACCAGGTGTGAGTTGGTTCCCAGCTTGCCTCCAACCTGCCATGAACTGCCTGGGAGGCTGAAGTCATGTTCTGTGGTCATGTACCAGTGAACAAAGACCTAGCTTCTTGGTTTGATAAGGCCTGCAGGGGGTGGGGAGAGTCTGGGAGGCTTATGAAAGGTTTGGGGTGTGTCTAGGAGTCCCATTAGGTTCTCTGAGTCACCAATATCAGATCCTCAAGGAAATTATGACCCCCTTGGGCTTCCTCCAGGGTCACCGCCAAATGGGATAGAGTTTATGAGAAAGCTAAGAGTTACATTAATCCTTACTTGACATTAGGCTGTGACATCATTTGGATCTAGATTAATTTGGATCTTATTTTCCAAGTTGGTAAAATGGAATAGGGGCTGTCTGGGGTTTGGAATTGAGGACGACTCTGAAAGGACCTGGGAAGCTTACAAAGCTTTAAATGCCGTCCTATCTGAATCAAGTCACAAGGAAGAAAAAAAGAGAGGCAGCTAGAGGAACCTGCATGACAATGAGGGAAAGCTGACAGAGCCCTGATTTTAAATGAACACGAATCAAAGATGGAAGGAGGGGCACTAATGAAGGGTGTCACAAAAGAATAGCAGGAATCTGTACATTAGTGTCAGGAAAAACTGAAGTCCAGAATATGCAAAGACTTGTGAAATGGCAGCTGACGTGAGAATAATGCTCCATAGTTTGCAAAGCATTTTCATGTAAATGATCATATGAGTGCTCACAATAATCCTGGGGGAGGTGGAACAGTTATTATCCTCAGAGTGTGTGGGGACTTCTCAGAGGCAAAGCTGGGATTTAAGCCTAGATCATCTCAGGCCAAATTCTGGCCCTTTCCACCACACCACATCACTTTGTTACATTCCTTAGAAGTGTATTTAAAGAAA